>NC_133823.1:1785750-2093500 GCF_047830755.1 Zonotrichia albicollis
ATGCAAGAGATAAGTGTGTTTAGTACCCAAAGGTAAGCTGCAGCAGGCACTGACAATTTGGAGGTTCTAATCCTCCCAGACATGAAAGATATCATCTGAAGGGGTCAGGGAGGGAGGCATTGAGGACAAACTGCATTTACATATTTTATCACCCCCTCCACAGCAACCTCAGCACCAGCCCTGAGCAATCCCTGCACATCCAGAGCAAAGGTCCTGCCATGTCCAGTCCCTTTGCAGGAAACACTCAGTGTGTGATCGTCTTCACATTCTCTCCCTCCTTTCACTGCTCACCCAAAGTAAGATCAATCTGACTAATTACCAGAGTTAATTAGCATCAGGATGAAACATCCAACATGGACTGCAGACTCCTAGGAAATACATTTTGATGCCTTGAGACACAGAAAAATGATTTCCCAAGCATCATGTGCACAGCACAGCCGGCTATGTGACTTTTCCTCTTTTTCCCCACCAGTTCTTGGTTCTCATATGAAGATGATTTTTAATGCCAAAGCATTGTGCTTCATCTCTCTTTATTTCAGGCCACAGGCTCACCACATTTTGGACTGGTTGCAACCCATCTGGTTTCACTAATACTTCTAATATAATATTTATAACTAGCTAAGGGCTGATCATATGACGGGTGTAATCCATAAGTCACGTGCCAGTTGTGGTTATTCTACACCTCAAGCCGTTTTTCTGTATTTTGGTGTCCATAGCCTACTGGGGTATTTCTATGTTTTGTCACTGTTGTACCTTTCCATCTTTGAAGAAGGCTCTCTCAGTAATTGAGAGAAAAGGGATCACTTTTTTCCACCCAAAAATAGGAAATGAGAGAATCAACCCAAGCCTCTGCTTGCCATCATCTTTGGATTTTCTGAAGGAACTTGTGCTTAGGAAAGTTGTTGAATCTAAACAAAAACATCTCCTCAACAAGTTCCTCCTTCCCACTGCCAGAAGAATCATCCAACAGAAACCAAAACCAGGTCTTGACAGCTTTAGCTCACCCACAGCCAGCTGTGGCAGCCCAACTTCATCTTCAGCTGACACAGGACAATTCCTGGCAGACCATCAGGTGCCAGGGAGGAAGGATCCTCTGTATTAAACAGGGAGTTCCAGCTGCATGCAGGTAACTTCCTTCTTGTCTTGTTCTCTTTGCCCTTCTTACCCCACATTGCCAAGCTGGGCAAGTGAGAGGAATCTCTGGAAAGATGCTCAGACACATCAAGAAATGTTCTTGACCCGTCCCAAATAGCACATCATAAAATACCTTAAAGAAATTTTGAGTGAGACCATATTTGAGGGGGAAAAACCTAAACAAACAAACAAAAACCACTTTTTCCTTAGGTTTGAAAAGAATGAATATCATTAGTGTTAAGCCACTGGCACCAGGCTAGGATCTGGCCCCCTGTGGCTGCAGAGGCAGAAGGAGACTGAATTCTCCCTTTCCACGGGTGCTTACAGTTGGCCACAGCCTGCAAAAGCAAATGATTTAATGATTCATGCTGGCAAGCAGGGAAGGATGACTTCAGGTTTGAGCTCCCCACATCACTTCCAGCAGATCCAACACGTCAGTGGCCAAGACCTTTGCACAAGGCAGAGCCAAGAGGTGCTGCCTTCTCAGCCTCTGGGGCCCGAGCATTTTGTATTTGGGTTCCCCCCAAACAAAAGAAGGAATGATGAATCAGACTCCATGTTCTCAGAAGGTTACTTTATTATTTTATGATATTATATTATATTATATTATATTATATTATATTATATTATATTATATTATATTATATTATATTATATTATATTATATTATATTATATTATATTATATTATATTATATTATATTATACTAATGAATATAGAAAGAATACTTACTGAATGGTAAAAAGATAATAATGAAAACTCCTGACTCCTTCCAGAGTCCTGACACAGCTTGGCCCTGATTGGCCAAAGAGTGAAAACGACTCACAGCAGAATCCAATGGAACAATCACCTGTGGGTGAACAATCTCCAAACACATTCCACATGAGCACAACACAGGAGAAGCAAATGAGATATTTATTGTTTTGATTTTTCTCTGAGGCTTCTCAGCTTCCCAGGACAGAAAAATCCTGTGCGAAGGGATTTTTCAGGAAATGTGAATGCCACAGGAGCACAAAGCTGGGTCCCTCTGTGGCACATGGGAATCCAGCAGTAAAGCAGAGGCTTCAAGCCCAGGAGAAGATAAACCTCTCCTTTTTATGCAGAGCCTTTCAGCAGCAACAGCCTCTTCCCCGTGGGTCAGTTTATTCAGAACTCAGTAATGGGATTAAGGAGCTCTTCACTGCTTGGATCGCTTCACAGCGGGAAGATCCAAAATCAACTGATGGAAAACAGGATAAGTCCTCCTGCAGAGGGAGCAGGATTGTTTGTGGAACAGAATGATCAAACAATGACTCTGAGCACTTCAAACCTGCCATGCCTGGAGACACGAACCCTACCCTGGGGGCACTGGGCAGTGTCAGCGCTTGGTTGGGACCCCATGGGGGGGTTCTGTGGGGCTCTGTGTGCTTGAAGGTAGCAGAGGTGACAGGAAAAGGAGCAGTCATCCTCTCAGGCAAATCTCAGCTGTGAACCTCAGGGCTGGAGGCTCAATTCCCTAAGGAGCTCTTGAAGGAACTTAAAAACCTGAATTGCCCCAGGATTTGTGACTGAGCAGCCCCAAATAACACATCCACCATCATCTGAGTGTGGTGTTTGTGAGGTCCCCAGGACAGGTGAGAGATGAGGAATCTGACTCCATGTTCTCAGAAGTCTGATTTATTATTTTATTATATTTATATTATATTAAAGAATACTATGCTAGAACTATACTAAAGATTGCAGAAAGGATACAGACAGAAGGCTTAACAAGAATGATAATGAAAGCTTGTGACTGCCTCCTCAGAGTCTGACACAGCTGGCTGTGATTGGTCATTAAGTAAAAACAATTCACATGAAATCAATCAAACATTTACCAGTTGGTAAACAATGTCCAGATCATATTCCAAAGCAGCAAAGCACAGGAGAAGCAAATCAGATAATTATTGTTTACATTTTTCTCTGAGGCTTCTCAGCTTCCCAGGAGAAATCCTGGTGAAGGGATTTTTCCAGCAAATTTCACAGTGACAATATGAGGATGTACAAAACACTCCTCCCCAGTGCAGAACTGGGTTTCCTCTTCCCCACAACACCACATGGCCTTGTACCTTGCACAAACCCTTATCTCCAAAAAGAAAGATATTCTCAAATTCTTGCAGTATCCACCTTGCCAAACTAATTTTCTGGTTCATCCAGCCCTCCTGGGACCTGGCACTGGAGAGGGAGAATTGGCTCAGCAGCAGCAGGGCACCTAAAGCTTGTGACATTAGAGCAAGGCAAATTTTGGAAACCCATCAAGCCTCCACCATCAAGAACAGGAGTCACTCAACCAACCTCTCCAAGAGCCTTCGTGGGTGAAAATATTTCACACTAAAGGCAGTCATACATTTAACATGCACACATTATTTCAACTCTGACAAGTTTTAGGAGCTTGTCAGAAATTATTATTAGAGGCTTTGTACATGTCTTGTTTTTCTTCAGTCTCTCCCATGACAGGGAGTGAAGTCTTGTGACAGTCAAGACCTTACTAAGGGTTTCCAGTGTTCACACAGAGCTTGACACCTCAAAGTTACATTATTCAGGGTCTTCTTCATCTGGAAGAGTGAAGGGACTACAGCTGGTCTGAAAAATTCAGTTTTCTTCTCTCACAAAAATTCTGACTTTTGCTTAAAATAAATAGAAACAGCTAAAAATAAACTTTCTGCTTTTAGATATACAACTTCAGTAAACATATGAAATTTCATGCCAGAAAGAGACACTTTTCAAGGAAAAAATATTGCTTAATCTACAAAGGCATTTCTGACAGAAAGCATTTGAGAGGTAAATATTTTGGAGCAGCCCTGGAAATGCTCTTTTGCCTAGATCAGTGCAGTGCACATTGCCTATTTTAACTATCAGTTGGAACACAGATATCTGGACCTTTAAACAGAGAAATCTTTATTATCCTCCCTCCCAGGTAAGCTCTGTAATAGATTCTCAGAATGATTCTATGCTTTCCTCACATCCCATTTCCACCTTGATTGTGACCAGGTTTGATATTTATCATGATACATCTGTGGATATGAAAGCAAATTGCTATCTCAGGAATGTATCAGGGGCTCTGAATGTCATTAGGAGCAATCAGTAGCAGGAAAAGGGTTTTAAGTTAGGGTAAATGTGAAAATTAAAGAGCCTCAATGCCTTGTTTGACTGTGCATCATGTTTGGCTCTGCTCAAAGGTGGGTGGAAAGCACAGGAATAAAAATGTCCACATGAAAACTGGAGTCAGATCCACAGCACATATTTCACCAGGCTCCTGTTTCAGGGCAGCCAAGGTTGGCTTTCTGATCAGCTCAGCCCCAGAATCACAAAGAGAAACATTATCAGCTCTTTCTGGTGTGCTAATATCCAATTTATTTTTCAGCAGTGCAATTTCCTGCCTGCTCTTTGAACAGCTATCAAAGGACAAGACACCAGATCATGGCAGACATTCTTCTAGTGCTGACATCTGCTAAACTAGTCAGTCTGTTCCTATACAGCCCACTCAGTGCATCCTAAAATATTTTATAAGCCACCAGTGGAACAGAGGATGGTAATGTGGGTCCCTGACCTTTATTTGAGCCACCTTGATGTTCAGTGCAGATGGGGAATCACAATCCAGCAGCCAGAATTTCTGGGTCCCCTCAGTTTAGGGTTTCTGTTATCTCCAAACCCAATGAAATCATTTAATGCCATCTGGCACTTCATATCCTTCACAGTTTTTCATCTGAGAGCATTGACAAATCTGCAGATGAAACTTAATCCAAAAACCTCTGAAAACCAATGGATAGACAGTTTTGGATCGTGTCTAAAAGTGCAAGACTTTGCTTAGCAAACTTCAGGACTTTATTTAGAAATTGCTTTCTACAGCTTTGCTGGAAGTTGTTTGTCCTTTGAACAAGCTCTCAACCAGCAGCAAACACATTCCAAAAAGACATCTGGACACCTAGGAAAAGGTTGGTCCCATTACATTTGGAGAAGCCCAGAAGTATCACTGCTAAGCCATTGCTCAAACTCATATGTGTCAGCTCTGTGGCTATTTTTGCTTTGGGTGACACCACTGATACCATGAATAAATATCAGCCTGTTTCACAAACATAGGCAAGTACAGCAAGGGACTACTCACAGCCCATTTTCAGAGTTATTCATGGAACCTGGAGTCTCTGTGTCACTGCCTCTCGTGTCCTCTCTGGCTGTGTCCCAAAATATTTCCCATACCAGTGCTGACTTCTGCCTTAGTTTTGAGATCTGCAGCCAGGGGAAAAAAAAAAAAGTGCCTAAGCACCTGGTTGTTTTCTTGAAGGTTTGGTTGCAGGTTTGCCTCAACCAGTCACTGTTTAAGGAGTTCTTTTCATTGCTTTCTGCTCCTCACCATCCTTCTGTGTCTCCTGAGCATGACCTCTCCTACTCCTGGTTCACATCTCCCTGACTTCATTCCCATTCCATCTGTCCTTGTTCTGGGCCCTCCCCTGTGCCATTGCTCTCACCAATCTTCAACTTCATACCAGGCTAAACTTTTCTTTTCTTCTTGAAAGAGTTCCTAGATGTATTTTGGCCAAATTTCCAGCCCATCATCTTGCTTATCCAGACCACTGTGTCCTTCAAATTCATATCCATTGACCACATTGTTTTCATTCACTTCTTATGAGCCCTGCCCAATCCTGGCCACCTTTCTGAGACCCTCAGCCTAATTTCTCTTTCTCTATATTCTTTTGGTACAGTGTTCAGCAGGGCCCTGATCAGGATGGAAGTGAGAAGTTCACAGACCAAACTGTCAGAAAGTTGATAATGCCCACAGAGTATGCATTTATGTGCTGTGAAACATGTTAGGAGGCCAAGGTGGAGAAACTGTATTGCAGAACTGCCTTGAATTTTGGCAGGGGTTGTATTTTATATCATATTAAATGTAGGAAGACATTTACTGACTCGTACTAACCCAAGTCCTGCATTAAACTGATGTATTGGTTACCAGTCACATCTTTCATATTTTAAGTAATTGAGCTTTTTCTCTGCTTTCAGGATGCTGACAGGCAGTAACACAAAACTGAAGAGTTGTACTGAAAGGAAGCTGAAAGGGAAAGTTAGGAGTCAAATGGTTTCAGGACTCACAGACTTTATTTGAACAGCACCTTAATGTCAGTGGAGTGAAAAACAGAACAAAGTCTATCAGAAGCAAAGTATGGGAATGAAGTTCAGAAAGGGAATGTGGAAGAAACATGCACACAGGTAAGCCAGTGCTAGAAGTCAATATAAATGTATTAAAAAACCTTCTGAAAAGCAATTTTCTACAGCTCTGAAAGCTCATAACAAAAGCTGCCTCACAGCAGGTAGTTTTCCAGACAGCTGTTCAGACTGATAGATGATCAATATGTGATAGATGAGCACTCAAGACACATTATCTCATGATGGCAAAGTCAAATAAATACTGAGGATTCATCCCACACTGCAGCCTTTCCTTCTCAAGAACACATCTGCAGAGATACCTCAAACCAAAACATCAGTAGGAAAGGTTTTCCAACAAACTGATAAAATGAATAGGATCAATCTGCAAGACCAGACAGCATTCACCCAAGAGCTCTGTGGAAATCCAAAGAGGAAATTGCTGCATGGTTATCCATGGTGCAGAGCCAGCCAGCTGTTTGAATCAGTCTATGCCAAAAGAATAGAAGCAGTAAATGTGATGCAGAATGAAAAAGCAGTTTCCAGAGAAGGAATTAATAGAGACAAGTGTGATTCCATGTCTGGCAAAATGATAAATATTCTGAAAAAAATCATTAGAGACATCAGAGAGCAAGGTGCAATGGGGAAGAGCCAAGTGTTGTATCTGTAGGATGAAATTCTGATTCACAAATTGAGTTTTTGGAGCTGTCACTGAAGGAATAGGGACGTGAGTGATGCCATTCACTTGGCTTTACAAATATGATAACCTATGAAAAACTTCATGGTAAGAGCTACCCTGGATGGTTTTCTAAAAATGAGAACTTAGTGCTCCACAGGAATTTAAAAAGCAAAAATTAAAAATGAGCAGGAAAATACTTGAGAGCAATAGCACAAATTTTTGCACATAGCTCTAATGCAGCAATCTCACAGAGGATAGAACAGAACTGCAAAAGGCAAGAAAGGGCAACAAGACACCAGAGACAAGGCACATTTTCCAGACCAAAGAGCCAGAATAGGCTGAAACCCCTCATCTTGGGAGAAAAACCAGCAGAGGGGATCTGAGAGAGGTCTGTAAAGTCATGGCTTGCATGGAGAAGGTGAACAGGAAATAACTGCAAATTATTATCCAAAATAAGTGCACCATTTCTCAAAACTTCAAGGGACAGACAGACACTAATGAAATTATGAGACACCAAGTTAAGAACAGAAAAAAAGGACATTACTCTCACAAATGAGTTATGGGACTGTCATGGGCGCTAAAAATTACAAATTAGTACAAATGGGCTTAAAACAGTAATGGTGGGTATCTCCAGCAGGGCTGTTAAACATCATAATCCAAATTCAACCTCAGGAGATCCCTTTGGCATTCTGCAATTCCCTGGCAGCTGACTGCCAGAAGCTGGAATGAGGTACCACAGGCAGCACCACTCTGCACTCAATGTGCTTCTTATTTTATTATTTTTTAAATTTATTCCAGTTTCTTAGAATCTTTCTATTTTATGATTTCAAGACAAGTCTCAGCAGCATGACCCTGGACCCCATGTCCTTATTCACTAATATGTCACTAAAGAACTGTGTCCAAACATGAAGTTCAAACCTAACCAGAGACAAGGTGCTACATGAGATTTTGTGGAAATCTAACTGGTATGCTCAAATAATAAATTCAGCCTTTCTGATGAATGATTTATAGAAGAAAATAATAAACTTTTGCAGATGTAAGACTTCCATGAAGAGAAGCCTCTCTAAGCATCCTCTGCCTTTCCAAAACCTCAATTTCTCCACCATGGTGTGAACAGCCCACTGGAGATGTGGGCACATGAGCTCATGTAAAAGGAGCTGTGAGTGATAGTACTCTTCCCTTCTCACCATTAAAAGCTCTTTCACACCTGGAGAATCTGACCAGGATTCTCCAGGTATAAAAGAGCTTTTGATGGTGAAATAAATATGGAGCAATAAATAAATAATTTGGAATAAATATGCCTCTAATTGCACACTCTTTACATAACCACTAAGAGTCACTGGGAGTTCTTGGGACCTTGCAGGCCACAGTCAACAGCCACCATTGAAAAACCTGGCAAACAAATGTTTGCATTGCCCTCACCCACAAAAGTAAACTTCCACCCAAAATTTATAGGTTTTAACTAAAAGACAGTCTGTCCTGCACCCATGTCCTATTTAAGGTCAACTGTCCTTTTTCTAAAGCAAAAGAATATTAAGTGAAAGACTTTAATATCTTCAGGCCTCATAATTTTCACTTTTCTGGTTGGTTTTTTTGTTTGGGTTTTCTTTTTTCCAGGGGTCCTGAAACTTCAAAAGAGAAAAGCCTAAAGAATGCTGCGTGCACATGGGGTAACTGAGTTTGAGCTAATGTTGATACTGGGCATCTTGCTGGTGCTGCAGGGACCAGGGGGCACAGGGAGGAGGCAGCTGGGCCGAGGATGGGCACGTTACTGCTGCTTGCCAGGACCCAGGAGATCAGGAGCACTACAGGGAGCAGCCCTCTGGGCATTTTGGCAGAGCTGGGGCTATCCCTCAGGTCCATCCCCACACACAACCCCTCTCCTGACCACAGGAACAACCTCCCAGCCTCAGACAGGTCCTAAGCAAACAAATGGGAGGATTTTTATTGGTTTTAATGATGTATGAGGTCAGATGGAGCTGAAGCCAGACCAGCTGCCAGTGCAACTGTGCATAAATCAGTGCATTGGCTCACAGATGGAGAAACAGTTGAGGTTTCTGCAGGTCCTTACCCAGCCACTCAGCCTCCCATACACCTCACACCCAAGCAATGCTGGAGCCAGCACTGCTCTTGCTGAAGTCCAGGGTGAGCTGTCCTTGGGTCACTGTCCAAGCTGGCACAGCGTGGCCCAGCCTCTGGCAGTCACTGGAGACACTTCAATTGTCCCCCCCTCAGCTGGGGGAGGCACTGAGACACTGCTTTGGGTAAGGCAGCACTTCCACTAGGGCTAGGCTGAGAACTTCAGCTTCTTTTCATTTCAAACAGCATTGCTTCTTCATGAAATTGAGCCTCTCCACCTGCAGCAGATTCCATCCAAACAGTCTGCATCCATGCAGTCTGATTTGCAAAACTGCCAAGGACCCAGTGTCTCCCACCAAGCAGTGTGGTGGTGCTTCAGAAAGTCAGATACCTGCTGGGGATTCAGTGGTTGTAGGGCAAGAGGGATCCTGTGTGATTATTTAGTCCAGCTTTCCACACAAATTCATACAGTAACTCCTGCATCATGTCCCCAGCTTAAAATGTAACATCTATTTCTGAAATGTGTCCAGTTTTTATTTCTACAATTCCAACAGTATAGACTCCACTATTCTTTTATGTATTGATCATTATGTTTGGCACAACTGCATTGGTGCTCTCACAAGGCTCATTTGTTGTGCTTCTGGGAATAATTGCAGTTCTTTCTGACAGACAGGAGAGCCATGGGACAGCAGCAACATCCTCCTCATGGAGATGTGGACAGGCAACAAAAGCATCTCACCCTCTGCTCTGGGCTGAGATACACTGACAAAAGATATTTTCCAGACCGAGGAGAGGAGAGGAGAGGAGAGGAGAGGAGAGGAGAGGAGAGGAGAGGAGAGGAGAGGAGAGGAGAGGAGAGGAGAGGAGACTTAAATCTCATCATTCTAAGCTAAGAGAATAAAATTAAGCTGCAGACTGCCATAAGCACTTTTTCCCTCTAAATGCATATTGACTGGGTCAAGTTAAAAATAAGCATTTAAAAAGAAATACAATTTGGAGTCAATGGCAGATATGATTCCAATTTACATTGTGTGTGAATAATTCTCATTTCCTATCTCATTTCACTATCCTTCCTCAGTTTCATATTATCCAAGAGGACTCCCATAATCCTGCCCATGCACATTTGCCAAGTCTCCAAATAGCTTTAAAAAACCCACTGATGAGAGACCACCAACTTTACGGGTTCTTACAACTCCCACTGTACATTTTATGGGTATTTAGAAATGCTACAGGGTTTTCATAATGCTGGAGAAATTTCACTTCTCTTCACTAATAATAGACATGTGTTTCAGCAGCCTTTCCTCACTTTTCTTCTCCTTGCCTCCCTATATTCTCAAATTCCTGCTTTTTAAGATGTATTTTTCATAGAACTATAAAACCAGATACATTTTTTTTCCATTTCTTTTCTTTTTTTCTTGTTTTTTTTTATCCTCAGATTAAGGACTGGACAAAACTTTCAGACTGCCAAGCTTATGCTTTCTTTCTTTTTTGTTTTTTTTCCTTGTTATTTAAATACTTCACAATAAAAGAATGTGCTCCCGATGGAATTTTTACTCCAAAAAGACAAGTTCTCCCTTTCTTCTTTCTTACATCTTGTACATTTTGAAACACATACTGAAGCTCTGAAACCTCCTGAGGAAGATGGCTGCTGAAATGCTGTCAGACTATTAATGATAATGTCAGGCTGCATGACACATATTTAAACATTAAAAGAAGAAGGATTAAGGCTGCACCTCAGCCTCACTTTGATGATTCAACTTTACATTGATATCCTCAACATGCCACTTGCAATCAGACTTCTGGTTTTGCTCTTCAACAGCATTTTAAAATAATTCCTCTTGCCTAAGGAGGATGTTGGAAGCTGTATATGAGAGTAGATGCTCCTTTTTAACAAGTGCAGAGCTCTGGTTTTTTGCAGGGTTTGGAGTGTGTTCTGCTTTTCAGAAGTACAAAGCTGTCACCAGCTGAATCATCCTCCAGGAATGTTCAGGATGCTTTCCTGGGGAAAATGTCCCATCCCTTGGGCACTGCTTTGGAGACATCCCCCAGCACCCACCTGCAGCATGTCTTTCCTGGGCTCTGAGGACAAGCCTTTCCAACATCCCAACTGCACCCACAACTAATTCTTGCCACCTAGTACCTTATTTCAACGTCCTTTTCCTTCCTACTTTTTTTTTTTTTTTTTAATATATTGTCTGAAGACACATTCTGGGGTTTCACAGTAATTTCTTACAACCACATTAGTTTTTATCAGGGCAGAGAGCCACCCAACAGGGTGTGTCACCCAGTGGCAGAAGGCAGAGACTGATTTAGGTTATGGGGCTGATTTAGGGTATAGTGAGAGCTTGGCCCTGTTTGGGTGGAGTTAATCCATGGCTGAGTAGCTCAGTGACACAGGATGGGAGCACAGGTTAACACTTCTCCAGTGATTTTTACCCAGGACTCTCATGTTCTCCATAGAGGACTGGCAAAGGGTTTATTTCCTTATTTCCAGAGGCTGACAACCCTTTTGGTCACAACATTTTTCTTAATATCCAACATAAATCTACCCTGGTGTAATCTGAGGCCATTTCCTCTTGTCCATTATCTCCCCTCGAAGGCAAAGGTAGCAGAGTTGTATGACAAGCGGTGCTGTGCTTATGCTGAAGTTATGTTCTCAGTTGGTCTCAAAGCACAGGAGCAACCCCTTTGTCACCTCACCAGTGTGTGGCCACAGCCACATCACCACACCAAAAAATGCCAGGTATATCAAACAGGGCTGGGCTGGGTTAGCTTTGCTCAGCCAGGCACAGAGAAGCTCAGAGCTGGCAAAGGGAGGAAATGGGAGTACAGCAAGGAGAAAGGGCAATGGGACAGGACAGCACCATCAGCTTGGCTGTGCCAGAGAGAAAACCTTCCCTGGAGTGTGTCTATGTCCTGCAAGCACCTGCATTATCCATATTGGTAAAAAATGGAACCACAGGACATGGCAGGACTGCTAAAATGATACAGCTCTGAGTGCAGACAAGGCTGACATAATGTGGGCCACAGAAAGGAGAGGTCAAAAGTTTCACTACCAGTCACAGTCATGGTCCTGTCACTGTGCGTTTCTCCCCCGCAGCCAGGTGATTCCCTCCATCTGCTCTGCACCTCATGCCATCATTCTGGCACGCAGGCACAACGCAACAGGATGAGCTGCTGCATCCATATGGCACAGAGCAGGCAGCACCACCTGCAGATTTGTTTGCATTTGCTCCCAAAAGCCGTGTTTCTCTGGTGGCATTGCACCAGGACACACTGCTCCCAGCCCAAATTCCAATGCCAGCACAGGCACAATGCTTTGTTTTCCAGAGGCCAGGTGGGGAGCTCGGGCATCACTGCCCATCCCCACTGCATGTGGCTCTGGGGCTACCATGGCATGCCCTGAAGGGATGGGTTTGCTCTTCAGGAAACTCACCTTTGCCTAATGGAAGAGTAAACCTTCATCTAAACAACTTTCTCGGGTTGCTGTTGATATTTGCTGCCCCGGGATGTGCAGGGTGTCTCTGCTTTGGCCCGTGCAACTAAAGAACAAGTCTGGACTCTACTTTTCGGTCTTGAGGTTGTTTATTAATTCTTATCTATAAAATTTTCTTTCTGCCCTGCTCAGCAGGGCAGCCACAGGCACTCCGACCACCCCTGAGGTGGTGCTGTTTTTTTATACTACAAACTGCATATATCATATTTACTCTTAATTCCCAATACCTATCACCTGTGTTAGACAAACTTCTACTCTAAACCAATCCCAAAGTGCCAACATCACTGCAGAAAATGGAGATCAAGAAGAAGAAGAAGAAGAAGAAGGAGGAAGGCTACACACACCCAGATTCCTCCATCTTGTCCCCATAACCCCCATACCAAAATTCCTAAAATCTACATTTTCACCCTGTGATCATTTTGTTATTACACCATTCAAAGCTGTGTGACATTCACGTCCTCATACAAAGTTGGTAACTTGCTCCAGGGATAAAAATCAAATCCCCGGGTGCTCTGGGCAGCGTGCCAGGGTCTCTGAGCCCCGCAGAGGGGCCCTGGGCAACTCTGGACACCCAGAGGGATGTGCTGAGTTCTGACAAACTTTAGCTGGTAGAGAAGGTTGCATGAATTCTTTCATGAAGTTTAAATCTCTCTCCCTTCAGTCTAGTCCCAGGCAAGTTCCAGTTTCAATCTCCACATAGGCAAACAGGAGCAACCCAACTGGATGGTGACAGAGAGTCCTCCCCAGACTGTCCTGCTTTAACAAAGGAAGGTGAGTGTTGGAACCCAGGAAATTCCTCTGGCTGCCCTGCAGGACTTGAGCCCCTGCCCAGGGGGCTCAGAGACCTTGGCACAGAGCCCAGGACCCCTGTGCCTTTGATTCAGCCCTTGGAAAAAACAATTACCAACGTCATATGAAAAATTACAACCCACCAAAGTTTAAGTAGAATGATAGCAAATTTATCACAGGGTGAAAAATAGATTTTTGGGGCTTTTAGAATGGAGGTTCAGGGGGCAAGATGGAGGAATCTGACTGTGTCCAGCCTTTCTCCTTCTTCCTCTTAGCCTCCATCTTCTGCTGTGATGTTGGCACTTTTGGGTTGGTTTAGAGTAGAAGCTCGCTGTCTAACATAGGTGATAAGTATTGGGAAGTTATTGTAAAAAATAGATTTTTGGGGCTTTTAGAATGGGGGTTCAGGGGGCGAGATGCAGGAATTGGGGCATGTCCAGGCTTTCACCTTCTTCTTGGCCTCCATCTTCTGCAGTGATGTTGGCACTTTTGGGTTGGTTTAGAGTAGAAGCTCGCTGTCTAACACAGGTGATAGGTATTGGGAAGTTATGGTAAATGTAGGTTTTAGTATAAAAAGATAACACCACCTCTGAGGAGGGCAGAGTGCCTCTGTCTGTCTTGCTGAGAGGACCTCGGCAAGTCAGGAGAAAGAATTTTATAGATAAGGAACAATAAACAACGCTGAGACAGAGAAGTGAAGAGCTCTGACTCCTTCGAGCACCGGCCTGGGAAAAGAGACTTTCTAACGCATCTCAGGGTCAGTGACCAGCAGAGATCCCAAGAGGTGAGCAGGGTGGGAGCAGGTTTGTGCTCACAGTGCGTGCTCTGGGGCTGGCAGCTGTCACTGCTGTGCCCTCTGGGAACGGGCACAGGCAGGGACGGGCACAGGCAGCGCTCCGTGCGTCACGCGGAGGGACAGGGCCCAGCGTGACTCAGCCCTGAGCTGGGCCACCCCGGCCATGCTGTGATACCCGTAACCACGGGGATACTAAAAGGAGAGAAGGGGAAGGTCTGACAGGGGGTTATGTGACTAGGGACACTCAGGTTTAGGTTTCTTCTTGGAAGCACTCCGAAACGCAGCCACCGCCAAGGGAGCAGCTACATAACCAGCACTGAGAGAATAAACATGCCTTAGGGGCAAAATGAGGGGGAAAACGGTGTAAATGGCTGCAAATGCCTTTGGTTTTAATGGCCTTCATCTATTTGCTGCCCAAATGGATTTGATTCATCGAGCCAAGCTGGAAGAGTGAGGGGATTTTAGGGAGGCAGAATTTAATGGCTGAGACTGCAATTCTGGGCCAAGGTCCTCCTCTTGTGAGAAGAGTCCCCAAATGTTTAACAGAGGCTCCCACTGAAGGATAGACCCTGCTGGAGGGGCTGATGCTACTGCCACTCACTGGGATGCTTGGGAGAAACACGGTCAACTGAAAATCCCTTTGCTGGCTCTCAGCTTTGAGAGTTGGAGGAACTAAGATGAAAGATGGAGAAAATAGTCATTAAGGCATGCCCTAGCATTAGCAGCAATAACTCACAGGCTCTAGCTGAGGATATCAGGGCGGTTTGCCAGCACCACCACAAGGCAGGGGGGTGCTGCTACCCACACTGGGAAGTCAGGAACTTGTGAGTTCCACTGACTCACCTAAAGTCCTTCTGCAAGGGAAAATCAAACTGCAGGGACACTTGGGACGTGGGAGGCAATGGGGGAGGCAGCACCGCTGTCACAGATACGGTGCTGAACCAGCACTCAGCACATCTTCTCCGGCGCTTTCTCCACAACCTCTGCTTTCTCCTCATGAGGAAACCCTTCCAATGTTTGCTCCGGGGCAGCCTGGCCACAGTAGCAAGAGGAAATTAGTCATCAGGCAGCGCTTGTGTTGCATCACGGACCTACAGGAGGTCAATAGAAGCTCCTTCTCCTCACCCCACACAGTGTTGATGGCTTCTAGGTTGACACACCACGGGAGGAAGAGGAGGATGAAGGGGGTAAAGAACCAACATCCCTTTCACTGCTGTGAATTCAAGCATCTCACAGCTTGCATCCCATTGATTCTCAGTACAACTAAATGTCTAAGGGGTTTAGACAGTTTGAAAAGCCAGGTGCCTAGATAACAGAGATACTTTTAAACATTACAAAGGATCTCCTGAAGTCCCTTCCACCTCAAAATTTTCCTACAATCCTGACAAATGGAGTTTATTCCCAGCTGTGCCACAGCTCTGACTGTGAACTGCACCTCTCCACCCCTCCCTCCCACCCTGTCTGCCCACTCTGCAGAGACCCCTGGCCCCCCAAGGCTGATGTGAGGGGAATTGAGGGGTTTTGGGGCGCCAACAGAAGGCAGCCCAAAGCTGGCAGCAGTAACCCACGAGTGCAGGCTCCCTTGTTAGCCCTGTGAAAAACAGGGCAGGCTGTTGCTGCGGAATAATTCTTCCTAGCGGGTCCGAGTCGGTGGCGGGGCAGCGACCGGAGGATTCCGCGGGCGGCGGGAGGGATGTGGGGATGCGTGTGCGAGAAACGCCGGAGCTGCCCCAGTTCCCCATCCCGCCGCGGTGCCCGCGGTGCTCCCGGGCACATTCAGAAAGGCGACGTGAAGTCAGGCACCCCGTGCCTCGCCGATGAGGGTCTCGATGCGGAAAACCAGTGATACGGGAGGAGAAGCGGCATGAAGCGTGTTGGAAACCGAAGCAAATCCCAGATTTCCCTGGGGAAGCGAGGCAGGGGGCTGGGGGAGAGGCGCACACGGTGGGTCGCGGCGAGTCTCCGGGGGGCAGGATTTCTCTTCCATCGCATGGAAGAGCGAGATTAAAGAAGAAAGTGGGAGTGGGGTGGGAGGGGAGGGAAGGGAAGGGGGGGTAGGGGGGGATGAACAAAGGAGATTGGCAGCACAGCTGTTTTGGGAAGAAAAAAAAAAAAAAAAAAAAGGCCAGCCTTCCTGTTTCTTTAAAGCCGCTCATCTGCGCGACGGCCGGCTGCCGGCGGCGGGAGGCAGGCGGGCTGTGCGGGAGCTGCGCGGAGCTCGGAGGAACGCACGGACGGACGGAGCTCCGCTGCCCGCCGCGGCCGGGCGGGCGCAGATGGGCGGCAGCGGGGCGGCGGCAGCAGCGGCAGCAGCAGCGGCAGCGGCAGCATCGGGAGCGGCGCAGCAGCGGCGGAGCGGCCGCGGCTGAGCTTCGCCGCGCAGCGCCCCGCGCCATGCGGAGCGCGCCGCTGGCCGAGGGCGAGCCCTGGCCGCGCCTGTGCCCCGCCGAGCTCGGCGGGCTGCGGCGGCTGCGGCGCAAGCACGGCGCCTGCAAAAGTTTCCGCGTGGAGCTCAAAGTGCTGAGCGGGCGGCGGACCGCGCTCCGCGCCCCCCCCGCAATGCCGCCCCCCGCCGCCGCCGCCGCCGCCGCCGCCGCGCCGCCCGCCTGGGAGCCGCGCAGCGCCGCGCTCGGCCCCGCCGCCGCCAGCAGCGCCTTCCCCGCCGCCCCGCCGCCGCCGCCCGCCGCTTCCCCGCGCCCGCGGCCGGGCGAGGCGTCCGGCGTCTCGCCCGAGATCAAAGCGCTGCAGCAGACGCGGCGGCTGCTGGCCAACGCCCGGGAGAGGACCCGCGTCCACACCATCAGCGCCGCCTTCGAGGCGCTGCGCAAGCAGGTACCTGCCGCCGCCCGGGCACCGCTCCGCCCGGCCCCGCAGTGCCCGCGGGGGCACCGCGCCGCGCTCCGCCTGCCCGGCCCGCGCTCTGCCCGCCGGGACCCGCGGGGTGCCAGGGGAGGTGAAGGGCAGGAGCCGAGTGGCCGCCTGACAGGAGGGGAAGTCGGTTTAAAATGCCTGGAAGTACCAACCCTAGAACTGTGCTAACGCTCAAGATAAATAAATAAGGGCTTTTAATTTGCTTGCAGTTAGAAAGTTTTGGACTTTTTTTTTTTTTCTCTCCCGGAGGGAGAGTGGTGTAGAGAGCGAAAAATAAAACAAACCCGATAAATCCCTCCGAGGGAGAACAGAGTGTGTAGAGAGGCACTTGGTCAGGCTGGGAGCTGGGGTGATGCTCCTGTACCTAAAGCACGTGTAGTTGCCAGCTGTCTAGCTGCGGTGAGCTGCCCCAAAGGGATCACCGGGAATTTGGGCAGCACCGTGCTCCTGTTGACGTTGATCCCTCAGAGCCCTTGGGTTCTTGCAGGAGCCTCTGAAGCGTTCTATGTGCCCTGTGTGCCAGGGATAGCCAAGCTGAGCTGTGGTACTCCACCAGTTAGCTTCCCATGGCTTTTACTGTAGGCTGTGTTTGAAGTGTGTCTTGTGCTGAGCTTTCTTGCTGAGAGGACTTGAAAATCCTCATGGTTGGCTGTAAAGGATATGTTCACAGTGTCAGGGTGGCACTTTGAAAGGTTTTGGTCAAAATCCTTCCATTACCTGCCCAGGATGAGGAGAGAAGCCACAAGGCTCTTGTATCTTCTGCACAAGGATAAATCAGTGTCCTGGCCCCGGTACTCAGCTTTATCTGCGTGTAGGCACCGTGTAGAGTGCAGTGATAGACAAAGATGTGCTGTCACATTGTGCAAGCCCAGCTGTGCTGGCTTTTCTGCCTTTCTGTTAAATGTTGATGGGACTGTTCCAGGTGTGCAGGAAGGAGGAGATGCACAGGGCTCAGAGGGTGGTAAGCTGCAGATGAGGCTGTGGTGAGAAGTGCTAAGCATCACCTCTCCCAGGATGGTCCCTCCAGGATGGTTCCTCCCTGGTGGGAGCAGCGTGCTCTGCTTGCAGAGAAGCTCACACACACAGGCTTTTCCCTACCACCTTCTGGACATTACTAATCTGAGCTACTCTGCAAGTGTGCTCGCTTTAGGACTCAGTCTGCTGCCCTGCTTAGAGGAAATCTGCCTGTTCCTCTCTTCAGCATGCTGCCTGGAGCCCTTCTCAATGGCTGCTGTGTCCTGGGTAGTTGCACCCCAAGAGTTAATCCTTTCCCGTCATCTACTTTGGCAAACAGATTTCTGGGGCTGAGACCAGGGCTGTGTGTCAGGAGAGAATCGCTGGTGAACAACTAAACGAGAGCATTTCTGATCAGTGTGCAGTGGTGGGATCTCACTGCTCCTGTTATAATCCCAGTAATCCAGTGTGTGCTGGGTGCTGTCCCCCAGTGCTGAGAGGCTGCCCCTTGTCTGTGCAAACTCCAGACTTGATGTATTTTGTTTCTGTGAGCTGTTTCCATATTTCAGTTGTTTGGTGACTGTGTGTAACACGCCTGGAAGTGTCAGTCTGATTCTCCGTGGACAGACATCTACACCACCAAAACCGCAAGGGGAAGTAGCACTGATTTCCCAAATCACTGGCAATCTTGTTCTAGGCTGAGCCTCAAGCACAAGTCAGGCAGGCAACAAATTAAAGCTGCACTCTTTGGGGAAATGGGCAACTCTTGAAAAGCCTCAGATTCCTGGCCTTGGCCCTGTCTCTATAAATCACTTCAGCCATGGACTCAGCTGGGAGCCCAAAGAGCCTGGAGAACAAGCTGCCGTCCTCTCCTCCTGTGAAAGCCGCTCTCTAGGGTCAGCACAGGAGCGAACTGGCCAAGCTGTGCTCGCTCTGCAGAGAGAAAGACATCATTCTCTGGGACATGTTTGCCACGAGGTTTTCCTAGCAGTTTGCTGAGGGGTGGGCTGGCTGTCCCGACCATCATTGGATGACATTTGCATTCATTTCTTGTTGGGCTGCCAGCGGCGCGCCGGGTGCCGTCGGTGCCATCAGGTGACAGCCAGCTTCATTGCACACACGCACGGCGCTGCTGCCTTGGCACTCGCCTCATCCGTGACGCAGAGGGGATTCTGGGGGGCTGCTCAGATCGGGGGACAGGAGGATCCTTTCTGTCACACCTTGGCCAGCAGGGCTGTGGAGATGCCCTGGTGGAGGTACGCACAGTAGGGAGGCTTTCTCAGGGCAGCACTGCCTTCCCACACGCCAGGGCCTTCAGCCCCTTGAGAGACGCAATCCCTGCGTGCTGTCTGCTGCAGGCCTCCCCTCTTGTTCCTTGGTTAGTCCTCCGTCCCCTCCTTGTCATCACATATCAGGCTCTTAAGCAGCTGGGAGGCTTTTCCTGAGGCACTGAAACTGATCCGTCCCCGCAGACAGGAGGGTGAGGAGCAGGGATTGTGCCGTGCCTGCACACAGCCCACCCTGGCCCCACGCTCCTTTGGCTGGGTCAGGTGCTGCCTGTGCAGCTGCTGGAAGCAGGAGCCTTCCTCAGCCCCTGGTACCCAACACCCACAGGTGTCATCCCTGTCCCTGCTGGATGCACCTGGATGAGTGGAGATACCCATCCTCACTGGCACACGTGAGATAAAACCCCATTGCTGCAGGATCAGACCCACCACGGCCACACTGTAGGGAGCCCATCCGTGCTTGCTGAGGAGGAGGAGGAGCAGGAAAGGGAAGTCATGGCTCTCTGCAGGACACTCTCCCTGTCTGAGCAGCCCACCCGAGGGCAGGCGCCTGGCACACAGCAAGCACAGCGCACAGATGGGCTGACGGCGGCGGCCCGGCGCTCCACAGCTGCCTGCATATGGCACACATGTTTTGGCTTGTGCTGGCTGACTCTCCAGATGGCAGGAAGGGGTGTGGGTGCTTTTTTTTCCTCCCAGTTCTTGGTGGAGGAAGAGCCAAACACAGTTGTTTCGCACAAGGCGAGGCCAAGCCAGAACCCAGCCGTGTCCCTGAGGACTGAGCTGTCCCCAGCTTGCCTCGGAGGCCAGGGCCCCTCAGAGGTGGGAGGCAGGCGGGCAGCTGCCAGCTCTGGGAAGCTGCCTGCTGTTGGGAGAGATGTGTCCTTGCCATTGTGCTCACTCCTTGGTGTCACAGCCACCAGGAATGAGGATTTCTCTCCCTCTCTGTGTTGAGCTGCTGTACACCCTGCTGCCCATGCCATACAGCCACAGCACTGAAGTGGGACTGAGGAGCAGATGCTCCTGGGAAACAGCTTCTTCCCCCTGGTCTTGGTGCTTGTGGTCTTCAGCTATTAAGTCTGGAAGAGATTTCTCCCCCTTAGTCCCCCAAGTATCACTTGTCCAAGTGATCTTTCCACTGACAGCAGGCTCCTGAGGCAAACTGGAGTTCTCCTTGGGAAACACTGACCTGCTCTGAAGCACTTGGAGGTGGTGAGATACTTCTGCTGTACTTGGCTGTCCCTCTGCTGCTGCCTTTCTGGTGTCCCTCGTGGGGCTGCTCCTGTCCCTGTGACTGGGCAGCTCCTGTCTGCAGCACTGCTCTCCTGCCCCCAAATGCCCTGGCAGGTGCTGGTCAGTGAGTTCTTGCCCTGCCCTGGCTGCTGCGTGCCCTGGCTGTGACATGGGGGATTGTCACTTGCATCCCTTTCATCTTCCTCTCCCTGCCGTGGTGGGTGGTCAGAAACCCAAACATCTCTGAGGCAGCACTGAGACAGCACTGAGTTCGCAGGGACCTGGGGTCACCTTGTCCTCCATGTGAAGATTCCTACCCATCCTTTTCATGTTCAAATTCATGGAGTGGTGCAACTGTCTGGAGGAGACAAGATGTGACAACAACATTGCCTATCTTCAAAGCAACTGTTCTCCATGCAGTGCAATTCTGTCTTTTTTCTGTCTGCAAATTCCTATTGACAGCGAGAGACTCATCCTCCAGCAAGTCCCATCTGTGAAACTGAACCACTGTAATTTTTATAGCAGTACGGCCTTAGCCACCAGGTTTTCTGCTGGAGGTCTTGGCCAGAAGGGAATTGTGCTCTTCACCATGAGACTGCATGGACAGCCAAGCAAACCAGTATGTGGCACTCCCAGGAGCTGGGACTGAGCTCCTCAGCTGTGCTGACAGGCCCTAAGGTGGCAGCAAACTCTCCCTGGATGGATGGAGACAACCAGAGCAGCCTTCCTGATGTGGAGCCTGCCTGGGCTTGCACATCTGGTTTGTCTCTGGAGCGCTGCTGTCCTGCTCCTCCTGAAGAGAGTGATGCATGGAGCCACAGCGAGCTGGAGTCTGTGCCGGGAGCAAATGTGTCCACAGACATTCATCTTCCCCTGAAGTGCTCCGGCGTTTGCCTCAATCTTTTCACCACCACGTTGCCAGGACATTCTTTGCCTCAGCAGCTGACAGCCTCGCTCTCTGCACTCGTGTGGGTTCTGGAGATGCTTTAGGGTTTTATAGGGCTTTTTAGCTGCTGGAATGGAGGTTTTCCCCCCACACAGGGTTTTCCCTTTCACTCTGTGCCTTGGGCGTGCACATGGCTGCTGTGGCTTGCTGTTAAATCAGTGCAGAAAAGTCCCCGCTCCTTCCCATGGTGGGACATCGGGAGCAGAAGCCTCAAGGCTGCAGGAGGAGATTTTGTGGCTGTGGGGACAAACTGTCTGCAGGGGTTTGAAGGGACAAACCAGGCAGTAAATGGAGGAGCTGTGGCTTGAGCAGTGCCTTAGCCAGCAGAGGCTGAGGCTGTTGTGTGGGTGTATCATTCCGTGCTCCCCCTCTCTGTGTGCCATCCCAAGGGTGGCTGTGGTTTGTCACCTCTGCAGGCGGGACCCTGCATGTGACCAGTGTCACTGACGAGTCCTGCCTGAGAGCTGTCCTTGGGCACCTGCTGACATCTGCCAGCCCTATTCCCAGTGATTCATCCCTCTGTGATCCATCAGCAGGAAACCCTAGGGCGCTTTAAAACCCAGCTCCTGTAGGCAAACCACCCATTGAGCTCTGGGAGTGAAGGCTGGGCGGAAGGTTTGGCTGTTGGAGGGATGCAGCTGGGCTCCAGGAGAGCAGGAGCATCTTGCAGACACAGTGTGCAGTGCCAGTGCTGTGTGTTGTCACTGAGCAGCCCAGTGTTAACCAGAGCATCTCCGTGGCTGCTGCCAGTCCCAAGTGACACTGATGGATCTTTGGAGCCCAGAGTGGGGCAGCCCTGTGGTTTAACAGCTAAAGAAGATGACAAAATACTGCCCTGGAGCAACACAGGAGGATAGAAAATAAGGGAGAAACCAAACAAAAGGACAAAAATCCTGAAAACAATGGCTGTGTGTCACCAAGAACAAGGCTTTTTTGCTCCCTTGGCTGCTGTCTAGCTGATTTTATCCTTTGCTACAAATCCTGCTCCTGTCAGGAGGTGTTTGCTCTGCCTGCTGCAGCCACCCTGAGTTAACCTCTGTGTTTTCTTATGTCTCCCACTGAAACTGGAGAAAAGAATCTGCTTTTCTCCATCAGGCTTTGACTCCAGCCTCTGCTCCCTGCCTTAATCCACTGTCAAATTCCTTTCTGGGCTGCAGTGGGGAGGTGGGACACTTTTCAGTGCCTTGCAGAGATCTCCCCAGGCTCTTTGTTCCCAGCCTGCATCTCCTTTGGTCAGTGCCATGTGTGTTCCCAGGTGATGTATCCCATCCTGCTCCTGTCCCCTGTGCCAGGCAGGGATGCAAACAGAGCCATGAGTGTGCTGTGGGAGGTTCTGCTCCTCTGCAGCTGCCACGGGCTCATGGTGACAGCTCCTGGGGCTCAGCAGTGACAGCAAGAGAGGGGAAAACGCTGTGGTGTCCAAGAGTCACCAAATCCAAGCTGAGTTAATGCCGTTATCTCCAGTGGAGCTTGCTCTTCTATTTACCAGAGGGTTTGGATCCATTGGACTTCAGAGATGCAGATGGCCACTACTAAACTACCACCCAAAAGAGTGTTTCCCCACTATAGTGCAGCCCCTTTCTGAGGAGATTTTCTGTGCCCAGTAGCCCTGGGATTTCTCCTCTGATAACCCCAGTAATTGTCTGTCTAGTTACTATTTTGGGGAGTGGTTCAAAGAACCAGCAGTAAGGTAAGAGCGTTTCTGCAGTCCAGCAATGTGATATTTTTCAGGCATGATACTGAGGGGGGGATGTGCTGTGTGCCCTGAGGACGTGCAGGAGGCTTTGGGGGTGCAAAACCTCTGTGGGAAGTGCAGGACAACTGTCCAAAAGGGAGCAGAGCCAGGCCTGGGGCAGCATTCACCAGGCTGCCATTTGGAAGGGACTCCTGGTGAACTCACCCAGCACCACACCTAGGTTTTGTTTGGAGGAAGCCAATTCCTGCTCCAAGGAGTGAACTCATGTTTGTGTAATGTGGGCAATGGGGAGCCAGGAGCTGGGAGGGAAGCAGGAGCTGGGATGTTTGACAGCCTGGACCCACCCAAGAGGCAAAGGCACCTCGGTCGGCACTGGGGCTCCTGCCTGAGCGGTGCTGCTGCTGTTCTTGGTGGCATTTTCCAGCTGGCTTTGGGCCTGGGCTGAGCACTTTGCTCCCCGGGGTGAGGCAGGGGTGAGGCTTGCTTTCAAACTGCTGGCATTGCATTGCTGGTACAGGGCTGCCCCTTGCTGCCACTGCATTTGGGGGCAGAGAAAGCAAAAGCCTCTCAGCCCCATGGCATGGAGTAGCTGCTGGCGTAGAGCTCTGTGGAACATCAGACACTGTGACACCAGGGGTGGTCAGGGGAGGTGGCTCTTCCCCTCTGCTCTGCTCTGTGAGGCCCCACTGCAGTGCTGCATCCGGCTCTGGAATCCTCAGGACAGGAGAGATGTGGATCTCTTGGAGCAAGCATAGAGGAAGCCACCAAGGTGATCAAGTGAATGGCTGAGAAAATTGGGATTGTTCAGCCTGGAGGAGAAAAGGTTCTGGGAGATTTTTTCAGCCCCTTCACCCCTTTCCCTTAAAGGAAGACAAACTGTTTGCTACACCCTGTTGTCATAGGCATAATGGTTTTAAACTAAAATAGAGTAGATTTAGACTAGATATAAGGAAGGTTTTTGCAATGAGGCTTGTAAAACACTGGCACAGGTTGCCCAGAGAGGTGACACATATCCCATCCCTATAAACATTCAAGGTCAGGCTAGACAGGTCTCTGAGCAACCTGATCCAGTTAAAGATGTCCCTGGACACTGCAGGGGGCTGGACTAGATGACCTTTAAAGGTCCTTTTCAACTCAAACTATTCTGTGATCTTTGGGGCCCTTTTCCAGCAGCAGTTCCATGGGAGCCATGCCATCTATCCACACAGCAAGATGTGGCTTTGCTGCGTTCAAACCCAAGGGTGCTGCCCCAAAGGTCCAGGTCAGGGTAGTGAGCACCAGAGGAGCCATGGGTGATCCTGGTTGCTGCTGTGCTGCAGGGAATATTTGAGAATCAGCTCTGAAGGGATCTGGTAGGACTGTGAAAGGATGTCTCAGGAGTACTTGCAGTCTTTTCCATCCTACAGCTGTGTAAGTCATCTTTGTCCCACCTGGAATATTAGAAGGACTCAGGTTCTGCAGCTGCTGAGAGCAAGGTGGGGAGGCCAAGTCACCTTGCTGGTGAACCTGAACCAAGTCATCAATGAGTCCTGCAAGCAGCAAAGGGACACATGTGTGTTCACTTCACCCCCAGAACTGGGTGGAAAGAGAAAAGGGCTGGCTCTAAACCCTTCCCTGCAATGTAACACATCTTGAATAGAGCCAATGATCTTCTGGGCAAAGCCTTCAACTTGTTAAGGATCTTACTCATGGAATCACAGAAGGGCTTGGGCTGGAAGGGACCTTAAAGATCTTCCAGTTCCAGTCCTACTGCTGTGGGCAGGGACCCTTCCTCTAGCCCAGGTTACTCAAAATCACATCCAGCTTGGCCTTGGGATGAGGCATCCTTTCAGGGAGGAGCATCCCCACATCCACAGCAGCTCTACAGATAATTTGAGATCATGCAAGAGGGGCTTCCCCTGTCAGGGCTGACAAGGCAGGGACACTGTCAGTCCTCTGCCCCACCCTGCCACTGTTCCCCAAGGTGCCTGAGCCCCGGGAAGTGTCTGACTCACCCTGGGCTGGAAAGGGATGTGCAACAGCCAGAACTGTGAAGTACTGGACATTCATATGAACCTCTGGAAATGTTTTTGGCAGGAAGCTCAGCACAAACAATGAGGCAGCGCCGCTGGGCTGCGTGTTGGGATGCAGGGAGAGGCAGCCAAATGTTTTCCTGGGGGAGGGGGGCAAGGAGAGGGGCCCTGATGTGTTTTAACTCCCAGTATAAAAAGTAAACCAGATGAATTAGCAGGCAGGTAGATTCAGCAGCTTATTATGGCATGAGGAGGAACTAGCTCAGGAGGGCTTGGCTTGTGCTGTGCCTCAAACTCTGCCTTAGAGCAGGGCCTTAGAGCTCTCCACTGCCTTAGAGCTGTCCCATCTTCCCTGCTGGGCCTGGGGGGCCCAATTCTGCCCTGTGTGACCTTCTGTGGAGGGGATCTGAGCACGTCTGTGCTGCTAAATCACATTTGGAGCACAGTCACAGAGGCATCTGGACCCCCAGCACTCAACATCCTTCTTTACCCCAGCATTTTCATGCAGTGTAAAAGCAGGCTTGGTTTCACAGATGTTATCTGTACAGGTCCAGAGGGTGTTTATGGAAATGGCATCTATTTTATAAAGACAGAGCTACACAGAAGCTCAATGATGTGAACTGGCTTAATGCTCCCAAAGTGCACAGGATGCTCCTGGTTGTTCCCTGCAGACCCATCACAGTGAACACACTCTGTACCTTCATCTCCAGCCTGGTTTCCCCTGGCTCTGGATGGACCTGCTCCGCTCACAGCTGCCCCATTAAAGCACTGAATTCTGTTCAGTTCAGGCATGAGGAGCAAGGAGGTGACAGAAGGAAAGGGTTTGGTCATTGCCAGGAGCATGACAGATACCTGCTCACGTTCCTGCCCGAACATACTGTGTCACCCTAGAGATGGGTGACACTTCTGCCCTTTCACCATCTCCTGCTTTCCCCAAGCTCCTCCTGCAGCCTCCTCCCCTGTGCCATGTCAGAACCAGCCCTCAGCCCCTGGCTTTGGTGGGTGACAGTGATGCTCTGGGGAGCTGCAGTGGGTCCCTGCCCCGTTCAGGAGGGCTGGCTGCAGGTCAGGAGCACAGCAGCCTTCCCACGGACTTCAAAGGGAGCATCTCTGGTTTTCCAAGGGCGCTGCCTCTGAGTCTGAGACGTCAAGGATAGACCAGACCTGTTAGGTCACATCCCTTTCTGTTTTCCTGCCAAAGAAGGGCTCTTCTGCGCAGGAATATGTCCCAGGAGCATTCATCTTGCCTTGCTTCAACTCCTGCCAGCCTGGGGATCACTGATAAGACCCATGAGACTCCGCAGAGCCCTTTGCAGACACAACTAACAAACATCCTCTGGCTGGAGCTCTGGTTCCTCTGGTTCCAGCTCACTCTGTGCTCATGTCCCAAAGCTGAGGATGGTGCTGGTGTCCTTGCCTTTCTCGCAGACAGCTGCATTCCTCAGGGCTGGTGTGAAATTTCAGTTGCAGTTCCTTCCTAATTCCTTTTAATCGTTGCAGATTTTGCAGGCAAGATGGTGAGCTGTGCTGCTGCTCCCCAGAGACCAGTGAGGTCAGATAAGGGAAATATTTTCATTAACTGCCCAGGAACTCGAGCCTGGTTCTCCCTGGCTCTGGATGGACTTGCTCAGCTCACAGCTGCACCATTAAAGCACTGAATTCTGTTCAGTTCAGGCATGGGGAGCAAGGAGGTGACAGAAGGGAAGGCTTTGGTCCTTGCCAGGAGCATGACAGATACCTGCTCACGTTCCTGCCTGCCAGAGTTCTGTGTGGAGGCTCTGTGGGAGCTGGCAGGGTTACACCTGCAGGGCCACACCAGCCTCAGGTGTTTTTCCCACCTCTAAAACACTCTCTCTGCTTTAAGTTGGATTTTGAAGATTTCTTGGCATCCAGGTGTGTCGCTGACACCCCTTACTGCAGTTTGTACAAATCTGCCCCCTCTTTCCTGTAGACTTTGTGTTAAAGAAGAGGTCATACCAAAGTTACACACAGACACACTTGGAGAAGTTTTGGCTCTGGTTTTGAACTAAGTGGCTCGTTCCTCTCTTAATTTCCCATGTTTAATTCAAAAGGAAACATTAAAATGGCAGGAGCTGAGCCAAGACAGGGAGGGTTCCTATGAAATAGTTTTTCTAACACTGTTACCATGGCAAAAAAACCTCTTATCTCTTAATGTTGGAGCCCTGCACCCATCACAGGAGTATCTGAACACCTCAAGGTGAAACTCTTCCCATGGGCATACAGGCAGTTTGGACATTGTTGCAGCAGTGTGGGAAAAGTGCTGTGTAATCCCAGATGAGGGTTTTGTCAGCTGTGCTAGCACTGAAATCTTCCTTGCCTTTTGTAGCAAACACGTCCTACAAAATAGTTTGGGTTTTGTTTTGTTTCTTTTTGTTTCCTTAAGAAAAAGAAAAATCCCAAAACACAAAAGAAAGAGCAAAACAGATGAGGAAAGGAGACATTGGCCTGCCTGCTCGTGTTGTAACTGCACAGCGTCTGTGCATCAGCCTCAAGGATTTCATGGTCTATTTTCCTTCCACTCAATTTAACTTCCCTCTTGCTCTAATTCTGAAATTACTCCCACATTTCACTGAATCCTTCCATTTTAGTTTCCATCTTGCTTTGTTCTTCCCTGGTGCTGTTTGATCTGGGGTCTCTGCTTTCCCTGTGTTGGCGTCCAAAGAGCCCTGGGTGTTTCTGCTGCTGCCTGCAGCTCTTGCTTTCACAATAACTCAGCTCATTGCATCTGGGGACCAGGTACTGAGGGCAGGGGCATTGCTGGGAGCAACAAAAGTGAAGGCAGGGATTTAGAGAGAGGTTTTGTCAGACAAAAAGGGGCTCTGAAACAGAATCTCTGCGATGTCCCTGCTCATTGCAGAGGGAATATGGACTAAGGGACCTTTAAAGGTCCCTCCCAACCCAAGTTATTCTGTATTCCTTGTATTTTCAGGGGTATCAGTAGAAAGTGGTGTGTATTAAAAAAAGGCCATTTGAAGTTTTATGGCTGGTTTCTGGAGAGGCACCTCAGCCACATCACAGCTGCAATCCTGTGTTCAGTTTTGGGTCCCTCTTTACAAGGACATTCAGGTGCTGCAGCGTGTTCAGAGAAGGGCACAGAGCTGGGGAAGGGTCTGATGAGGAGCAGCTGAGGGAGCTGGGGCCTCAGCCTGAGAAAAGGAGGCTTGGGGGGACCCTCTGGCTCTGCACAACTCATGACAGGAGAGGGCAGCCAGGTGGGATTTGGTCTCTTCTCATAGATAACAAGTGACAGGACAAGAGGAAGTGTCCTCAAGTTGTGTCTGGGGAGGTTTAGATTGGATATGAGAAAAATACCTTCACTAAAAATGTGGTCAGTCATTGGAACAGGCTGCCCAGGGAGGTGGCAGAGTCACCATCCCTGGAGGTGTCCAGAAAATGTGTAGGTGTGGTGCTTGGGGACACAGTTTGGCTGGGTAAATGGTTGGAGCCCATGTCCTTAGGGGTGTTTTCCAGCCTAAAGGATTCTGTGTGTTGTGCAAGACATGGCCCATAGGGTCAACAGCCCTAAAATCCTCGTGCTCTTGGGAAAGGGTGAGCCAGGCAGCCAGTTTGGATTTCCATAAGCACCATGGCAGAGTGTTTCCTGGGGAAGAAGAAACCAAAGAGCTTGACTGGGAGTATGGGTCAGTGGTCAGTGTAGAGGCAGGGGATGGTGGGTGGGGAAACTGGGCCAGTTCCTGCAGGGAGGGACATCATGACAAACCAGGATCTGACTCTGAGCTCAGCCCTGCTCTAAACAGGGAATGTCAGGTTCCAGAGCCTGAAACTGTGTCTGTGTGAGCTGTGCTGAGGTTCATGACTCTGAGTGATGAGGTAATCATATGGCAGAAGAAATGAATACCACGCAGATAAAGTGGAGTGATGCATATGGAAAAACCCATACCAGAGTCCATGTGTGAAGTGATAGACCCTGAACTGACCATTATTTCAGAGAAGGGAGACCTTGGGGTTTCTCTAGATGGTTCAAGGAAAGTCTCAGGTCAGTGGCTGGCAGCAGTCACAAATCAAATCAGGAGTTAGGAGGAAAGGAACATTAAACAAAACAGAGAACATAAGCATCTGTTAGATACATGCACCCACAGCATGAACACTTTGTGTTGTTCTGATCATCTCATCTCCAAAGGGACTAGGAAAGGTTCAGGAAAGAGCAGCAAGGGTCATCAAAGATATGGGATGGCTTCCACAGAACTGTCTGCTGAGCAGGATTAATCTTTTTCTTTTGGAAAAGAGGCTGAAAAGATGATGGTGAACTAAAAAACATATGTCACACAGGAGGTGAATAAAGATCTGTTGTCCTCTCTTCTAATACAGAACTGTAGTACCTCAAGGGAAGACAGTAGGAGCCAAGTTCAAAACAAGCAAAAAGAGAAAAAATTTATATAGACTGGAGAGAGCACTTTGCAAAAAGATGTTGTGGCTGCTCAAAATCAACAGGGTTGGTTCAGCCTACCAGACCAAGTTCATGGGCAGAAAAGATCTATTGTGGATTGTTAAATTCGGGAATGGCACATCTCGCTGTAGTGATGGAGGTGATGGTAGCTGAAGCCTGACAACACTTGGGGAAATCCTGTGTATGCCTGAGCTATCTCCTCCTTTGGCATCTGTGTGTGGCTGCTGTGGGGTTTGAGGAGGAGCTGAACCCATTTTACCTTCTGTAAAGTCAGGGAAAGCATTCTGGGGGTGATCCCATCTTTGTGTCCTTGTGGAGGAGAGAGAAGCTGAGGCACGAGCATGGCAAGAGGAGACAAAAATCCCCAGCCCTAAGCTGAGTGTGACACCCTAGAGGGCTGTGGAGAACGGAGGCTGGTGCAGAGGCAGGTGGTGGAGAAACACTGAGGTGTGCCAATGATTGATGATGTGAAGGCTTTGACAGGTGCTCAGACAACCTGAGGGGCTCGGATGGGTTTCAGATGAATGCACAGCTTCAGTTTCCTGTAGGCAAGAGACTCTTGCTCATTAAAGGCTGAGTGACCTTCAGCAATTTTGCAAACTAGAAAATGGGGTGCCCAAGCCTGTTGAATTCAGAAGACTTCTCTTTAAGCTGGACATATTAAAGTTTTATGCCTAAAATCAAGTGCAGAGGTGGTGTTTTTATAGATCATTATTGAAAAGCAACCAACCCTTCTGCAGCAAGAACCACATACTGCTCAGTTATTGAGCCCCATTCAGTTTATTTTGAATTGTTCAAATGTTTCACCTCACAGTAGAAATCTTTAAGGGTGAAGAAATAAATTGCAGAAGATGCACCCAGCTCCCTGAAACAGGCTCTGTTTTGGTCTCTTTTGTGGGGTGAAGTACCACGATGGAGTGTTGGAAATTAGAACAGGTAGAAATTACTGCCTGCTCAAGGTCCTGCTACTCAACAACACTGTGTTTTTGCATGGGTGAAAGTCACAACTGTTGATTTTTGAGCACAGAAATACCAGGTTGTGATATAACTGCTCATATCTTCTTATTGCCTTATTCTGCAAGACCTGTGATGACATGGGAGCTGATTGTAGGGAGTAACTTACTCAGGACAAGTTACTGGGAGGCATGGGGATGCAGGTTTCTGAGAAACAGGGCCTCCAAGAGGTGACCTGAGCAGCAGGCAGATGCCCTGGGCTGTATCCTGCCATCACATTTTAAGCAGAACTGCCGTGCTGAAATCAAGAGGCTTCGTGCTGCTTTCATCCCCATGGAGATCAGCAGGGGAGTTCTTCTTAAAAACCTGTTGGGACCATGTGGTATTTTATCACTAGAGTTTCTATTTGTGTTAAAACTGCTAAGAAAATAACTGAGAGTTGTTTTGTCATGCTTCAAGCGAGATGTTTTGTTTATCTGGCCTAATTTTTAATTATTTCTTTTTCCCTGTTGCCCTTTCTAGGTTCCCTGCTATTCTTATGGTCAAAAGTTGTCCAAACTGGCCATCTTGAGAATAGCCTGTAACTATATCCTTTCCCTGGCCAGACTAGCAGACCTGGATTACAGCGCTGACCACAGTAACATGAGCTTCTCTGAATGCGTGGAGCAGTGCACTAGGACCTTACAAGCAGAAGGAAGATCTAAAAAAAGGAAGGTATGTTACAGCCTCTCCCCCAACTCACCCCCTAAAAAATGGTAAAAGTTACAAAAGGGAGGGGAAAAAAAAAACCAAAAACAAAAATCCAAAGTGGTTTCCTTCTTTTCTGAACCTTGTGAAATTTGCCTGATATTTTTTATCCCTTGCCTTTCTCTTTCTCTGTGTTTTTCTCCTCCATCCATCTGATCTTGTAATAACCACATTCCTCCCTAATCAAAAGCTTTTCTCTCCTCCCCGCTCTTCCCCTCGTTAGTTGCCCATCGTGTGTTTCAGCACGAGCTGATCCCATTAAGAGTCATCTTGGGACTGTTACTTGTTAAACCAAACCAACCTTGAGTCGCCTTTGGGAGCCTGTGAAACGCTGTCACCCTCCTGTGTTTTCTGTTTTGTTTAATCTCACACTTATCTCCGAGAAAAATCACCCGACAACAAAAAAAAAGGTAGCTGATGGAGACATTATATGTATAAACACATTAGTAAGATGTATGACCTGAAGGACATGTGGGTATCTTGAGGAAACAACGTTAAATCTAATTATGCCTTGCATTCCTTTAGGTTACTTAACACTGAACCAATTAGGTGAAATCATCGTCAAGCGGCGGGAGGAAGAAGCAGAGCGTTCTGCCAGTTTTCCTCTCAGAGAGTGACATGGCTGAATTAAAGGAGTGATTGATGTCTTTGTTCAGGCTTTTATGACAAAAAGAGTTTTGTAAACTTGAATTGAACTTCCCCCTGCTCCCTGAGCTTGCTTGTCAGGCAGGATAATAAATCAGCAGGATTTTAATGGATGAATGGGCAGCTAAGCTGGGGAGCAGGCTCCTTCCCCGGTGTTGTTAAGATCTGCCTCTGATTCGGGCAGGTTTCCTCACTTTTCCTCCTCTTCAGCCCAACAAATCATCCTGCAGCAGCTCAGTTTATAAATAAACACAATAGCACACTCCCTGTTGCTTCCTCTGGCTGTCAGGGGCTGTATTTATGCCCACGGAGCAGCAGTGCCAGGCAGAGAGAGGCACAGCACCACGTGCCCACAGCTGGCAGCTCTGCTGGGACTGGGAGGTGTGGGGCAGCTCCAGGGCACAGCCCCACAGCCCCATAGGCTGGGGGTTCACCCTGGGCTCTGCAGTGCCACAGGCAGTGGTGTCCCAGGGACACTGAAGTGGTGCTGCCAACCCTGGGGCAAGCTGAGAGTTGGTTCTTGGGCTTCCTCTGCAAGTTAAGATGGAGGAGGAGAAAAGCATCATTTTTGGGGCTTCAGCTTGTTGCTGGTTGGGTCCAGGGACCACTCTCCATGTCAAGAAGAGGATGAGCATCCTTTGTGAGGCTTTAGTAGATTGCTAGTTAGGTCTTGGGTGCCCTCCCAAAGTCACAATGGAGGGAAGGAAGAGAATGGGCATCCTTCATGGGGCTGCAGCCCATTTCTGGGCTGTTCTTCAGGCTTTGGGTGCCCAGTGGGCTGAGACCCCTTGTCCTGGCATATGTAACCCAATGCAGGTTTAAAGACAGGAAACAAGGAGCCAGATTTTAAATGGCTCCAAATCCCAGGGTGTTTACATCTGAGAGTTAGAGCTGGGCCCATCCTTAATTTAAAAATTCAGTGAAGATTTAAAAGCCTTCCATTTACGGTGGTTCCCTTCAGAGTGGATGCATGGAGAAAAGCCCCAAGCCAACCAAGAGTGCCTGAACAATGGAATTCTACCAGGGCACTCTCAGGCACCACCAACCCACAGAAACAGCATCACCAGGAGAAAATCTGCCTTTTCTCCACATTCTTGAAGGACACCCAACCTGAACCTTCTCCAAAAGCCCTCTCAGAAAAGAAAGCCAGGCTTGGTACCCGAGGCAGGGTCTTAGCCCCTGCTCTGCCTTGCTTTTCTTGCGGGAAATTATAGTTCTGCTGCCAGTTTAGGGCAGCCCCAGAGCACACAGATTTCCTTAATGATGACAAGTACAGTTTAATTTCCAGCAGTATTTGCTCAGGGGATGGCAAGAGCTCATCCAGCTGCTGATGAAGCCAAAACCAGCAGGTACCACTGAGTAACTCTGGTAAATCCCAGAAGATGGGAGTGGGGGATGCAAAGCCTGGGTTGGGAGGGCTCATCTTGCACATCTCCCTTTCTCCTTGAGCCCAGCAGATGGTGAGCTCAGGGGAGGAAAAGGCTGTTGTCAGAGGGCAGTTACAGATGTGGGATGGCTGTGCAGCTGGTCCAGGCTCTGGGTGTCAGGTGGGGAGGAGGGATGTCTCTCCTGGGGGGTCTCACACGGGCAAATGGATGAGGGTACAATGGCTTGGCCCAAAATCGCCGCTCCCCCATTCATGTTGAGATCGGCACGTTTCTGTGAGCTCTGTGTGGTTTTAATCAGGTCTCTGAAACCACTGCTCACTGAGCAGTTCCTCTGAATTATCGGCTTTGGGGCGGTTGTTATTTTGTTACTGTTTTGTTTTGAGTTTCCTTTTATATTCTCTCTTAAAAAAATCCCAGCGATCCTGAGCACAGACCTCCTTGAGCTGCACCTTAGGTCCACAGCACCCTTATCTCCTGTCATCTCCATTTTATTGTGTGTCTGCCTCTCTCTCAGCTCTCTGGTTGCAATGTGCTGTGGCACCGTGATCTTTTCACACAAAAAAGTAGCTGGTTGGAGTTTGTTTTGGCAGGCAGAGACTCCAGATGTTGCATTTGCTGGAGTGTGCATTGCCTTTTGCTTTGTTTTTGGGGGCAAATTATCCCGTGTCCCTAACGCTAGGTTGTTGTTCATATTTTGCTGTTGCAATCGGAAATTTACTGAGTGGTTTTACCCCCCGCCCTTTCTATTCCCATTTTTGTTAATTAGAAAAGTTGGCTTTAGTTTTTCAAAGTTGACTAGAAAAAAGAAAATCCCCTTTTCTGTCCTGACTACAGTTATAAGGTGATTTTAGTTCTTGCAGTTGAGGGTGTTTGGTGATGGGAGATCTCATTTATAAGCAACAAAGGAGGCTTCAGATGCCTTTTCTTAAAAAAGAAGAAAAAAAGCTGACTGTGGGGGGGTGGTGGTGGCGAATTCTGATGATAGTTTTCATTCTTTAAAGCTGCCTCTTGCTTGGTTATAAATGATCTGGACTAAGCCTCGTCCTTAACCGTGCACCCAAGAGTTGCACCACGCTGGAGATCTGGGTTGCAACACCCTCAGCAGAGCCCCAAGTCCTGCAGGGGCCACGCTGATGTCCTGGAAAAAGGGGGGAATTGCCTTCAGCTCCGGCCAGGAGCGTTCTCCAGCAGCACAGAGAAAGGAAAGGCAGCAGCAGCAAGAGAAAGGGAAGGCCAAGTTTTCCTTACCCCCCAGGGTACCCCATTTCTGCATGGCACAGGATCCTCAGTGTGGCCAGGGGGTATCTGAAAGCCTCACAGGGATTCTTTAGTGTTTGGGGTCCAGCTTGCTGCTCCCAGAATCTTTTTTTTCCAGGGCTGAATTCTGGTGTCCTGCAGGAAAGCAGCTCAGGCTCAGGATAAGGGTGTAGGGTGCACGGCTGGGGGCTCTGCCTGTTATTTGTAGGGTGCAGAGCTGTGCATCAGAGCCCCCAGCCCCACAGGATCTGACCCCAAAGCTTGGGGCAGAACTTTATTCACAACCACAGTCACTCAGTGCACACGGAGCAGGATCCAAGCACGGACCAGCACCCCAAACACCCGTGGCAAGGCTCCTTTCCCTTCCCCTCGGGATCAGCGCCGTGCTAGGCCGCAGCGTCGCCGCGGCCATGGGAGCCCAGCCGGAGCAGGGAGCGATGGGTGAGGGATATTTTCTCTCTCTCTCTCTCTCTCTCTGCTCCATCCTCCCCCCGTGGCGGCTCTTCTGGCAGTCTCAGACTCCAGATGTTCGGAGCGCGAGCTGGGAAGTCCTGCTGGCGCCACTTGGGGCAGAGGGCAGGGGAAAGGCACGCGAGCTGGAACCCGGAGTACTCAGTCACTGCAGGACTTGGCGCATTCCCCAGCTCGCTGCTGGCACATTCCCCAGCTCTCTCCTGGCCATCTGTTCCAAAAAAACACTTTCAGAACCTCATCATCACTCAGGATACAACACTGCGAGCAGCTGTTAGCGAGGCAGAAGGGGAGGAAAAAAAAAAAAGGAAAAAAAAAAAAAAGAAACACACACACACACATTAAAAAAAAAAAAACCAAAACCATGCGAAAGGTCTCTTTGTGAGAGAGGAAACTGGGTTATGAATAACAGGCGAGCTGTTGGAGCTCAATAAAAGTTTTCGGCTGGAATTTAGTTTCTTGTTTTTGTGCCTGTGTGTGTGGATGAGCACAGACGCAAGGAATTAAAAATTAAAAATAAGCTGTGTATATGTCTTTTCCCAGATAATTAAACGATATAGAAACATATATGGAACAAAAAGCTTCTCTGTTTGTTGCAGCCTGCTGCACTAAAAGGGCTGACATTATGTATGTCATTATTGCATTATATAAAATAGTTATTGTGGTGTTGTGCCGTGCCTTGATGCCCCCTCATTGCTACTTTGCTAAAAGCAGAGCTCCTGCTGTAGGTAACACTTATTCCTGCTGAACAAATTAGAAGGAGGGCGTTCTGCAGGCGTATTTACCTGCAGGAGTGAACAAGTTAAGGGTTTATATTATAAAAGAGAAATGGTAGTGGCAGACTTGATTTGTACAGCACTGAAACCATTTGCTTGGAGCATATTTTTTTGATAACACTGTATCATGACTCGTGATTTATTTTGACAAAGCCCCGAGATAAAGCCACAGCTCCCACCCCCTGGTTTGTGCAGCTGATCCTGGCTGCAGGGTCTCGCTGTTATTGATCATCTGATATTGATTATCAGAACCATTCAGAGCCAGCACAGTAAAACCTTGATGATCCGCATGGCATTTCTTCCTCCTGGCTTCCCATCCTGTGTGGGGAGGAGGGAGGGGGTCTCATAATGAGATTCGACCTCCCTTTCCCCTGCAGTTTGCCTTAGCAGAGGTTCCTCTTTAAAAATAGCTTCATTTCCCTGCTCGGACTTGCCGGCGAGCGCGGGCAGCCAGCCAGTCTGATCCCCACGGCCGCCAGCTCCAGGGAGGAGCTGCACCACAGGAGAGCCCAGCCTGCCCTGAGCCGCCTGTCCCTCTGTCCGTCTGCCCCGGGACAGCATCCCCGGGGGCATGGAGGGGGCCTGGGTCTGCCCGGCCATGGGTTATCCCTGCTGCGTGCTAGATGAAGGGTTACCCACCCAGGGACCTGATAAACAGGGCAGCGAGAGGGTAGTGAGGTTAATTTGTTTATTCCTTGTGCCTTGTATGTCCTGCAGCCCAAAACAAGGATTGCAGGTGGGGCACGGGTGCTAAGGCTTGTGAGGAGGTCATGAGCAAGATCACCCAACTCTGGACAGGGTACCCCAAGGGCACTGCACACCTGCATCAGCCCACTGGGGCACTGAGCATCAGGACCCCAAAGAGCAGGGCCCGAAGCTTTTCCTTACAGAAGGCTGTGATATGGGACTCAGTACCCCAAGAACAGGGCCCAAAGCTTTTCCTTACAGAAGGATGTGATGAGGGACTCAGTACCCCAAAGAGCAGGGCCCAAAGCTTTTCCTTACAAAATATGTGATATGGGACTCAGTACCCCAAAGAGCAGGGCCCAAAGCTTTTCCTTTCAAAAGGATGTGATGTGGGACTCCCCTGTTCCATCACAGCACCCCAAAAGCCCCTTTGCTTTGAAGGGTGTTGGAACAGTCATGTCAGCAGTCACAGCACAGGGATGGGACCGGGGATTTGCTCCCTTGGTGGGAGCAGGATCCAGCATAGGATCCATCCCCTCTGTAGCAAGGATGTTGCCAAGAATAGGGTAAGATCCCCCCACAGATATTGGGTAACTGCAGCAGAAGGAAGATGTGAGTAGAAGAGACAGGAGAAGCCCTGGAACAAAGGCTGACTCAATTCCAGAAGTGCTTTGATTTATGGAGATTGAAATGCTCCAGGATGCTGCAAACTCACCAAGGTCATTGGGCCAGTTGTCAAATTCAAGAGCCATGGGAGTTCTGATGTTATTAGTTTAAAGCAGACCCAGGCTCATAAATCTGTCTTCAGAGCTCCTGGCTGAGTGAAAAAGGGTGGAGGGGGAAATAAAAGCCTCTTCCCACCACACATAACCCATGGCCAAGCGCTGGGCAATGCCTGGGGACCCATCCAGTGGTGCCAGTGAGGTGTGCTGAGCATCTCCATCGTGCTGCAGGGGGATCTCTCCATTCCCCTTCCCATTTCCTGTGTCTGGAAGGCACAGCACAAATGCCCTGGCCTGGTTTGTGCATATTCCCTCCTGTCCCCCCATGGTTGATCTTCCCCAGCTGCAGAGACTTCAGAGCAGAGACCTGGCCCTGAGACTCCTCCTCCTAAAGCCATCCTGCTTCCCCAAACCCACAAATGCTTTTGATCTCTCTGCTGTCTTTTAATATTGATGACAGCAGTCATTGCTTCCCTTCTTTCACATTTTCTTTCCATAGGTAAATGTGGGATAAATTAAAGAACCAACTTTTCTATTACAGGTTATTAATACACATTACATATTGTTGAAGGGTCCCAACAGAAACATTGGCAATGCAGAAGGCTGTTTGTTATTCTCCCACCTGAACCTCATTAATTCAAAATCCCAAATAAAGCCTTGAATCAGAGCAAGTTCCTACATTTTCTCTGAGCAGCTCTAGGTAGGATTGTCCAGAGACAACTCCAGGAATCTGGGGTCCAGCAGACACCAGCATTTATTGCATGGAGGATGACCTGGGTGCTTTTAGTGAAATATTCTTATCCAGAGAAACCTTGATGGTGCTGGGGCAGTCCTGAGCTTCCCTGGGTCTGCACTTGACAGGAGGGGGTGAAAAGGTGGATTTTAGGTTCCCCTGTCCCTTAGCCTGTCATGGATGACCAGCTGTAATAGTTGATCTCACAGCAGCTGCCCTAATGATAGCCATAAATCAAATAAATACCAGCAGGTTGCCAGTATTTTATACCCTGATGTTACAATGTCCAGTGATGGGAAAGGACAGGCAGTACAGAAACAAAACAGACTGGGGAAGAAAGTTTTTCAGGCCAGGCTTTAAGGAGTTTGACCCTGTTAGGACTGACAGAAATGTGGCTGACCTGTTCAGAGAATTGGTGACTATGTCCAAAGGACTTTCAGAAGCTGTACTACACCCTGAAAGGTTCTTAAATCCACTGGCAAAAAGCAAGAAATGCTGGTAGCACTAGCTAAATGTGATCTCATTTCCAAGTTTCTAATTCCTAAGTTATTTAAAAGAGGATTTAGGGCCCACGTGATGAAGGCAGTTTGGACAATGGGGATGTGATCTCATGAAATCCTCATGCCCTGAGGATTTTCTTCTGTTTTGAACTATGTTAACCATTGTTTGTGGGATATTTGTGGGGCTTATTTTAATGCCGAAGGGGGTTTAGATGAGATTTCCTTGTCTCAAGCTGCCATGGTTTGGAGTTGACCATTTTCCTATGGACCTGGCCATAATATTCTGTAGCCCAGTGTAATTTCCCAATTGCCGCAGCTGTGACAGGCACATGGGACAAGTCGCAGTCCCACAGACCGAGCAGCTATGCCTGCAGAAAACTCAATACAACAACTAAAATGTGCAGGAAAGCCTGTCTCCTGCTTAAACCCTCTAGCTGCCACTCCTCTGCTTTCTGAGATCAGCTCCTGAACTGAAAATAGCAGATATTTGCCATCACTTCTAATTATTTATTTTTTTCGGCAGGAGTTGGACCCAACACCAAATTACTGTGTTGTTTTCCTTCCCCAAGCCTTCCTCTTGCTGTCTGCCACTCCCTGTCCTCTGTGCAGGCTCTGGCCTCTGCTGTGGCACCCACGGGTGGTTCCAGTGTGAGCCCAGCTCTGGAGCATTGCAGATCCAGTGGTCCCCAAGGACACCGCGTGCTCACTGATCTCATGGTGCTTCTCTCTCCTTCCAGGAGTAACAACCAGCAAGGGAGGATTCACAAGAGCTTCCAGCTAGAGCTACGTCTGGTCTTGGCAAAGGTTGCACGATCCAGATGAAGACTGAAAGCAGCTTTTTTGCAGAAACCCCTATTGGAGATGACGATTGGCCAAGGAACTTTCTTAATCTCTGGAACAGAAAGGAAAAAAGGAAAAGGAAAGGAAAAACAAAAGGACAGGGATGCTTCTTATTGTTGTTAAGCCAGCCACCTTTTCGTACGTGCAATTTATTTAGCACTTTTCCCTTTGCTTAACTGGGAAATGTTACCCTCTCAGCTCATGTGTACAGTAATTTTTTGTTGTTGTTGTTGTTGCTGTTGTGCCAAAGATTTGATGGAGCTTCTACACTGTGTCTTATTGTTGCCTTAATGTTAAACCTTTGAGCCAAAGAAAAGTCAGAGGAGCCATTCAGATCGTGGCAAGCAGGCCAGCCAGCTGTGGGTGACAAAGCCCAATTTCTGTACCCTTCTGCGAGTTACCTCTTATTTCTGCAGCCTGCACTTCTCTGGAGCCAGCTTTTGGTGTGGGCAAGAGCTGGGACAACACAAAACCATTCTGTGGTGTTCAGGTTTGCTTCTTCCTTTGAGCTACTCTGTAGTTCTGCCTTTTGGGCAATTTCCTGATGTTCCTGCCTGTGCAACACATCCACAGGGTGAAAGTACTGACACGAAGTGAGAGCTGAAACAGGAGCTATGAATTTATTTTTTTTTAATAAAGAAATAAAATTAAACAAGCAAAAGCAAAGTGCCATGTAAAGCAAAGAGAGAGAGAAAAAAAAATAGAAATCACAAGAAAGTTCAGCCAGGCAGAAAGAAGTGCAGCAAAATGATTCAGCCAGTGTTTCAGGTTTGTGAAGTCGTTTTTTCCATGGGGTTTTTCAAGTGGTCAGAAACCCGTGTAATGCAAAAGCATTTGAATCCTGTACTGTACCTTTCACTTCAAATTGAAGTAAAAAAAAAGAGAGAAGAGATGGAGAAACATTTGCTTGGAGTAAGCAGACTTTATAGGTAATGCAGTTCGTATGCAGGACATCTGTTAATGATGGAGGGACGGAGCTCTGTGTTCAAGTAAAAAATATGAGTTTCCAAACCAAGAAGATTAACATGTTTTGTTAATCCCAGGGGGAAATGTTGTTATTTTGAGGCCAGATTCACATGCTGGCCCTCAGTGTGAATCAGGTTCCCTCCCCTGTGTCTGACTTACTCCAGTGGGGTCTGGCCCAGCCCCGCCAGGCACTGGGGCAGGCAGGAGGCACTGGGCAAGGGAGGGAACAGTCTCTGTTTTACTGACGTGAACATGCAAAACTTGAGCTCCTCAGTGCCTGCCTGCTCCTTCCCCAAGCTGAGCAATGGGCTGGTGAGCCCCGAGCTGGGGAGCTGCTGTGCCAAACCTGTCTGGGATGCCAGGCTGCTCAGTGCCAGCTCCCCTGGCTCCCAGCGAGCTCGAGATGTCCTCTGCCACATTTCTGGGGCACGTGGGACAGCTGTGTCCAAACCCCCTCCCAGGAGCTCATTATATGGCTCCCCCTCCACTCTCACCGCTGGTCATTATTAGCAGCCCAATAAAATACATTTTTAGATTGTCATTTGTATTTCTTTATTAAAGCACAGTTTTTAACGATGTCTTTTATTATATACATTAAAGCCAGATTTTTAGCTTGTAATGGGGAGAGGGGCTGAGCTCACTGACTGTGGGAAATGCTCCAGGGCTGTTTGCACTCATGTCAAAGGACTGGGTTTAAAGTGCTTTTGCTTTCAAGAACCAGCAAGCAACTGGACCTTGTGTGTGTGGCCCAGCCAGAGAAAACAGTGAGAAAAAGGGAAATGGAAGGCAGTAGGGGTAAAAAATGAAAGAACAAAACAAAACAACCTCACAAGATGACCTAAAGGGAGAGCAGTAGGTTTTGCCATGAACATGCTGCAATTCTCCCATCTGGGTTTTGAGCAAGAGGAATGGAGACAGCCCCAGGTTGTCCTGGTACACACAGGAAACCCTGTGGGCATTTCATTCTTTGAGCAGAGTGAAGCATTCCCTGAGCATTTTTAATTTGAGAAATGCCATCATATTCTAGTTATGAGTTCTGCAATGGCTCTCAGTTTGGGTTAATAATTGTCAGTAAAGCAAGGTCTGCAGGGAGAGCCAACGATACAATACTGCTGATAGGCTTTATTTACCCTTTTTTTCCCTTTCAATGCCTGTTATAGATAAGGAATTTGCTGCAAATACGTAAGTCACAAGCTGGACAGCATCACTGGGTTGCAACTGGGGCTTGAGGTCACACAGTATTTTTTGTCCCCCTGATTAGGGAAATATTAACCCTTGGGATTATGTTGCTCACTTAAAAATTCCCAGATTCACTTTCCTTAAATATTCCCTGGTATTCCCAGATGGCAGGGAGATGGCAGAGAGAAAGTCTCTAAAAGCTAAAATAATAAACTGGTTTGCCTGATTTAGTGAGCAAGGCTCTGAAGAGGATGTGTGGGTGCTTTTGAATCTCACACAGGGAGGTCAGGCAAGGTGAGAGGAGCAGCAATGCCACCCCTGCCACTGCCCCTGCACCTCGGCCCAGCCCCACCAGCCAGCCCTGACAACAACAAGAAGGATAAATGTTTACCAAAGGGTGGCAAACATGTGGGTTTGAGCGCTGCCACGGAGCTTTTATGGGCAGTGGTGTCAGCTGAGGTACAGAGCTGACCTTGCCGCGCTCCTCCCCTCCCCGAGAGGTCTCTGTCTCTGCAGATAACAGGGGGATGATTTTGTTATCATGCTGGAAAAGCAAAACAGCCCTCGTGCCGTCACCTCCCTGCGGCCAGCAGAGCCAAAACCTTTGCTCCCAGTTGGCGCCGGCTCCCAGCTCCACGTATTGGATGGGAGGGCACAGGAGCCTTGGACACACAGCCCACAAAGGGTGCCAGCTCTGCTCACTGACCCTGACCCACTGTGGGACCAGGGGCATGATGTTCACTGTGTGAAGGGGAGATATTTGGGTTTTTCACAGATGCTGAATGCCACATTAGACCCAGATGCCATATTAAATCAGAATTCACACACCAACACAGTAACATTGCCTGGCTGTAAAGCACTGCACCCACTGCAAAGGTGCCAGTTGTGGTGGGTGAAGGGCATCAGCTCTTCCCCTTAATTCTGATCTAGCAATTGCTGAAGGAATTCAGTGGCCAAGTTTATACCAAACCAAAGGATCCTCTTATAAAAGTGACAACACTGCCAACACTTGTTCAAAGTACTGCTCAGGATTTGCAGCAGCAGTCACCTTTTACCTGCTTGTTAAATAATGTCCTGGCAGCTGCCAAGTCCTTCTTGCACAAGGAGCTCTGTCCTGCAGACACCCCTAAATCCAAACTTTTTCAAGCCAGGTTTTGTATGACCACTTATATAACACTTGAAGTTGCCAAGGGTTGAAAGGCAGTCTATGAAGGCTGTCCATGAAGTCTCAAAAATGTGTGGAATAATCTGCCCCATAAAGCCAGATTCCTTTCTTTTGAGGGTTTCCTGTTGCTCATGGTTGGTGGGGTTAGTAGAGATGCAGAGGAGAAATATGACTTTTTCTTACCATTTCTATCCTTGAACACTGAGCCCAAAGTGGCTTTCAGTGTTGGATGTAACCATTATGACCCAAAGAAACAGCATGGAGTTGTGTCAGGAGATGCTTAGCTTGGATATAAAGAAAATGCACGTCACCCAGAAGATGCTGGGAACTGGAACAGGCTCCCCAGCAAAGTGGCCACAGCACCAAGCCTGGCAGAGTTTGAGGTGTGTTGGGATAATGCTGCCAGACACACTGTGGGCTTTTTGGGCTTCTCCTGTGTAGGGCAGGGAGTTGAGCTTTGATGATCCTTGTGGGTCCTCCCCAGTTCAGGATATTCTATGATTATATGATTTCTAGACCAACACAACCACATTTGTATAACAATGCTCACCAGGCTCAGCTGAGCATCTCCTCCCTCTTGCCCCACATCAATAGAAATACTCAGGCTAACCCATCAGTCTTTGCATGGCTGGGTAAAATCCCTTTGGCAGGCTGGTTCTGGCTGCCATGGTTCCCATTCATCATCTCTTCTCTAACTAGGATATCTCCATACCAAAATATGGCCAAAACAGAAACTTTCTGCCCAAACCAAGGTGGCCAAGTGCAAACCAGGTCCTGTTAATAACTCCCAACAATGTGCCCCCGAGGACGTGCCTCAGGGCAGACCCAAGCATGTTGGTTTTTTCTCCTCCTGTTGTCACTTGAAGTGCTCTGGAGACCTGTGCAGAATGAGAGTGGCTGGCCCTTGTCCTGCTGCTGTGGAGAATGGGGGCTCAGCATTGTAAATCCAGGTTAGTGTTGGCAAAGGTGCTGGTGGGCTGCTGCAGACAGAGCCCAGAAAGCAGGTTAGCCTGTCAGCAAAGGAAGCAAATCTCAGCCTAAACTGTGCAGCAGATATAAATATGTAGATGTTGAAACAAAAATCACTGCCTGAACTTTTTGATATAGTAGTACAGGAAAAAGAAATCTGCATTGTTTCTACCCTCCACCTTGTGCTGAGATGGGGCATCTTGGAGTCTGGGACAGCAGTGCTAATCAACCCATTAACCAATGTGCATCAACCCAAATCACACATAAAGCCTCATAAACCCACATGTATGAACACAAATCCCTCACAGAGTTGCATGCAAAGGTCAGGACTGGCCTTGAACCCTTCCTGTGTCCTTAATCCCCACCCAGGGCTGTCTGACAGATGCCAGCACCAACACCTCCCTACAAGCCACGTACCTTTGGCAGGGATCACCTTTTAGGGGAGCTCTACTGTGACTCAAAGCACTTTTATTACAAATCCTGGGCTGAGCCCAGCTTTTCCAAGCTGGAAGGTGAGACACAGCTTGTGACAGTGTTCACAGGGGTTTTCAGGTGAGGGAAGAGACGAGGATTTGACTCCATGTTTCAGAAGGCTTGATTTATTATTTTATGATATATATTACATTAAAATTATACTAAAAGAATAGAAGGAAAAGTTTCATCTCAGAAGGCTAGCTAAGCTAAGAATAGAAAGGAGTGAATAATAAAGGTTTGTGTCTCGAACAGAGAGTCCAAGCTAACTGGGCTGGGATTGGCCATTAATTACAAACATCCAAGATGGGCCAGTCACAGATGCACCTGTTGCATTCCACAGCAACAGATAACCATTGTTTATATTTTTTTCCTGAGGCCTCTCAGCTTCTCAGGAGGAAAAATCCTAAGAAAGGATTTTGAATGAAAGGATGTCTGTGACAACAGCTCACCTGGTGATCTGCTGCCTCATCTCCCTTTGCTGCTGCATTTATAGGATTCCTTCTCTCCCTCCACAACTCTGGGGTCTTGAAAACCATCTCCTCCTTCCCATAAATAACTAGGAGATCAAAGCAAGAAAATGTGGATTCCTCTTCCTGGGTGCTGATGAATCAAATTCTCATATATAAACTATAAAGAGAGGGTTCCCACCTTGGTTTTCTTGGATGTGGTATTTCATGGACTCAACCATATTTCAGTGGAAGTTTCCTCTCTCCTGCCCCTGCCCTGCTTCATGTCACAGTGGCACCAATTACACTGCAGCTGTAAGATGGGCATTGTCATTATTAGTAATTGTATTCACCCACTCCATATAAAAACATCAGCACAGGAACATGAATGATTTGTGTAATGATATATTTGCTGTTATTAGGACCTAATATGTTATGCCTGTAATTACATACTATGCCCCATATAATAAGCTTGGAATTGCTGTGTAAATTTTGGGTAATTGAGGAAAACTGTGCTACAAACAGGTCCCCCTAGACCAAGTTCAGCATTCACTACCAGGAAATAACCATTATTAAAGGTTCTGCAATAGACAAAACACTAGACTAGGAGCTAAAAGCCTTGGGATATGTAACAGCAATGAAGAGAAACAAATAACCAGTGCAGGAGAGCAAGAGGAGCACCAGTCCAGGCAGTGCCATCCCTGGGGAATATTTCTTCTAACTCTGGTTTCAGGAATACTCCAGCAAAGGAATTTCCAGAGGGTGCAATGGGAGCTGCAAGTAGCATAAACCCATTCAGATGCAACTGTTTCAGAGGATTTAGAAGCCATGCTCCTCATTACAAAGGAAGTTAAAATGCTCACATCTAGATTAAAAGTCTGCCAGAGGTCATCACAGCTTAATGCATAGTCAGGCTTTTCTGAATCGGCAGGAGACGTTGACATTGATTAAATTTATCCTCTCCTTCACAGGCCCAAGAGCTTTTCCAGATTTCAATGCATTTTTTGGTGAAGCTGATCTTTCCTGTCCTCACTGCAGTATCTGTACTTCTTCCATCTAAAATCAATAGGCACAGCATGGTCCCCCATGGGCTCCTTGCAGTTGTGAGGATGGGACGTGATGGGGAGAAATGAGATCAGCCACTTTTATGGCCCAGTGAATAGTTGTGGGCTTCAAGGGCTCTCTCATGGTCATGAACCTCCGAACAATTTCTGATTGTTCAAATTTCACTGCAGCCTTCCAGCTTCGTCATCTGCACTGCCAACTTCTATTAAGGTTCCATTAAAAGGCAATGAAACACAAGGGCCTTTTACAATACCCTTGACAAAACAATTTCCCTTTCTGGATACAGTAAAAATTTTCAGCCAAAAATACAACTTTTTGGTTAAAAAAAAAAAAAAAAAGAAAGGGAGACAATGTCAAGCAGATCAAAATATTTCATAAAATGCTGTCAGATTGTCTCAGCCAGAAAAAACAATCCAGAAAAGGCTAATTTTCAAATCAAAACATTGATTTTTCTCTCTGCCTATCATAATTACATTTGTTTCCACTTGCTTATGAAAAGGCCTAGGTATCAGACAATATTTCTTTTTGTGTAGAGTAAGTGTTTTATTCAGATCAAAGTGTTTTCCACAACACTTTGTCATTGATAGGTATTTGGCAATTTAATTTTACTATTATTAGTGCACCTTTTCCTTCAAGGATCACTTTATGTGTAACCACACATAGCAGCAGAGAAGGGCAAATGCTGCCCTCAGATATAACCAGGTGCATTCAAGCAAATCCTGATTGAATCAAAATGTGTTATAAAAGTTAAGGGCTGGGGGGGGAGGATAAAATTTAACCCAAAGTTACACATAGAATAAGCTTGCCCAAGACACTGCTTCAAAAGTTTTAACCCACAACACACCAATATCTTATAAAATCCATGTCCTTTTGTATCAATATTGAAACAAGTGTGATTTAGGGGCATCAGTGTGCTGGATCTTTCTGAAGCCCAAGGGATTTCTCAACATTAAGTACAAGAAACCGGTTTGGTGTGTCAGGGATGTCAGAGTGCCAGGGATGGGTTTTGTGCATGGAAAGATCATTTACTTCAAACACTGGTGGGTAGTAAAATGGAGGTCCTGTCCCCATGAGGATGTTCCCTCTGATAAAACCATGGAATCAAGGATCATTAAAGCTGGAAAAGGCCAAGTCCAGCTTTTGACCAAATACTAATATGAGCCAGATCACAAAATGCCTCACCTGCTTGTTTTCTGAACACTTCCAGGGATGGACACTCCACCACTTTCCTGGGGACCCCACTCCAGTGCTTCCGGTGAAGAACTCCTTCCAAACACCCTGGCCCCCATCCCAAACACGTAAGAGAGTGTAAACCATGGGTTTAACTTTAGGGGTCTTTGCAAGGAAGCAGAAGATCCCATTGCTCTACCCCTTTCTGTGACACACGTTTTAATGGCATATAACTCATTAATTACACCATAAATCACTCCTGGGCTTGCTGCACAGACAAAAAGCAAGGGAGTTGTTTTGGAAGAAGGCTGGGAGGGCTGAAAGTGAGCCAGGTTGGCCAGAGCCATGGACAGCCTTGAGCCAGCAGAAGAGAGAAAGGAGCTGTGGGGTGAGCAGGCTCCAAGCAGCCAGGCTGAGAGGGTAGAGCTGTCCCACCTCATCGGCAGCACACATTGGAGCAACCCCGAGGCTGACATGAAATGAGAGTGTGTGCTCCTTGCAAGGGCAGCGCCTCTTTGGTGAGCTGAAAGGAGCAGATCCTGCACAAAAACGCTGCAAAATGGTCACGAGTCCTCCACAAGGCATATATTTATAAAAGCTAAAAGAACACTGGAGATCAGATCTCCACTCTGGAGTCTCCTGACTTCTCCACGATGGAGTTTATAGCCTCAGGGTGGCTTACAGACATACACTGCCTCAATACTGACTTGAGTTTTACAGACTGCACATTTGCAGGTCTGCAGTTCAAAACTAATTGCTGTGACCTCACATAAAATAGTCATAATCAACTATCAATAATACTTTGGGAACTGAGGGGAAAAAGAAAGGGAAAATGTTCATTCTTAGTAAAAGCTGGTGCTGACGGTCAGGAAATTGAACCTTCTGCAAGCATTAGTCACAGGAGCCAAAAACATTGCTGCTGAGTGTTTCTGGGGAGCATATGCTTCATATATTGAAAGATATTCTTCTATATCAAGTCTTTGTAATTACAGAGACATGGCAAATAAAGGCAGAAATCATAAAGATTTCCTTTTCCTCTGGTAGATAATCAGTCCAGGGTGTATTTATGTACAAGCAGAGAGCTGTCTCCATCCAACCTCTCTGCTCCCTGCATCTCCAGGACACAGAGTCTGAGGAGCAGCTAGCCGGTGTTCCCCTGATGAATCAAACCATTTGCTGCAGAAACACAAGATGTAGGGCCAATATTTTCAAAAGCTGCCTTTAAAACTCTGGCAGCAGTTTAGTGTGGTCATGTTTCCGAGTGTGAAGTTCTCCATGTATGAATGCTTGCACTCAGGATTTATTTGCTTGGACTGCACTCATATCCGTGCAGGGAGTATGACCGTGAGCACAAAGTTTTCCATGTGCTATCTGCTAGATGGGGAAAATGAGTTTAAAGGATTAAAAGCCAGGTAAGGACTAGAAATCTGGTGAGGATTTGTAGCTCCAGGGTGGTGTTTAGGGCTTTAGGGCAGTCAGTGAATTAGAGGAAAGGGGAAAAAATGACATTTACAAACCCAACAGCTTTGCTACATTCAGTACTACCTTTCTTTCCTTGCACTTCACTTAAAGTGGAGGAGCAGTGTCTTTCTGTGGACACCTGGAAGCACAGCAGCACAAAGCACAGTGCACAGATCCCAGAGCTGACCTCAGAGCTGGAAATGGTCTGGCCACATCAGCATCATCCAAAATCAAAACTAATTAGTCCTTCTGGGAGCACATCAGCTCCAGTTATGTGATGTTAACATGACATGAGACTGCAGTCAGGGCCTGAATGGGGACCTGCTGTCTGGGGGCACTAAACCTTTCTGACTTTGCCTGGGGGCTCCTTGCACGCCCCTTCCTCACACCTCGTTTGTTATCCACTGTGCTTAGAAGGGAAAGGCCACTGCTCAAACTGAGCAAGATGTCTGCAATGTGTATTTTTGAATGTTCTGTGATGTGCAGCATCTCACCCACAGGGCAGGACCACACCACACTGTGCAAACTGGAAAGATGCCACCTGCCTCAGCCCACAGTCAAATCCACCTATCTCTGTATCACCCCCATTTTGAGCCTTTTCTACTTTTAAAGAAAAGCCAGATTTAATACAGAAATAAACCCACCAAGGGTCCTGCAGTTTTCATGGAGAACAGCGTGCTTGCTCAGGAAGCGTGAAATTAAAAGCTCTGGAGCGTGCACTTGCCCAGCTCCCCATCACATGCACCTCACCAGCTCTGCAGCAGGGCAGGAGCTCAGCCACCAATTCTCTCCATGGCCTCATCCTGCAAACATGCACCCCTGCAAGCGAGGCTTACTCATGGAAACACTATGCCTGCATTCCCAGCAGCGAGCACTCAGGAGGAACCTGCTCCCTGGGCTGCCCTGGGGACACGGCTGGCACCTGGCGCTGTCCCAGAGTCAGCCTGGCACCGTCAGCAGGGCTCCAGCAGCACAGCAAGCCACCAAGCCCGGCCAAGAAATCCCACGTGCTCCGAAGGACACCCTCTGGCCGTGATGAGGACTCACTTGGATGGTTTCTGACAGCACAGGACACCAAAATCTCTTCTCGAAATAAAGTGGCTCCAAACAGCTTCCAAGAGGCTCCAGAAACATGCCCAGGAGCTTTACTAAAAGCAGCTTGCCTGCCTCTCCATCCCTGTGTTACCAGAGCTTTCTTTGTGGTGTGCCTTCCTTCTCCTTATGAAAATCTGGATGTTGGAACAGACACCATCAACAGCCTTCATGTCCTCTGGGCTGGGCATGAGACACACGAAAAGGACTCCTGAGAGCTGAATCCCAGACTACAGCAGCCCCTCACATGTCTTCAAGGCTAAGTAGTGGCCAGTGTCCTGCTCCTGAACATCTCAGACACAGCAGGGCAGCAGAGCCCTCACCCCACAAAAGGTTTTCTGGGGCAAGACTGGACAACACCAGGTCTGGAAACTCTGTCACCTGTGAGGGTTCTCAGCTCAACCCATGGAGGTTTGATGCTATGGAAATAACTGTGTGCTGTGACACATCACCCTGCCATCCCCTGCTGGGAGGCTCTTCCCATATGGAAGAGAAGAAAGCCAAGGCACCTGCTCTTCTTTGAGAGATGACATTCCAAAAATGTCACTTGCTCGCAAACCTAAGAGGGTCCAGATTTTCACAAGGAGAACAAAAGCATACCACAAAGCAAAATTTGGTGACACAGGGATGGAGAGACAGGCAAGCTGCTTTTAGTAAAAGACTTGTGACCCCTGGAGAGAATCCCCCTTGGGTTTGAGGGGTTCAGGCACTTCCTATGACCTCATACACGCCCTATGGACCACGGTGTCTCCATGGGGTTCAGGGAGCCCCTGCCGTGGCTCCATCTCTGTTGGTCACAGTGCCCCAACACACACATGTAACGCATTCCAGACTCCTCTGGTTTGACAGATGAGTATTTTGACAGCTCAGAGAAAACATTTTGCAAGATGCACAGTCAAAGGCTCTTTCAAGGCGGGCTGTTGTGGAAAGCCGCGTGAGCTCTCCAAGGCGCTATCGCTCGCTCTCTCTGCCAGCCGCGCTGATGAAAGCTCCCTGTGCAGGCCAGAAGATGCAGCAGGGAATAATACAGTCCTTTAAATAGCATCCTGGCTGGCTTGAGGAGGCCACGGACGTTTTAACTCACTTATAATTTCCCTGTGGTTCAACCCTCTCTCCCGCAGCAGCCTGCTCCGGGCGCTGCGGCCAAGCAAAGGCTTGGAGAGCCTTGGGAATGGCATTAACCAACAACCCGTGACTGTACTGGGACTGCCCGTGCTCGTGTCCTTTCCCAAGCAATTCCCACCCTGGGTGTGCTGCTCAGACCTTCGTTACCTGGAGGAATTTGGCACAGGAAGACACAGCACTGAGATCAGCAGAGGAGACCTTGTTCCGCCCATGACTGAGCTCAAAGAGATGATTGCTGCAGTGACACAAGGCACTGGCCAGAAAATGCTCCCCTAACATCTTCCATGTGACATTTTTCCAGAGGCAACGCCAGCCAAAGAGGTCCCTGAATGTTTTCCTCCTTAGGTCCTGTTCAACTATCTGTAAAGCAGGTCAGTGAAAGAAAACACTTGGCACCAAAGAGGGGGAATCAAAATAAGTGAGATTTAAAGAAATTGCACACACGCCATTTTTGCAGCACAACCCATGGGCAGCAGTTTTGGCATGGCTGCAGGACAGAGAACTGCCAAGCAACAGGAGGAAAATGTGTGGGGCTAAGAAGCATTGGGAGTCCCTTCAAGCAGCTTTGCTCAAGGGACTGAGTCCTGAATAATGAGGAGAAGAAGATGAGGGCATCATTGAGAGGTTTAGAACTTCCATATAGAAAGAATTATTCAAATTAATTCCCAGCCTCATGCCCCACAGGAAATGTTGAAGAAAATCTTGAGATTCAGTGGCAACACCAGCCTAAACAAAAAATAAAGAGAGGAAAATTTATTTGGGGAAAAAATATCAAAAGGATCATTTTCTCTGCTGAAAGCTGAAATTCTTCCACAAAAGAGTCATTTTGCCACTCCCCAAAAAAACCAGAAAAAATACCAGCATTTTCCATTTTAATGGTTGCCTCATTGTCTTCAATGTTCTTTCTGCAAAGCCTCCCAGCCCTGCCCTGGCCTCCATCAGCTCTTCAGGACAGAAGGTTTCTCTTTTGTGCAGTTCACAGCACACAGTGTCAGTGTTTTAATCAGGTTGTATTGCTGATGGCAACACCCTGACGCTGCCATAGCTTCAGAGCTCTGTGATGCTGAAAGTGTGTGTTACCAGAGCATGTCCAAGGTTCTGGGCTTTCTCCCTGTTCTAATTTCTTCTTGCTTTTCACCACTGCCCCAAAATATGTCAGCTTCTCATCCCAAAGGTTTTGTGCTGTGGAAATAACTGTAATATTTTTTGTGAAGCAAATGGTGTCAAACAGCCTCAACACAAGTGTCCCATATTTTACAGGGGTATTTTAGGGACTGCCTCTTAAGTTTTATCAGGTGTTTTACTTTGTTGTGCAGGTCTACAAAGGATATTTTAAATCACCCATCTTGTCATGGGTTTTTTTGCAGATCTGAATGATTTTTGTTGCACAGATCTATCAGCAATCTGCTCAAATTTATTATATTAGAAAAAAGGTTTATGGAAGTCTCAGCATAACCAGATCTTCTTTTATCTGGGAACATCTGGTTTGTCTATAAGCCTTTACCCCGAGAAAAGCAGTTCTTTGTATTTTTCACAAAAAGAAATTTGGCCTCTTCCTCACTTATTTTGTGTTTGGGAACAGATAATTTGCTTTAAGCTAAGCATGGTCAGGGTTCCTCAAACTTAAAGCACAACTCTGTTTGCTACAAATCCATCTCCATGGAGCACTTCCAGCACAAGAAAAAGGCATCAAAACAGTTTTTAGTGGGAGCTGGACAACTTTCACTCTTCCAGCTGCAGCTGCATCAGAAGGAACCATTCTGAAATATCATGGCCTTTCTGGTGACAATGAGTGCAGGTGGCTTTCCATCCCCTTTCCAAACTACAATTGCAGCAGCTCCAGCTTTTCAGGCTGTCAAACAGCCCTTGGCAAGTCTGTGGTGAGGGTGCCCCATGCCCTGTCACCAGCACAGTGGGGACCAGGGCACGCTGACAGCACTCCCCATGGGGATTGGACCCATGGCAAATCAGTGTCAGCACCAGGCATGGCCCTGCTGCTGTAGGACTTGCCCTTGATTGCAAGGGTTTGCTCACAAGAGAACAGATTTGGTGTTGGGTTTGATCTTCCCCAGCACCTGTTTAAAACATTCAGTGCTCACAGTACTCACACACGGAGTTACTCTGCACTCAGATTTTGATGAGGTCGTGTCATAAAATCCCCACATGGTTTGGGATAGAAGGGGACCTTGAAGATCATCTGTATCCAAGCTCCCAGCCACGGACAGGGACACCTTACACTAGTCCAGGTTGTTCAGAGCCCCATCCAACTTGGCCTTCAGAACTTCCAGTGATGGGTTCAGCTGTCATTTCTCAGCTTCTCTGAGAAACCTGTGCCAGTGCATCACCACCTGCAGAGTAAATTGTTTCTTACTCATATTGAATATTAACCTGCCCTCTGCCATTTTGAAGCCATTGCCCCTTGTCCTGTCACTCCTTGTGAAAAGTCCCTCTCCAGCTCTCTTGTAGCCCCTTTAGGTACTGCAAGGTGCCATAGGCCCTTCCCAGAGCCTTCTCTTCTGCAGGCAGGGCATCCCCAGCTGTCCCAGCCTGTCCCCACAGCAGAGGGGCTCAGCCCTTGATCACCTCTGTGGCCTCCTCTGGCCTCGCTCCAGCAGGTTCAGATCCCTCTGCTGTGGGGGGCCCAGAGCTGGACACAGCACTGCTGGTGGGGCTTCATGAGAGCAGAGCAGAGGGGCAGAATCACCCCCCTGACCTTCTGGGCACCCTTCTTGTGGTGCAGCCCAGGACACAGTTGGCTTTTTGGGCTTCACGTGCACATTGACAATCTTCTTTGGGGGCTATGTTGAGCTTCTCAACCACCAACACCCCCAAGTCCTTCTCCCCAGGGCTGGTCTCAACCCATTCTGCACTTACCCCGTGTTTGTGCTCGGGGTTGCCCCGGGCCTGGCACACACGGAGGTGCCATCCAGGGACTTCAGTGACATTTGTGACCCCCAGCCAGGAGGAAGCAGCCTGAGAGCACATCCACGGCTCAGCTGCAGGGGCCTGCAGCCCAGAGAATTAAGCATTCAACAACCACTAAACTCCAACATAGACAGTAGGCGCCAAAATCCTCAGCTGTGGCTCCTTGGACTGCGCTGGATTTACGCTGATTTAATCCAGCTGAGGATCAGCACCAGCGGGCCAAGTCCTGCTGTCCTACCTCAAGCTGATGGCCAGTTGACGTGACTGATGACTGAGATTCCCATTTAGCCTAACTGGAAGCATGAGCAGGGCCTGTGTAGTGCTACCATTGTTGACTCCGGGCTTTTGTCTCGGGCTGTAACCGATAGGCCTAATAACCGAAATCATGCTGCATGCATTCATTCACCCTCTTCACAAACAGCATGTTATTGAGCTCCGTGGTGAAAAGGCATGCACAAACACAATGGGGCTGGGATTAAGCCCAGCTGCATTACCAAAGTAAATACTTTTGCTGCTGACAGTTTGTCTGTGGGGATTTGGAGAAAAGTTTTGTGCATCTACTTAGGCAACATATGGTTTTATTTTTCCTGTTAACAAAAACAGTAGTGGTCAAAAGTCAACACCCTCTGATGACTGTTCGGTGGCCAGTGTGGAATGGGCTTGGTGGTCTAAGTCCAGTTCCTTACATGTCCACAAAAAAAAAATCATCCTCTTCCTGCATTCCCGTCTCACTTGGCACTGCGGTTTGCAGGAAGCCAGGGGGGTTTTGAGGTTAATCTCATCTGTCCTCCTTTCTGATTGAAAGCAATGGGTGACGTGGTTTGGGTTAAGATACTCTGCTAGCTTCTTTCATTCCCCTTGTGATGAAAACCCCTCCACAATCTGTTTCCTTGAAGCCTGAGGAGAATCAGAATTAATCCGCATTAGCTGGCGGCCGGGGCATGTCAGCCAGTCAGACTTCTAAAGCAAACACACAGCCATGAGGAGGAGCAGCATGCCAAGAGCACAAATGGTCTGAATTTAGCCCTTCATCTCCAAGCTGAATGCACACTGTTCTCCAAAGATCTCTGCAACACTCAATCAACAGCTGGTCACCTCCACATCTGAAACCAAGAAGAAAACCCACTAGGGCCTGGCTTTGTATTTGGCCATGATTTCAGCAGGCTGGTAAAGGGCAAAAAGATTGGCTGAGCTGCCACAAGTGCCCATCTCACATAGCTCCAGTGAAGGAGCTGGCAGATACTGGCATTCAGCATTTTTGGGAAGAAAAAACCACCCCCATCATCAAACCCTCCGTAGGGATTCCCCTAAAAGATTTTAAAGCTTTTAAGGTGCAAACAGGTCTTGTCTACACTGAGGTAATGAGAATTACAGCAACTAGAGCACAACTGCTAACACTTAGCATCTGCAGGGTCAGAGGCAGCTCAGAGCTGGAAGGAGTGCTAACTAGATCCACCACATGAAGTAATTGTTTTTAAGGGAGTGTGTCCAAGCTGGAACACAGCGATGTAGAACATGCACACTCAGACAGGTGTAATCCCAGGCACAGTGGGTGGTAAGCAAGGCTGGAAAATCACAATTAGGAAGCCAAGATGTGTTGCCTAATCCAGGCTTCCCCACCAAGATGAAGGTAGATTTTTGAGGGCCAGATCCTGCATAATGCCCAGCTAGTCCTGTAATGTGTTTGCCACCCTCAGATGCTCCTGACATCTCTGGAAGCTGAAGGCTTGAAGGGTTTTGCAGGGGATGCTCAAACCTGCCCACAAACAGCCAGAAATGGGCAGAGAGCCGGGACTGGAGGGATTAAACCAGGCAGAGAAAGTGCTGCAGCTCAGGTTGACAGCAAATGGAGCTCAGAGATGGAACATCACAGTCCCACACACATCCATCTGCGGAGGAAAAAGGGAAAAGGCAGAAATTGTTTCTGCTCCTATGAAAGACAATTGGTGAAAACAAAAGCTTATCTCAACACTTTTCTGCAGAAGTTCAGGGGTTTTCATTCAAGAAGCAAAAACTGAAAAATGTTTGGTTTCTGGCAATCAAAAACTGGAAACATTTTGGCCAGAAATCAAAACAATTTGGGATTTCTGGTTTTTGGTTTTCATCTGGTTTTTTGCCAAACTTCTTAGCTTACTTTTGCCAAAAAACTGCACATTTCTCAAGCTTTTTCTTCCTCAATGAAAACCTTAAAATTGTTGTTGAAATTGGACATTTCCCACAGATTTTTGGTTTGATATTTTTTTTAAAGGCACCTTCAGCAAAAAGAATGTTTTGAATGAACAATTTCACCGAGGAGCTCTGTAAGTGGATCCATTGGAGGGACCGTCATACCCCTCACTTTTATCTCCTCTCCCCTCCTCTCTTCTCCCACCCAGGGGACTCAGGGTGGTGATCCTGGTCTGGTTTTGACCACCACAAAACCAGGCTTTAGAGCAGTGGAGCTGCCTTGGAGGACAGACAGCTCTGAGCTGGGAATGGCTTGAGCTTTTTCTGAGATACCAACTCTCAGAAAATAAAAAGTGCAGCAAAAAAAAAAAAATCTGGAGCCTGGATTCAGCAGTGTTTGTACTGGGAATATATTTGGGCATGTGGCTCTGGGAGAAGAAGCTGCTGGTACATGTCCTCCAGAGTGCCTAAATGTCAGTTATCCTCAGGTTTGTTAAAGCTGCTGGCCCTGGGTCTACCACAGAGAACTGGTACAATCTGTATTAATGTTCAAAGTTTGGCACAAAAAAGGTGGATGTGAAAGGTGGACAAGAAAAATTAGATATTATGGACTCCTGACATAAATCCAATGCTAGGGACTAAACAGAAAATGAAGAACACTAACATGTGTCTGCTCTGAGCACTGAACTTGGAGGTGGAACTGAAGGGCAAACCCAACTCAGAATGGAAAGGGTGTAGGCACCCTGTCTCCAGGGATAACTTTGATCTGACCCAACACTGAAACCAGAAACTGCACAGAGGAGAAGGAAATCTGGACTGGAGTCAGAGTGCCAGAGTTTCACACTGCACCTTTACAAAGCAAACTACAATAAAAAGTTGGACTGGGCTTTGAATTTCAGTCATCCAACCAAAGGGATCTTGGAGCCCTTGTAAGCAGAGCCATCTCATGGCTGCATTTCCCCTTTAAGTACCCCATTTTTCTTGCTTTCAAGGCCTGTTTGGGTGTTTTCTGTGGTTGTTGTTTGATACTCGGCCAGAGCAGGCAGAGGGAGACCAGGAGAAGGAAAGACAGCACAGGCAAGGCAACCACACGTCAGTGGTGAGTGGAAGAGTGGGAGAGGAAGAGGAGAGGTGAAGAGTCTCAAATTTAGGCAAAAATGGCATTGCCACACAGCAAAAATGCCAACTTGGAGGACTTTCAGCAGGACATTTGGAGAGATCAGCCAAGACAAGAACTGCTGGCAGAAGGAGATGGATTTGGGGTGGGTTGGAGAAGGGGAGGAATAAGGAATGTGTGGGTGAGGAGGAGAGAGGTCATCAGCTGGTTATGAGGATGGAGGTGTTGTCAGGATTTGGGGATGGGTCAAGGATAAGGAAGAGGGTCTGAGGGGCTGCTAAATGCTCATAATCCAGGCAATAAAGGAGTAATGAGGGATTATGAGGGGACTGAGTGGTCAATGAGGAAGAGGAGCAGATAAGGGGTTTTCTTTTCTTTTTCCGCATTTGGATAATAATGGCCCTTTACACTCTTTTAACTCTGATTTTCAGCAAAGTTTATTTAAGCTTTGACACAGTGCAATGCTGTCACCTGAGCCGTGGTTAACAATGCTGTCTCCTAAGCCCAAGGCAAGCAGGGCAAGGGGAATAAATTAGTTTAAACCTCTGCAAAGTTTTCCCAGTTGCAACAGGGCGAAAGCGCAGGCACAATAAATTACTGCAGTTCAGCTCTCTGGTAATTCAATGTCTGAATTCTCCAAACACAGAGGAGACACTCTGTCATTGATGCAAACCTAGGAACAAGCTAAAATAACAGCACAGGCTGTTTTCAGACGCTCTGACATGGAGCAGTTAGCTTGGGTGTTGAGCTGGAGCTGCTCGTGGTGAAAGCTTCACAAATGGAGAGGTGGGTGAAATGCCAGACAGCCCTGGGACAGAAGGAAATGTTTATATTGATTTATTCTGACATTTTGAACTGTGATGTCCTTGTCATAAAGCCCGCCTCAGGCGTGGGTGTTACTTGGATGGTCCTGATAGCGAGAAAGCCAAGAAGGGGAAACTGAGGCAGGGCACAGACCTGACACCCAGCTGCACAAACCCCTTTTGTGGCCCTTTATCGGGGCTGTTTTCTCCCATTGTGTACTCACATAGTTAAGAGGATCTAGGAAGCTGCGACTGCTTTGCTTTCCAAAGCCTTCACTCAGGAAAAGACTAATTAAGTGGCTGTGTTATTACAGCAGGTCCTGGAGCCTCGGAACACAACCAGCGGCGATTAGGCAGGCGTCAGCTACTGGGCGGCATTTCCCACTGCCCAGCTGTGTAATTATCGCCCAGCTCAGCCAAAATCCTCCGGCAAAGACAGCCAGCTGCGGGCTGCGGGGCTGGGAGATAGCGCATGGCCAGTGGAGAGAGAAAGAACAACCTCCTCTCTGTGTTTTTCCAAAAGAAAGGGCACTGAAGAGAAGCGCGCACATTCCTGTGTTGGAGCAGATGGCAATGATAGTTTTTGGGGAGCTCCTGGAATAGGAGTCAGGGGTGCAGCACAGCTAGCTGCACTTTTTTTGGAGATGTGAATATTCACTGCCTTCCTCGTTTAGGGGCATGGAGGTGGCAGATGAGAGCTGCTAAGGAGGGAGGATCTGCTGCATTGCTTTGTCTCGGGTTGCTGTTGACAATTGCTGCCCCGAGATGTGCAGGGTGTCTCTGCTTCGGCCCGTGCAACTAAAGAACGAGTCTGGACTCTTCACTTTTCGGTCTTGAGGTTGTTTATTAATTCTTATCTGTAAAATTTTCTTTCTGCCCAGCCGAGATCTGCTCAGCAGGGCAGCCACAGGCACTCTGTGTTGTCCTTTTATACTACAAACTATGTATATCATATTTACACCTAATTCCCAATATCCATCACCTATGTTAGACAGTGCACTTCTACTCTAAACCAATCCCAAAGTGCCAACATCACTGCCAGAAATGGAGAGCAAGAAGAAGAAGAAGGAGGAAGGCTGGACATGCCCAGATTCCTCCATCTTGTCCCCATAACCCCCATACCAAAATTCCTAAAATCTACATTTTCACCCTGTGATCATTTTGTTATCACACCATTCAAAGCTGTGTGAGTTTCACGTCCTCATACAAAGCTGGTAACTTGCTCCAGGAGTAAAAATCAAATCCCCAGGTGTTCTGGGCAGCGTGCCAGGGTCTCTGAGCCCCTCAGAGGGGTCCTCAGCAACTCTGGACACCCAGAGGGATGTGCTGAGTTCCGACAGCTTTGAAATGTGGACCCCATGATGCAGCATCGTCCCTGCAGGGAGAGGCTGAGGGCTGTCTTTGACAACCCCAATAAAGCACTGAAGTGCACTTTGAGCAGTGGAGAAGCTTTGGGTTAGTTTCTAGAAAAGATTAGATTTCCCTTGTCTGTGACCCTGACAAACCTCTTGCCTCAGTGTCCCCATCTCTAAGGGGAAGATGTCTGTGTTAGGTACCCCAGGCCACATCCATGATGCCTTCAGTCAAGCTGTGCAGAACCCAGACCACCACTCAGGAGCTCTCTTCTGTCAGATGCACCTTCAAGAGATGTCTTCCTTGTCTGTGGTCAAAAGCCAATGCACAAAAACATTCGTTTCCACTTATGTGTGGTAGCTCCCTTCCCAATTTCATATCATCATTGAAAGCTTTCTTTTCACTTACATCTGAATTTAGTTGGAGGAATCCTCTCTCTTCCTACAAACAGCCTGACAGGTCCCTCACAAACAGTGTTTGCTTGGCAGAGCCTGCAAGCAGGGCCAGATCTCACCTGACCTGCTGCATGAAGGACCCATCTCATCCTAAATGTCCCAGCCCCAGCCTCCCACTGCATGCTCAGTGCCTGTGCAAATCTGCCAACCATTACTAAACCCCTTCTCAGAGGGCTCTTCAACCCACAAATCCATTTACTGAAATTGCCTGACACACGGCCTGGATGCATAACAGAGAGTGTGACCTTCCAGCCATCAAGCATTGCTAATATCTCAACTATTCCAAGTGTTTAATAGCCAAATTTAATGCAGTGAGAACAATTTGATTGAATGCACAATATCTGTAGCAGCTAATTAACCACAGTAGCCCAGAGAGGTCTTGGACTTCATACAACCTTTCAATATAATTACAAATTTTTAACAGCAAAATGAATTTAAATCCAGTCTGACACAGCAATCCATCTTCATCTCCAGATAAAAGGTAGCACATGGGGTATTAACATTTAAACAAGAGCCATGGGCAGTGGAGAGAGACAAGGAGCATTAGCAGATGTGCTGAATTAATTACTAACAGCACCACAGGAGGAGGGGGGTGAGTACTTCACATTTTACAGGTCTGACTTACAACACAGCCACTCATTCTGCTGGCTTTGCCTGCAGAAATTAGACTTCATGTCAAATGCAAAGCCATTTAGGTCTACCTGTGTCTGCTCCACAGCTCCAGGTGTGTGATTCCTGACTCATCCTCCTCTTCCATGTGCTGCAGAGCTCACAGCAGCAAGCACAGATCATCACACCCCTGATTTTATTGGAGCTGTTCCCCAGAAAATGGGTCTGAGCACAACCTCCATTTCTCTGTACCTGGGTAAGCAGAAAAAAAACCCAAATTATCTTCTTGCTCCTGGCTTGCAGGGGGACACTCAAGGGAACGATTTACTCTCCTGTGAGCCATGCCTGGAGCTTCTCCTGAAGATTTCCTCCTGTCCCCTCTTCCTGGGCATGTTCTATGGCTTGCAGGGACATGAGGATTTGGGTACAAACCCTACAGGGTCAAAGTTTGAATTCACTTATTAAATTCATGATGGCAATTAAACTGGATTTTAGGACACTGGGTGGGATTCATGATCCCCTGATGGAGCATGCCAGGTAGTCTGGGGGATTTGGGGTCTGTGTTCATCCTCCATTGGACCTGAAATATTTCAGGAGAGGGTTTGGTCCATTCCACAAGCATCTTGGAGACCAAACTGTTGTTGGCATTGATGGATGCAGCAGGCATGGGGTAACTTCCATGCAAAGCCCTGACATTCAGCAGAGTCTGACTGAAAACTCAACAACCACGAGACACCTCCCCAGGCAACAAGAGGAGAACACAACATTTGCTGGTTTGGTTTGCTTTCTTGGTTTGAGACTTCTGCATTCAGAGAGCCTCTCCTAAAATCCAGGAAGGCAGGAACCAGATTTTAAGTGAAAGGTGAGATATCCCTGCTTCAACAGGCAACCCCCTGCCCTCAGCTGCTTGGATGAGGCATTTTCTGGAGCCTGCACTACTGTAAAGCCAGCACAGACAATTTTTGTGAAAGTGCTCCCAGTTTACACTGGTGTAAATAAACCAACATTAGACTCACAGTAAAGCAGACAAAAAACCCAATGAGAATAAAACACAGACATCCTACAATCATGGCAGTGAGCAGCACTGGTGAATATTTGTAGTTCTGGTGAATATTTCTAGTTCTGAATAAATAGTAGGACTTGAAGGAACTATTTGTTCATACTGTTGGGAACATTTTAGATTCCTACTTAGCTTGTATCTGTCAGAGACATTTTTCCCCCAAGAGCTTGTGAAGCATTGCCATAAAATGTAGATTTTTAATTGATGAGTTCAAAACCAGGATGACTCTGCCAAATGTGATAGCATCAGCTGGTGGTGTCGTTTGTCATTGTTACAGGCAAATAAGCCAGTGAGTTAATCAAAGGAGATGAAAAATGAGGTGGTTTCAGTTTTTGGAGTCCTGAATCCATGTCCTTCTCCTTTCTTCTCATCAGTCTAGGCCAAAATGCCAACAACACCAGCTGGCCAGTAGGCACTCATTCAAAAATCCAGTGCAGACAACACACAGCACATTCTCAGTTGTTAAAACCAAGGACAAACAGAAGGAGATGTTACTAAGCAGGAGACAAAGAGGAGGAGAAAAGCGTTCTCTGGAGAGTGCAGCTGAAGGAGATGAGCAGAGAGGCAGGCCCTGCTGCTCAGGCCAAGGCCCCTCAGGATCAAACATCACATGGGGTCTCTCTGGAAGGACAGAGTGGTGAAACATGTGCATTCAAGGACTCCTTGGACTACTGCATAAAAACAAGCAGAGATCAAAATCTGAGCGTTTGTGAATCCTGCTTGTCAGCACTTTTTGCTAACCCTATCAGTATCCCAACCATCAGGTGTTGTTCCACCCCACAGACACTGCTCTTTGCTTGCAGACAGGAAGATTTTCTTCCAAATTTTTGCTCTTTATATGCCAGTGCTGATGTTCAGCAGAGCCAAAGTAGGTGAGAAGATAATATTTGGTCCAAAGGTGTCCTGCTTATATCTCTTAGGTCCTTTGGTGGAAAGACAGGAGTTATTTCCCAGATGAAGGCCTAGCGGACTCCTACATGTCCAAGTCCATGGAGGAGTACAGGCCCTCCCAAATGAATCGCCACTGTGATCATAGAATAATAGAACATTATCCTGAGCTTGAAGGACCATAAGGACCAATGAATTCCAGCTCCTGGCCCTGCACAGGACAGCCCCAAGAATCCCAGAGGGTGCCCCAGAGCATTGTCCAAACACGCCTGAGCTCTGCCAGGCTGGTGCTGTGCCCACTGCCCTGGGGAGCCTGGGCAGGGCCCAGCCACCCTCTGGGGCAAAACCTTTTCCTAAGCCTGTTACCACTGCAAAGCTCATGTATGAGCTGAAGCCTTTGCATGGTGCCCTATGGTTGACCCCAGAACAAACCCAAGGTCTTCCAAGCCCATGACCAAGAGCATCTCTCTTCATTCTAAATATTTTGAAGGCATCTTCTCATAATTTTTCCCCCCCTGAGTCTATCCCCCACTACTTCTCCTAGCAAAGTTCACTGCAAATCCAGTCCCAATAGTCCTGAACTTACATGTATTTACAGGGAAGTGAAAGACTGAAACAGCATCTCCTGCACAGCTCTGTCCTTTTCCTCCACCCAACTGCCCTTACTCCAGCCACAAAAGCCCAGAAATCTGTAACAATTCTTATTCCTCCCGCATTTTCCCCTTTCTTAATTTTCCCTCTCTTTAACATGAAAATCCCACTTTACTTTCACTGTCCCTTGACATGAAGTTTGTTTATGCAGGATCAGAACAGATAATGAGGGAGGATCAGATACTTGTCCACAGCCAGCTGTGACTCCTTTAAACTCCATATTCCCAGTATCCTCACATTCAGAGATGAGAAAGTCTGGTGTGGGGGTACAGATGGAGCCAGGTGAACTACTCAGCTTTGCACTTTGAGATGCTGGGATAAAAAAAAAGCTGTTTTCTTCAACATGTGTGAAATAACTTCCTCAATAGATATAGAGTAAATGGAGAGAACAGTGATATTCTCTTTCTCAGAGCTTCCATAGTTTTAGGACTTTTAAGCTTGCTGCAGAAAAATAAGTGAAGACTTACCCCAGAACCCAAGACATCTGTGAAAAAAACACAAAATGGTAATTCAAACAAAAACAAAGCCATCTCTTCCAGGACTTGATCTTATGTTCTCTGAGTTTGACCTCCTCTCCACTAATGTGTATGAAAATACCCTCAACAATGAAACATTTCTTCGTAGGCAATTATCTTAATTTTTATTACACAGGAATTCCTTTTCCTGTCAGACGGGCTTTGGGTGAGCTGAGCACTGCACATGGCATCTCTAGTTCGTCCCAGCAGATATCACAGTGGATGATCTCACAGAATGTGCATTTCCTCTCCACAAAATTTCAGAATGGGACCACCTCCCTGCAGATTTCCTATAGCCCAGAAGGAGATTTTACCTGATTTGTCCCTCCAGCTCAGGGAGAGCAGTGGCTGGACTTGCTGCAAGCTTTTAGGAAGCAAAGGTTGAGCCAGGAGAGAGAAATGCTGCTGTAATAAACAAGTGGAAAGCAAATATATGCTGGAAAGAAGAAATAAACTGCAAGAAAGAAGCAGCATGAAGGAAATTTGGTATCATAACTGGTGGAGCAGCAAGGTTTTGTAGTTAGTAGGTATGAGCAAGATGTTTTTGCCTAAAATGCAGCAACAGCAGTGGCTTAGTGCATTTAGTAGCAATTGGCCTCAGAGATCAAATCATCCTACAGGGCTCAAGATCACCTCCTTTACCCCTGAATATCTTGAGCTGGTGTCTGTTAAGGGCTGTCTCTGCATCCCCAGGCCTGGCACTGCAGAGCAGTGGTTGTGGTCTCAGACCCCAGGGACCCTGTGCCAATGGCTCAGCAGCACATGAGCATGTTCCCTTTCTGAAAGCAGAAACCAAACCAAAACCGTGTGTCATCTTGCCAAAACTCACAACTCCACCCTAAATCTCATGACCTTTGGAACCTCAGATCCTAGCAGCAAGTCTTGTACCTCTACCTTTCTACTGAGAAAGGAATTCCTCTGTGGAGAGCACCCTGTCCCATACCGCCCTGCAAAAAGGGAAACAGGGAATGTTTTCACACCAATGAGCCCTCAGCCCCACTGAAGAGAGCCATTGTGGAGTGACTGCATTATAAAAGTTGTTAAGACCTCTTCCAGACCATAAAATATGCAGCAAAACAGAGTGCCAAATACCAGTCCTCTCCATGGCCCAAGACAAAGAGCTGCCCTGCAAAGCATTAATCCCTGCAGCTGCCCTGAACTATTCATGTCTCTTGGCTTTACGTAAGGAGCCATTCCATTCCAGCTACCAGCCTCTCCAAAACAGAGATTTGCAGAGCCTTTAACACAATTAAAGGTCATTCTGTCAACAGAAAACCCAAAGATTTGAATGGGAGGCTGCAACTTAGCAGAGCAGGCCAGACTATTTATCTTCAGTGGGGAGTCAGTTTACCCAAAAATGCAGTTTTGATTGTTTCTCCCTTACACACATCAACACCCCTTTCCTTCATCCAGCAGCTCCATGGGTACTACATTCACTTGGGCTATGAGAGACCTTGCATCAATTTCCTCCTTTTCCTGGGGCCATCTGAAAATCTCCCATCTTCCTGCCCATGACCGCGAGACCACAGGACAGAGCTTCACAATTAAACATTTCCAAAGCCCCAAGGGTTGAATGATTGAGGTCAGCACTGCAGGGGCAGCGTGCTATCCCCTGAACAGCCCCACACCAGGTCCTGCTGCTGCTGGGGATGACAGCACCCAGCTCCAGCTGCCCCCAGGGCAAGGTGGGCTGTAGGAGACACAGAAGCAGCTGCAGAAATGTGGGAAGCATCACGGTTTGCTGAGCCCTGTGCAAAAATACACTCCCAGTCTGGATACAGGCTGCAATGTGCCACCTGAGCCACCCTGTTAAAGGGCTCTGCTGGGATTTTTCAGTTTCTCTCACTGACACTATTAAACCTTTCATACATCAACATGAATATGCCATGGATGGGGTGTCCCTTTCCATGGCATCCTTGTTGGTGGCAAGGAAGTTGGAACTACCTGCTCTTCAAAGCTCCTTCCAACCCAAACCATTCTATGATTCTGTGAATATTGGGAAATTTAATCTACAGGCTGGAGAAAAAGCCTTCATGGGCTCTCCTTCTATGGCAGAAAAGATTCTTAGGGTTTCATCACACAAAGTTCTAAGAAGTAGATTTGAAAAACATCTTTTGCCTGAAGATAAAACATTTTTATTTAAACCAAAGGAACATTTTGTCTTGACACAAGAATGGGGTTTTTTTTTTATTTCATGGGTTTTTGAAATAAAGCTACAAATTTTAAGCTTGGCCACAGGAAGACCTAAATTTTTTACAAATGTTGGGTTCTGTAGCTAAAGCACACAAACAAACAAACAAGCAAACAAATATTTGTTTCTCACAGCTCAGCTTCTCATCTCAATAAGATATCTTTCTCCAAACCACTAATCTTCAGTGGGTATGAGATGCCACCTCTGGTGTTTCCTTATTTGAAGGCCAGGGGACCTCTGCTTGAAAACATGAAGAATAAATTGTCCCTAGTGACAAGAAGCCCATGTTTCTGGCACAAAAAGCAAAAGCAACAGGTGCATGATTGCACCTTCAGCTGGCAGCTTGTGACAAGATTTGTAATAGTGAAAGCCACTGCACCAGCACCCAGCCCTCATCTCACTTATTTTAAGTCAAAAGGAGGCAAAATGGGGGGCTGTGATGCTGCACTTCAGCTGGAGCAGGTCACATGAAAAGGCCTAATAGGGAAAAGACTCTCTGGAAGAGAAATCCCCAGCTTCCACCCAGCATGGCCCCTCTGATTTGCCCAAACCATTCCCCAGGATGTCCAGCTCACACCTTTGGATGAGTATTGAAGACTCCTAAGACAAAAAAAAACCCCAAGCAAAACAAAACAAACAAACAAAAAAACAAGTAAGAAAAAAAAACAAAACAAAAACCCAAAAGCCTCTAAGAGCTGGCAAGATTAAGCTAATTTGTCCTTCCCTGTGAGTCATCAAAGTATTTTTAAATGAACTTTGACTAACAGAGCACTCTTCTCTTGTTCTACCCCTGTGGTAGATGAGAGCCCCTGGCCCCAGGCAATGTCTTATGGGCATCATTCTGAACAGGAAGCAAAAATTAAGTTGCTCCATTAGCAAAGGAACTTGTTTTCCTCACCACTCTGGTCGGGCTGTCCCAAAGCCCCTAATGGCTCTAAAGCCCTTGCTTGCAAATGCTCTGATGAAATACTACCAAATCCTGGCTCCCAAGCCCATCCCACACCAGTTTTATGTGGCAGCAAATCCTCACTTTAGAGGCTCCCAGAAGTTTAATGTGCAGTGACTGAAATAACCTGTCTGTTTGGTGACCCAAAATGGCTCAGACAATTACACATCCACTGGGATTCTCAGAGCTGTGGGGTGCATGGAAACCGGTCTGCACTGAGCCATCAGCTGTGAAAGCATTTTCACTCCTAAATATGTGAATGAACCAGGGGGGAAAAAAATGAGGGCAGTGTTTTTCCAATTATTATGGCATTTTCAATTCAGTTTTTTGGTATGTTACTGACAGCAGCTGGACACAACACTGAAATTTCAGGCATGTTGGTGCCTGAAATTTTAGTGTTGGAGAGGGTGCCCATCTTTCCTGTGTGCCAGCTCCAGTGGGGTTAGAGATTATGTCTCTCCAAAGACCCCAAATAGAGATTACTAACTGGAAAATGCTTTATACTGTCATGTGTCAGCACACCCAAGTGTGTTATGTAACCTGGTCTTAGAGAGGAGCCACACCTAGGGTAATATATCAGCAATTTGAGAACAGCATCTTTTGGAGTCCTTCCCCAGCATGGCCAAAGGACTATTGGAAAGACGATGTAAAAAAGCAAAACAGCCCCCCAGACGGATATATTTTTAAATGTACTGCAACAATGAGTTTTGAACTGCACAGAATTAAAAAAAAAAAAAAAAAAAAAAAAAAAAAAAAAAGGAGTATCAAGCCTAATGGAACCTATTTTCCTAATGAAGCCTATTTTCCTAATGAAACCTATTTTTTGGGAGACTTTTCCCCTACAACTTTTTCCCAGGACAGGAAAGATGTGGCCATAGTACACTTTGCACTGTGGCCTCATTCTGGGCACCAAGTCACTGCTCTCCCCACCAGCAGCTTGCACAAATCCATTAAAAACCCAAATTATTTATGAGGCCAGCTTGCCTTTGCCAAATTTTGTTGACCAAGTGACTCAGGTGAAAGTGATGACCGGATGGCAGAGTGTTTGCTGAGGAAAGAGAAAGGAGCAAAGGGGGAATGAAACATACCCAAAATAATTGGAAAGACGCTTGGTCTCTGCTCTGGCTACCAGTGAAAAGCCACAGGCAATGTGCCTTGTGCACCAGGCTGCTCAGGAGAGCAGACAGGACTGAAACCCATGGGCATGGACACATCTCAGTAACGTGTCACTGATGTGCCCCCCTCCAGCCTGCTCTGTCCAAACTCACAGGCTGAGCTGCTCTCGGCCACAAGCCCAAACCCAAACTCTGCTAGCAAAGGCACTGCAAATCAGGGACAGATTTTGGAATTCTGGGTAGCATAGGCTTCAGTTAGGCAACTTCAAGTGGAGGTGCAAACCTCACGTGGTGGGTAGAGATGTTGCTCATCTGCTCCTATCTCCTGGCTAATTTTCTGTTTACTCCAGAAATGCATCAACCAAAGGCACTTTTTAAGCCTCTGTGGCAGAGAGTAAATCTCAATCCTCCACAGCCCAGCTCCCCTGAGTTTTGGGTTTTTTGTGTTTTGGGGTTTGCTGCTGAACACCTGTAAGAAAAAGCCCTACTGTGGGAAAGCAGTATTTCAGCTACCCCTGGAAATACAAAAGCTGATTCCTTCTGGAAGAGAGCAAGGATGTAATCCCCATGGATTTCCCACCTGACCCAACCAATTCCAAGGCAAAGTTCAACCACCAAATCTGAGAGGTGGAAACATTCCAGCTGATCAGATCTCTTGGGCTCAAGGGCTGTGTTTGCCCCTCCTTGGCTTCACCTCCTCACTGCCCTCCTTGTTCCTGCTGCCCCTCCTCATGTTCCCCTTCCCCAGCCCAGGCTCTTTCCCAGCTCTCATGTTTGCACCAAAGCAAGCACTGCATCCAAACAAGTGTGACCAGCAGGACAAGGGAGGGGGTTCTGCCCCTCTGCTCTGATTTTGTGACACCCCACTGGGGTGCTGTGCTCAGCTCTGGGATCCCCAGCATAGGAAGGATGTGGACCTGTTGGAGCAAATCCAGAGGAAGTCACAGAGATGTCCAGAGGGTGAGAGCATCTTCCCTATGGAGACAGGCTGAAACAGACGAGCTTGTTCAGCCTGGAGAAGCCTCTGGGGAGACTTTCTAGAGCCTAAAGGGGCTGCAGAACAGCTGGAGAGGGGCTTTTGATGAGGGCATGGAGTGACAGGACAAGGGAGAATGGCTTCAAACTGAAAGAGAGAAGGTTAAAATTAGGTACTAGGAAAGAATTCTTTACTGTGAGGGTGGTGGGACCTTGTCTCAGATTGCCCAGGGAAGTTGTGGATTCTCCATCCCTGGAAGTGTTCAAGGCCAGGTTGGATGGGGCTTGGAGCAACCCGGTCTAGTGGGTGGCATCCCTGCCCATGGCAGGGGCTTGGAACTGAATGACCTTTAAGGTCCCTTCCAACCCAAACTGGTTTATGATTCTGTGATGTTTACCTCTCACCTGGGTCTTTTTCACAGCTTTTCTTGACCCAGACGGGAAACTAAAGCTTTTACAACCTGTCTCTGGGCTCACTCCTGCACTGGAGACAGCAGCTGCTCCCCCAAAATGGGCTGCTCTCCTCTCCAAAATCACAGCCCAGCCTCCTTTTCCATAGAGCACAACATCCATCCCCTCTCAGGGTGTTCAGCCCAGCCTCACGCTGCGGGGTTGATGTGAGCATCGCTGGCAAACTCCCCAGCCAGTGTCACTCTGCTATTAAAACGTGCCTCACGCTCAGCCAGCAAAGTCCTGGGTTGTTTTGGGTTCCACAGTCGTTGCTGCTGCTGAGCATTCTGCAAATATGTGATGATATGGTCCCTCTCCTACAGGCACGACGATATAATTAGTCAGAAACGTGATGGAAGCAAAGATAAAGAGAAAACATGGGTAGATCTGGCACAGAGCCTGCTGCTCTCTTCCTTTGTTTATAATATGTGCAAGGGAGAAAAAGCAGAGGAGAAGGAAGGATTTTGTGTATTTGTGGTGCACGCAGGTCTCACAGCATTATTAAAGGCTAATTTGATTATCTGTAGCTTTACATTCTGTTCTTCCCGAGATCTGTGAAAAAGTACATGGGATAGGCAAAAAAACCCAGTGCAAGGGGACTCTAAATCTCTCTCCAAAGACAATTAACTGCTGTGATCATTCAGTAATAATGAGTTCATGTTTGCAAACCGGCCTGACCGCAGAATGTGCTGAACACGTTATCATCAGCTCCGAGCTCCCTGAAACCTGATCGCGCTTCAAAACACGCCCGGCTCCTCGTTGTGAGGAGCGCCGCTGCTTTCTCATCCTCTGCCTCCAAATTTCGGTATTATTCTAAAACTATAATTGAATTTCAGTCCTCTGTGTGTGTGTGTGTGAAGAAAGGAAACACTTCTCCCAAGATTTACTGCATGTCTGTTACTGTGTGGGCTGTTTTGACTCTGCAGCGCAGCACAGACCGTGCAAACCGCGCGCGATTGGAATCGGTTCAAACTTTTACAGTCCTTCAAATTGGGGCTGGAGCCGGAGAGGAAATACTAAAATCCTGTATATACAACTTCTGTCTGTGAGGGGGAGAGAAATTCCATGAAAATTAAGAACTCAATGATGTATAAATTTATATTCTGTTTAAAGGGTGGGTTGAGTTTTTTCTTTTTTTCCTTTTTTCTTTTGAGTCTTTTTTTTTTAATGTTGAAAAAACAATTGAACTCTTATATAAGGAAATCCAGGATCTTTAAATAACACTGGGTCCTGCAAGCTGGTGGCAGAATAGGGGCTCAAACTTTTAAGCCAAGCCATCTAATTAGCATGTGAGCCAAGTTTTATGAAGGTGAGTCAGTTCAGATGTGTTGCTCCTGAAAAAGCCGAGCCAATTTCTCTTAATGGCATGTGCTGTGAGTAATTAAACCGGATTCTGCAATCAGCATATTGTCCTTCCTGGCTGCAAACAGCTGCCAGGCTACAGCCAACAGGCCCATCCCCAGCAGCTCCTGCCTGGCAGGGGCTGGGAAGGCCCATGGCCAGGATGGGAGGAGGAGAGAATTCAGGATGCTTTTATCACCCTCTGATGGCCTTGCCCTAAAGAGCATTTCAGTACAAAACCCAGTTCAAATATAATAAATTTATTTTGGGTTTTCCTACCCCACCAGTGCAGTGCCCAGTGCTGGTATCCCAATAGCTGCACTCCACCAGTACAGTCCTAGCACAGAGATGATTTTGGAAACAAGGACACCATGACCTGCCCTTGCTGGCTTTCCAAAGGGACCTCACAGCCTCCCCAGCTACTGCACGTGGCTCTCATCCACAAGGAAGCTGCTCTAACCGGGACTGTTCCCATATTGTTTCCATTATCTTTTTATGACTGTCATGTGGACAGGGGAGAAGGGGAGGCGGGAGGAGACAAATAAGAGGCAAAGAGAAGCAGGATGTCAAGTTCTGCCTTTGAGGAGGGAGCTGACAAAAATGCAACAGTCAACTCCCTCTAGCACATATTTGCAGACACTGAAAATCTGAGTGAGCACAGGCAGCCCCACAATGGGAGAGACCCAGTGCTTCCCTCAAATGCCATTTTACAGCCTCCCCGTGCGAGCAGGAAGGTTGTAACCTCCATCCCCCTCCATTTTTTCACTTTTTTTTTGTTTTGTCCCGGGCAATTTGCTCTTGATCACACAGGTCAGGAGAAAGTAAGCACAACAGATTGATGAATTGCTTTCTGCCTGGCAGCCCTGAGTGGCTCCAGCAGGACGCGGCGCCCAGCCCGCCCCAGCCATGCCACATCCTTGTGCCCAGCAGTGACACCCTGACTGCCCCTGGGTCACAGCCCCACCATGGGCACCTCTCAGCAGCCCCAGAACCGTGGCTTTTCACAGCTCACATCCTCATGCACCCCCTTGCATGTCCCCAGGCCCTCAAACCATCTTGTTCTCCATCCCTGTGACAAGCGTCTGACCCTGCTGGGTGCTGTTTGGAAAATAGGATTGTTTCATTTCATTTTGAGTGGCTCCCACTGGTGCTAATGTGTTAAAGTGCTGCAGCTTGTCCTCATGTTGATGCCACCAGACTGGAGGAGAAGAGCTCATCTGTCCTACCCCACATGGGTGTCCACACCACCAGGCTTTGGCTCTGCTGCACCGATCTCCAACAATCCCTGCTCTCCATCCACATGTCAAAATGTTTCTGAAGTTCATCCTTCTGCCAAAGGAGACTAAAATAAATCTCACAAAATTGGTCAGTGAACAAAAGTTTGCTAAGCTGGTCAGGGCAAGAAGAGTTCTGATCTGGTTGAGAATCATGTGGCAATATCAGACTGACTGTCAAAGGAAGAGATAAGACACAGATGAAAAAGGGAAATCATCTTCTCCAAGTACTATTCCTAGCAAAAACTCTGCACTGGTGAAAGCTTTTTCTGTAGCTGGTCTTTACTGTGATATTTCTTTGAGCTGTGTGTGAGAACCTCACATGAACTCTCCAATATATCCTGAAATAAAGCATGTAGAGTTACTGCCTTTGTATTAGGGCACAGACAAATATCAAAGCCACACATCACATGCAAAGTGACTGCATCCAATACTCCTACAACATGGCAGCAAACACTGGATGCACATAACTAGGGTGGATTTTCTTGTCCATGTATGGTCACATTTCCATTCATGTTTTAACCTTCCCTCAAAATAAATAATTTTTATAATGGAATTTTTTTTTTTGACCACAGGAAAACCATCAGACCTAAAATGCACATTGCAGTGCTTTATGGGAGCTTCAGTTTCCTCCTGGGGCTTCCATTTTCTGCAGGGGAAAGAGGTGCAGTCAGACTGCACTGGAAGAACAGTCTGAGACCAAAAAGGAGACAGCAGGATGGGCAACCAGATGGCTGAAACAAGCTGGATCAGGAAAAGCAAATTACTGCTGTCACCCTCAGCTGCAGCAGATTCAGTTCTGTTTTAACAGACCCAAGAAGATTTCTGTTTTCATCAAAAGTGTCTGCAAAAGAAAAATCACTTTCAGGCAAGCACTCATTGTTTCCTTCCTTTCTGCTGAGTGATGACAGGTCTCACAGAAGCCCTGAGCATAGGTGAAGCAGGAGAACCACATAAATATAAGCTAAAATGCAGCTCTGCTTCCTTCCCGTGGAATACCATCAGCCCTTGTAAATTCTGCATTGTGAGCAGCCGGTTCAGAGGCAGAGGGGAACAATAAAGAAGGCAGGAAGAGATTGCTGGCATGGCTGGGGAAGGTCACAGGGAGCCCAAATCAGGGTCCCCGTGGTGCTGTGGGCTGTGGATGCAGTCCCAGGGGGATACAGGCCAAAGGTGTGATGAGAAAGCAGTGAGAGGTGCAGTAACTGTCACTGGGTCACCCAATGCATCAGTGGCAAAGCCACACTCTCCATCCCTTCCCACCCTGTCTGAGGAGCTGTGTGTAGACGCCAGAATAAGTAAAAGATGGGCAGAAACCTCTTGTTCCCACAGTTTGTGCCTCTTTTTCCACCCACATCCCACCAAGCTGTGGAGAGTGGGACAGGCTTCAGTGTACTCTTTTAAAAGCCAACTGGAGATGGAGAGTGCACCACCTCTCCAGCTGAGTGACACGGGAGGCAGAGGCACCTCTGAATAGAAATATCAGTTCAGTCTCATGCCTGCACCACTTCTTGAACTCATTAGAGGAAAAGTAAACCAGTTGGCCTGGGGGGCTCTCACCAGTGGGGTGTGCACGGTTCCTGAAGCACCAGCACAGCACCTTCCTCAGCTGTCAGCAGCAACTTTTGGGCACAGCAGTGTGACCCCAGCGCTGCTGCCAGCAGGGACATCAGGGGGTGTCAGGGACAGGGACATCAGCTGCTCAGGCTGCCCTGCAGCTCTCTGCTGGCTCTGCCACACTCAGCTCACTGTGCCCTGCCACCCTGGGGCACCAGGCCCTGTCAGGCCAGCTGAGATGAGCCCGCACACCTCTGCTCCCTAGGTAGCCATCTGCCAAAAAAGCTCATTTGGGGCACAGAGAGCTGAGAGGAGACATGGTTGCTGTCTATAAATACATTGGGGCAAGCATCAGAGAGGCAGCTGAGCTATTGAAGCTAAAAGACAATGTTGGCACAGGAACAAACGGGTATGAAGAGGCTAGGAATAAATTAGGCAAAAAATTAGGAACACGACAGCTTCCACTAGACCAGGCTGCTCAGAGCCCCATCCAGCCTGGCCATGAGCACTTCAGGGATGGGGTGCACTCTTCCTGTGTCCCTGAGCAGCCTGTTCCAGTGTCTTCTGACCTTCACAGCAAACAATTTCTTCCTAATATCTAATCTAAACCTGCTCTTTCACCTTGAAGCCATTACCTTCAGGTACTGAAGGGATTTAGGTCCTGAAGCTTCTCTTTTCCAGGCTGGACAATCCCAATTCTCTAAACCTTTCCTCTGGAGAGGTGCTCCATCCCTCTGATCACCTTGGTGCCTCCTCTGGATTGACTCCAGCAGCTCCAGGTCCTCCCTGTGCTGGTCCAGAGCTGGACACAGCCCTGCAGGTGGGACAGAGGGGCAGAACCCCCTCCCTTGGATGCAGCCCAGGACAGGGCTGGTTTCTGGGCTCCCTGGGCACATGTCCAGCTCATGTCCAGCTCTCCATCCACCTGCACCCCCAAGGCCTTCTTGGCAAAGCTGATTTGGGACTGTTCCTCCCCCAGCCTGGATTGATACCAGGAATTGCCCTGACTCAGGTGTTGCTCGAGTACCTGGCCTTGTTAAACTGCATGAGATTCCCATGGACTGAGTGTGGGCAGTCCCCCCTCTGGATGGGATCCCATCTTTATGTGTGTCAGCAGCACCACGCTGAGGTCCCATCAGAGTGTCCCTGTTTGGAAATGTAGATAAGGGTAAAAAGCCCACCATACATTTTTCCGTGAGTTTGAAGCCATTTTTGTAACCAATTTTGTGCTCATGCCCACCAGGACTGTGTTGCAAAGGGATTGCAGAGGTAGATTTGTGCTTGTACATGATGCATAAACATATATGAAATACAGGTTTCCTGATATCCCTAAACCATACTCAGGTTAACTCAGGTGCTGCAACTCATTTTAATTCTGTAAACACTTCTAGGCTACATTATCTTTCACATCTGCTCCAGCTGTATTATCCCAGTCATCCCAAAGGAGGGCAAATAAACCCCTCCCACCACACCCCCATAATATTTTTCCATACTTTTAGCTTCACTCTTGGGGATGCTGTTACCAGGCATAGCACTCATTACATGTATTTGTTCAATGAAAATCCATGGCCGTTCTCATAGGCACAGAATCATTTTATATAAAACACCACCAGTTCTTCTTCCATTCCATGATCCACAAGTCTTTTTAGGATCTTTTTGACCATTGGAGACTGGAAATGTGAGGAATTCTATCAGATTTAAGAGCGGGTGAATGTGGAACCATCAGAGAGAAACTGTTTTGTGCCAAAGAGCCAAAAAAGCTCCATCTACAAATGCATCTAAAGGAAAATATCTGAATTTTATTTACTTTAACAACATAAAGCAATGCACTCTTGCAGCTCTGGAATAATCCACCGTGCAACAGCCCATATCTGACTAGCTTAATATTTATTCCAAAAACACTTTCCCCTCAGATGTGCTTGGTTTGCAGGCTCCAGGAACGGGCTCCCACTCCTCTCAAGAAAGATGAAGGCATGGAATATTTGAAAGTCCTCTCCCTTCTGGGTTGCCCAAAGACATTCTCCTCCTCATGGTGTGCCCTGGAGAAAACAATGTGTGAGGCCAGGAGCTAACCCCACACTTGTGAATTGAGACAATTTTCCCATTCCAGCACATGGCTCTTGCACATTTTCTTTCAAAATGAAATGGTGTTAAGGAGACCTTAGGGAAAGGAAATAAAAAATGGCATTTTATTTCCTTTTTTGGTTTCCTTTTTTTTTTTTTCTGTTTTTTGCCCCATCCATCAATTCTTCTCAAGACCTCAAGTCCCAGGACATCCTGTCTGACACAATCCAGAGCTGGCCCCTTCAGGCTCTAAATAAAGTCACAGCTTTTGGGGGTTCCAGGCAGAAAGTTCACTGGAAGGGCCATAGGAGGGGTTTTGTCCTTCCTAAGGAGGATGAGAAATTGCAAGAGAAACCTGGGTGCTGGTTGCAAAGGTAGGAAATAAACTCTTTGAGGAGCAGGAAAAACCCGTTCATTTTTTTCTTCTTGTGCCTGTGTTGATGGTGTTTTAACAAAGTCTAATTTAATTTGAGAGTGTTCACAGCAGCTCACAATAGTGACAAGAATAAATGAGCCATGACTTTTCATTCCAAGAACTGTAGATGGGGAATTTATAGATGGGATACTGTGGAAACTCTGAGCTCCCTACAGGTTCCTCCTCTCTCAGTATTCATCTGAAACACTCATTTTTCAGCTCCCTGTTCTAGCACAGGAACTGCCTCCCCTCACTCACCAGGGAGCCAAAAGGTCCTCAAATATTCCTGCATGGGAGCATCTCCTGTGCACCCAAAGGACATCCCTTTCTCCAGACCCTCCCAGAGAGGACAGCAAGCCCCAAATCTGCCTAAGGATGTCTCAAAAGGAGGAATGGAGGTGATCCCTCCATGCTTTTCACATTCTGTGGGTTAAGGAGCATGGGAGAAGAACACACTGCAGCTAAATGTTCTTCTATTTCTGGAGATGTTTCTCCACTTTATGATCGTGTGTCACGTTGCTGTCACTGTGCAGGCACCTCAGTGGTTAGAACTGCTGTGTCTCCAAGCACAACTCTTTAAAGCCTCATGGTGACCCAAAAATCCCTGAAATTCAAAGCCAATTTCTTTGCTCTGCTTGTCTTTCAGATGCAGTGAGAAAGAGGGATCCACCTTGGAGCCCAGTGACAGCAAATTGGCCCATTTCATCCCCACTCACAGCGGGCAGGAACATGCAATCTGGAAATCATTGTCACCTTATAAAAGTGGCCACTTATTCTGAGGACCCAGTTAGTCAGGCCCTGCTTCATACGTGGAGCTTGGCACAGCTTTCCTCCCAACTTTCCTATATGAAATTTTAGGCTTAACACCTTTTTTTCTGCAAAATTTGCTTTTGAGTGTTGAGCTGTTTTCCTGCTAAAGTTTGCCTCATGCTGAGATCTAAAAAACAGAGCTTTTTTGGCTAAAAACGAATCGCTGAGGTCAGAAAGTTTCTGCAGACCTCATAAACTCCATGGTCCTAAGTGATTTAAGGCTACAGCCCTAGGATCGCTTTTGGGATAGTCTTTGAGTGAAACAGAAATTGGGTTGGCCACTAGTCAGTTCCCTGTGACACTTCAGGAGGAATTTTACAATTTGAGGTGTATTTCAAGATGGTGGCTCTGACAGGAGCATCTGCTGTGTTGTATGGACTTTAGAGACAAAGGTGACTGCAGCAGGGCAAGAAGGGAGGAGGGATTCCTTCCTGGGCCTCTCCCCTCCATCTCTGGCCCTCAGCATCCTAAACCACTGACTTCCCAAGCCATGCTCACATTGCTCCTCAACAGAGCACTGCAAGTTCATTTTCACAAATATTTGCCTCTAATCCCCCTCCTCTCCCACCTGGAGGGTGCCTTGCTCACCTCCCACATGATGATGCACCCAGTGCAGCTCCACCTGGGAGCCAGCAGCCACTTGGGATGCCAGGGCTGTGGTTTCCAGCACAACAAAAATAACATCAGGGCTATCAGCCTATTTCAGGACCCTTCCCTCATGCAGGGCTACCCAGCCAAACTATTCCAGGCTGCTACTGTACTGTACTGGCTGCTGGGCACTGCTGCCTGTGCCCTGCATACTGTACATTCCCTTGTAAGGGCTTGCCCCGTTCCCTGCTCTGCTCTGAGGTGCCATCTGGCCTTTTGCCCCATGGAAGAGCTTAAATGAGACATGTGGGACTCCAGGCACCTCTCTAAAATGTAGTTTATTCTATCTAAGAGGTTACAGCAGTGCAGGGTGGTGGGTGACAGAGCTGTGCCCACAGCTGTCAGCTCCGGCTGCAGGCAGCACTGCATACCCTGAGTTTTGGTTACAATGCATTATAGACTTTGCTGAGCATCTTCATACAGTAGAACCAATCTATACCTTAACTTTTATCTCTAGCCTATCATAACTGCTCTAATTACCATATTCATGTTACTGTTCTCCAATCACTAAAAGTCAGTGCATTACAGTTTAAGCTAGAAGATGTTTTTCAGTTTTCTTGCAGTGGAAAATTCTGAGACCTTTTTTCTACTTGCAACTTTGGCGGTCTTGTTTGCCTGTGCTATCTTCCTGCTTCGTAAAAACATCTTCTTGTTTGGGGTGGGTTTATCCTTTGCTCTAAGTCATAAAAACCCCTTCTAACTAACACAGCCTTTGCCTCCTTGGTTATCCAGTGAGACTGGCTCAGCAATTCTTTTCATCTACATCAAAATTTGCTCCACCTCTGTTCCTTCATGAGACTCTACATTCAAAAATCTTTCTGCTAAGCACACATATCTGTGAGAGTTTCTTGTCAAACTTTCATAATTCCCAACAGCCCCACGCCTGCTGGCAGAAAGGTCCCCACAACACCCAAAATCCCACTCCCAAGGCTTTCCTGGGAGCTCCCTGGCAGGATACAATGGCTTTGAACAAAAGAAGGAGCTGCCAGGGCAGAGCTGAGGTGCTGGGCTGTGGTCCTGAGGTGCAGGGTGCGGTTGTCTGGTCATGCAGAAGCCATGCTTCTCTGAAGGATGTGTTTTAAAACCCATTTTTGTGTACTATGTCCTCTGCAGTGAGTCAGGGCCTGGAATTAGGGTGAGGGAGGAGGAGGGTGGCATGAGAGCCAGGTCCAGCACAGGTCCCCAGCTCAGCTGTCCATCAGAGATCCTAGAAGTGGAGCTTCTCTCAGGGTTTATCATCATTGATATCAGCAATCCATGACAGCAAACCCAAACCTTTACAAGATTCACAGGAGCACTTTGATCATTGCTGAAGAACAGGATGGCAACAAGCTGTGTTGGTGTGAGATGGGATTCAGGGCCTCACCAAGGCCTGCAGGGATGAGCATTGTTAATGATGTAGTCTTGAAAGAGAAATGGGCAAAGATGATGAATAGTAGGCTTTACAAGTGTCAAAGAGTGCTGAGGACTGGGGACTGGAGTCATCCTATCCCTCTGTATTTTTAGTAAGATGTCTCACTGTCCTGTGTTTTCTTACAGTCTGTGGCAACAATTCAAACCTTAGGTCTACAGCAACTCATCTCTGTTGACTTCAGAGGGAACTTAGGGGCTGCTTCAGAGTTAAGGGCCTGATTTAGTGGGTGAACTTAGCTGAAATATTCAGTTTAGCGCCAAAGATCTCCTCCATGATCATCCTTGTGACACAAAGATCTGTGAGAGTGCTGACCTGTGGAAAACACCTTGAGACCAGGGAGGAGCTGCAACCTCCACAGTGAACCAATTGCAGGTCTCTTCTGTTGGGTGGGGGGTCATATCCAAAATTCCTGCCATGGCAGAACCATGGAATCATAGAATACACTGAGTTGGACGGAACCCACAAGGATCATTGGGTCCAGTGCCTGGCCCTGCACAGGACAGAGTCACATCTTGTGCTTGAGAGCATTGACCAAACACCCCTGAGCTCTGCCAGGCTGGTGCTGTGCCCATTGCCCTGGGGAGCCTGGGCAGGGCCCAGCCACCCTCTGGGGCAGAACCTTTTCCTGATATCCCACACAAACCTCCCCTGGCACAGCTTCAGGCCATCCCTCAGTGCTGGCACTGTCACCACAGAGCAGGGATCGGTGTCTGTCCCTCCTGTTCCCCTCAGGAGGAATTTGTGACTGCACTGAGGTCTCCTCTCTGTCCCCTCCAGGCTGAACAGCCCCAGCACCCTCAGCCTCTCCTCACACGGCTTCCCCTGCAGGCCCTTCACCCTCTCTCCCAGTTGAGCTTTCCAAGGGAACATCTCCTCCCACAGTCTGCACCCACCAAAGATACTGAGCCCCTGATAGACCCACATCAGGAACTTTCAGTGCTTAATTCAAAATTCACATCCCAGAAATCCACCCAGCTGCTGTTTACTCCTGGAAATAGCTGAGATTTGTATAGACATGGCTCCCACCAGCAAGGTGCCTTCCTGCCTGTTAGTGGGCAGTGTCTTCCTCTGTATCACTGTTTTTTTACTTCCCTTTTATTCCTGCTTTAATGGAATAAAATATTTAAATATCCAATTTAAAAATGAGCTCAGTTCTCAGCATGTGAGGCCCACCAAGAGCAGCATGAGCAGGAAGAAAAGCACACTAGAAATGCCTGCTTTGCCTATTCACAGCCACAGTCCTTGTGAAAGACTCAAGACACATTTTCACATTGTTCATTTTGGCATTGCTCATTTCTCACACTGCACTCAGAGAAAGTCACGGTGCTGGAAAGTGCTTGGGTTTTGTTCTGGAAATGGATCCCTCATCCATGGCACAGCAGCCATGACAATACTTGTCACAGGAGGCACTAAGCACCTGCCAAGAGCCACAGGAACAGATGGGGCAGTGTGCAGAGATGCTTCCTGCTGCCCAAACCAGCACCCGTGTCTGAGGAACTGACTGTGTGACTAACCAACACTGAGGCATGAGATTTTGTGTATGAGGAGCACAATTTTCTGCAGAACCTCCTTCCCTTTTTCAATGGAATCATAGATTGGCTTGAGTCAGATTGGCCTTCAGGATCAGCTGGTCCAACACCCCTGCCATGGACAGGGATGACACCCACCAGACCAGGCTGCTCCAAGCCCCATCCAACCTGGGCCTGAACACTTCCAGGGATGGGGCATCCACAGCTTCTTTGTAAAACCAGTCCCAGTGCCTCATAAACCCCATCCATGGGGGTAAACCAATGAGGATAATTCAGCTTTCAAACCCAACAGAAGCTCTGCAGATTTTGAGCAGTACTATGTCTTTGCTGTCTCTGCAATGTTCCTTCCAGACAAGCACAACCTTCAGTCAAAGCACTGCTCACACTGGGCACCTTCAAAATCTCACACAGCAATCCCAAGCCAGCTCACTGCTCCACTGCCTCATACTGAGAGGAGCCACTTTGCAAAATCTGGGAGCTGTTTTCCCTTGACCCATCAGATGAGGCTGCTGCAGGATCCAATTTCCCAGCAACACTCCTGGCCAGCAACTAAAGCAATTCCTGCAGTAGCCCAGCCTGATAAAACTGCTGCTAGATTCCTCCCTTTTTGGCTGAAGATTTAATTTGAGATCTAGCATCCCACTGTGCACTCCCTCAGACTTCCAAAATGTTCTTCTCTAAACAGCCTTCTGTCTTGCTCTGCCAGGCTTTGCACATCTGGACTCCAGACCTCATTGTCACTGACCCAGGACTCACCATAGCTCTCCTCCTCCAGCTCAAAATTAAACACACACAGCCACCCTGATCTGAGCACAGCCCTTCTGCCAGGTGGTGTCAGCATCCCACAGGGCCAGCTCCAAGAGCTCACGTTTGCTTTTTAAACAAAGCAGCCCTGGCTGAAGGCACCCATGCCAAATTCCTGGGAACCCCACGGAACGTCAGTTGTGTCCTCAGCAATTCATGCAGCCTCCCCACCCACTTCAGTCTGAGGATGGAATCAGGGAAAATCTCTTATTTGGCTCCTTGTTTCTGCTGAAGGTGGAAAACCCTGCACATAGCCCATGGAAATGGTCTGAAATTGCATCCCCTCAGAAGCACCAGCAGTCACCAGGTAAATCCCCACCAGTGGGAAGCCTCTGCAGGTGAACACACTGGTGAGTGTAATTTCTGTTCCATGCACTATTTTGGAGTACAGAGCAATCAGGTCACAGGGGCCAGGCTGTCCCCAGCCCCTCAGGAAGCACCAGAATCACCCTCTCCTCCCCTCTGCTTTATGTATTTCAGATAAAGGTAGCCAGCTCCAGCCCTGCTGTGTACAGGGTGTCTCCTGCCTGCATGTCACCCTGCCCAGAGCCATCACACTGACATCCTGGAGCTGTGAGCCCTGAGGAGGACACAGGACCACAGGAAGAAAAGAAAGATCCATGTCATACAGCTGCTTTGCTCTAAAATAATAACCTACCCTTGCTCCATTCTGTTCCCTGCAACCAGTTGTGAATTTGTGTGAAGCTTCTGGTGACCTTCAGAGTGTGTCTGGAAAGATTCCATACAATAAACTTCTGGCAATACTTTCTTTTGTCTCATCAAGACCAATCCCTTTGCTTATGGAGCTTGGCCCCTTCCAGACATCCAGCTCGTTCCAGCACAGAAACTTTCCAGGTGCAGTTTGTCCTGCTCCTGTTTGAGGAGAACATCCTCATCTTCTCGATCTTCTGCTCTGAATTATCAGGTGTAAATCAGCACTAATGATTCCCACCTGGAAGAGCCTGAGGGAAACAGGCTGGACAGATGTTCTGCTTTCAGAAGACAGCAAGTGATTTATCTGTGGGAGCAACAGGCAGGGTGAGAGAAGTGAGGCTGCTACAAGCAGCCCTTGGAGGGAAGGGTCAGGACCAGCCACTGTCAATTTGATGCTATCAAGCAACAGGGAGAAGCACAGGGAGATCTGAACCCCTCCTTCAAAAGTTCCCTCCTCTGGTATCACCTAACCCGACCCTTGCTGTATTCAAAACGTAATTTTTGCTCAATTCCTGAATCCCAAGGCCCCATCCATCGCTGAACACTGTGCTGGGTGCCAGCACCATGTCCTGCACATGTGTCTCTCCTCTTTAGCAAACACCCAGAGTATCTCAGTGCATCTGGTGTTGACAAGATGGGCTTTAACTTTGGAGAGCTCTTGGGTGCCAGAATGACAGCACTGAAGAATGAGATCTTCTGCTGCTGGAACGGGCGCGTGTTCAACAATGACTCAGGACAGGAAAATGCCACTTACTGAAACTCCAATGCTTGTTTCTCAACCAGCCAAAGCTCTTGGAGGTCTCCCATCTAAATGCTAACCAGGCCTGGAGCTGCATGTCTTTTGAGACCTCACAAGAGCAGCTGCAGTACAAGGAGGACACTGTCCTATTCAGGGCGAACTGGGAGACAGTCAATTTGTAGAAAGACCCTCCTGGAATTTTTAATAGGTTAATATTGAACATTTTATTTCAGCTCTCCTCCTTCAAATTTCACTGATCAGTGGGTTGCTGGACAAAACACACAGGTTTTGTTGGTGTCTGAGTGCAATGCTTTGAGGCAGAGTCTGTGACCAGGGAATCTAAAGGAAGAAGGTGGCTAGTCAAAGGAAAAAAAAATTATTACATTTATGCGTATGGTAGGGTGGCAGTTTTCTCCTGGCATCACCTCCCAAGGTCTCAGTCTGCAATCTGCCCTCAGTGTGCTTGTTCAAGCAAAAATCTACAATCAGAACATGGGATTTCATCTGTGTTCTCCCCCCGCCCACACTAAAACACTGCTTCAAAATAAATTAAGCCAAAAAGAGAAACCCTCCCTAAGAATCGTGCAAGGATTAGCATCGTGCAGGGATTTCTTTAAACCCTTCCCCCAGCCCGACACCCCATCCTCGCAAAGACCCGGACCAAGCTCAGGTTTTACGGGCGCTGGCATCAGCGGGGGAAACGGGAGCCGGAGCCAGCCTGGCCTCCTCCGCCCCGCACGGGGCTCGGGCTGCGGCTTAAACCGGCCTGGAGAGCCGGGAGAGGAGCGGAACACCCTTCCATCCATCGGTCCGTCCGTCCGTCCGTCTGTCTGGCACTGCCCTCTGCCGGGAGCGCCGCGGGTCCCCGCACAGAGCCGAGACTGAGCGGCGGCAGGGCCGGGTGCGGGCTGGGGGTGCCCGGGGAGGATGGGAGGGTGCAGACCTGGGGTGCTGGGGATGCCCGGGAGAGAATGGAAGCCTGCAAGGCTGGGGATGCCCAGGAGAGGATGGGAGGATGCAAACCTGCGGGGCTGGGGGAGCACGGGGAGGATGCAAACCTGGGGTGCAGGGGATGCTCGGGGAGGATGGGAGGGTGCAGACGTGGGGTGCTGGGGGAGCACGGGGAGGATGCAGACCTGCAGACCTGGATGTGCACAGGTGTCACAGACATGTTTTATGAAAAATCCTTTCCTTAGGATTTTTCCTCCTGAGAAGCTGAGAGGCCTCAGGAACAAAATGTAAACAATGGTTATCTGCTGCTGTGGAATGCAACAGGTGCATCTGTGATTGGTCTCATGTGGTTGTTTCTAATTAATGGCCAATCACAGTCAGCTGGCTCGGACTCTCTGTCCGAGCCACAAACCTTTGTTATCATTCCATTCTTTTACTATTCTTAGTTAGCCTTCTGATGAAATCCTTTCTTCTATTCTTTTAGAACAGTTTTAATATAATATATATTATAAAAAAATAACTCAAGCCTTCTGAAACATGGAGTCAACATTCTTGTCTCTTCCCCCATCCTAAGACCCCTGCAAACACCGTCACACACGGGGGAGGATCAGAGGATGCAAAGCTGGGGTGCTGGGGATGCCCAGGGAGGATGGGAGGATGCAAACCTGCTGCTGCTGTTCCTGGCTGGGCTTTGGGTCCCTCCGCAGCACACAGAGATGCTGAAACCCAGCCCTGAGCAGTGAGAGAGGCCTCGGTGCACCCACACACAAAAACCCGCTGGGATGGTGCAGGCACCTATGGCATCCGTAAATTATAAACACACCGGGCACTGTAAACCTAGGAATTACTTCTCTTGAAACATAATACAAGATCATTTAAACAGCACATTTAAACCACAAGAGCATGTGGATGCTTTCTAGCACTTCAGACACAATTTCACATTTATCAGTGCTGGGATTACCAAAAAGGCAGACAGAGATGATGTAGGTGCACTTAGGAGGCACCCTGGTAACAGATGTTGCTAGAGGGAAGCCAAGATAAACATAAGGGGCTGCAAAAAGGCAGAGCATCCCCTCAAAACACAAGGAAGATGGCTGGTAAAAAAAAAAAATTAGGTAAATGGTATTAGGAGCAGAGAAACACACCACCATCATCACCCTTCCCCTTTATGGGACTGGGCAGTAGCAAATCAGGCACAAATTGGAAAATAGAAGGAAAAAGAGAATGAGCAGATTGGCTCTGATTTTCTCCCTCAAGCCTGGCTATCCTGAGCTGGGTGACTGGGAGGCACCAGCACTTACTGCGCAGCACTCACCAGCGTCACAGTGATATTTTCTGAAAAATCCTCTTTGCCCAGGATTTTCTCCTGGGAAGCTGAGAAGCCTCAGAGAGGAATGAAAGCAATAATTATCTGATTGCTGCTCCTGTGTTTGCTGCTTTGGAATGTGCCTGGGACATTGTTTACCAACAGGCGCATCTTTGATTGGTTCCACGTGAATTGTTTTTAATTAACGACCAATCACAGCCAGCTGTGTCAGACTCTGACGAGTCAGTCACGAGATTTCATTATCATTCTTGTGAAGCCTTCTGATGTATCCTTTCTCTTTCTTTAGTATAGTTTTAGTATAGCATGATATGATATGATATGATATGATATATGATATATGATATATGATATATGATATATGAGATATGAGATATGATATGATATGATATGATATGATATGATATAATAAATTTGCCTTCTGAGAACTTGGGGTCAGATTCTCATCTCTCACCTCATCCTGGGGACCCTCACAAATACCTCACACCAGCTGTGTGTTTTTAGCCTTATTCGTATGGGACTGCTGGAGACTGACCATTGGATGGATGGATGATGGATGGATGGATGGATGGATGGATGGATGGATGATGGATGGATGGATGGATGATGGATGGATGGATGGATGGATGGATGGATGGATGGATGGATGGATGGATGGATGATGGATGGATGGATGATGGATGGATGGATGGATGATGGATGGATGGATGGATGGATGGATGATGGATGGATGGATGATGGATGGATGATGGATGGATGGATGATGGATGGATGGATGGATGGATGGATGATGGATGGATGGATGGATGATGGATGGAGGGATGGATGGATGGATGGATGGATGATGGATGGATGGATGGATGGATGGATGATGGATGGATGGATGATGGATGGATGGATGGATGATGGATGGAGGGATGGATGATGGATGGATGATGGATGGATGGATGGATGGATGGATGGATGGATGGATGGATGGATGGATGGATGGATGATGGATGGATGGATGGATGATGGATGGATGATGGATGGATGGATGGATGGATGGATGGATGGATGGATGGATGGATGGATAATGGATGGATGATGGATGATGGATGGATGATGGATGGATGGACTGGTTCATATGCAACACAAAGCTCTGCTGAGGAAGGACTACAACCTCCTGCACGTGAGGGCCTCCTCCTAAACTCTAAGCGCAAGAGAGCAGCTAAGGGCTGAAAGCACTGCTCAGATCTGCTCCAAAACCTGTTAGCATAATCCCTTGTGGGTCCAGACTAGTGTTGTGATCCATACAAATATCCAACCTCCCTCTGAATTTTGCTAAGTGCCTGGATTCAGCAATACCCCTCAGCAACACGTTCCAGAAAATGACTGCACTTTCCATGAGAAAATTCTGTGCAGATGCCCCTTGAATGAGGTGTGTGACATTAAAAGAAAACCCAATACAATCACATAAAACAGTGGGAGATCCTCACTTTGGAGAGCAGGGCAACAGCTCATCTCAGAAAGGAAATCCTTGATGCTGGGGCCAGGTCCTCAGCCTGGATTTTTCCTAAGCTCTGCACTTCTCTAACCACATAGCCTGGGAAGCACTGTAATTGATAAAAAAGTGAAAACCACTGTGTTTTAGCTCCTCACCCTCCTTTTCATGTGGAAAGAGGCTATTTCAGAGCTGAGCTCCAGGATCTAAAGGCCACAAACTTGGGCAGCGATTAATGGAAAGTCTATCTGAGGGTGTGAAGGAAAAGAAATGCATTCACACAGGGAAATCTGGCATCAGTAGAGGCAGAAAGTGAGACAGAGAAAAAGATTTCCTCTCTCTTGGGGGAAAATGAACCAGAGTTATCCCAGCAACTTTTATGGACCATAGTGCTGTAGCCAAACCTGGGATCTCCTGGCTGCTGCAAAGGACTTTCTGACATCCCCCCAACACACACAGTGAAGTAGCCTGTTTCACACTTGTTCCTTTTGATTTATATCCACCAAGCTCTCTCTGTTGGAAGGAAAACAGAGCCAGTGACAAGCGAGGCTCTCCAAGGAGAGTGGGACTGTCCACAGGATTTCCCTGCAGGAAGAGCTTTGGAGCAGAAGCAGCACAAGCTGGATAACCCAGCAGTGAGAGCATCAGTGAGCACACACCCACTCCTGCTGATCCTTCCATTCCTGCCAGCTCAGCCCAGGGATGGGGCTGGGCTGTGTTTTCTAACCCCAACGTGATTCCTTGCTCATTGGTACCAAAGAATCCTTAAAATCCATCTTTTCTGCCTGGTGAGGATGGAACTCTTGCCTGCAAAGACTCCCTGTGGAAATTTCAAGCATCCTCTTTTCTGGCAAATTGAAAAACCCCACGGATCATGCTTCTGTAAACCTAAATTCACTCCTAAAACTGCAAAAGCCAAAGTTAGAAGGTCTGTGAACAGCAGGATTAAACAAGACTGGATTCCCACCAAGTAGCACAGCTAGAGCTGGCTGGCTGAAACTGGGGGGGAAATTATTTACCTTTATTTGTTCCCTGCCCAGATAGAGATTTTTACATTGTTTATGAACTTGTAATACCTTCTACAACTCTCCCCACATGTAAAGTTTATTTAAAAATGGCCATGAGCTAGTTGGGGGACCAGCAGGCAGAGGTCACAGTATATAATCTTTGTTTCTTCAGTAAACCTAATGAAAAAAAAAAAAAAAAAAAGGAAATAAATACAGTAAACCTAATGAAAAAAAAAAAAAAAGAAATAAATACTTGTCATCCAACTTAGTAATGACTTGTTCAAGGACAAAGTGAAAGCCAGGTGCAGGTTACAGCAAAAGCAGAATTCTGAGGGGCAGCCACATCCCCTCTGCCCTGCCCTGCCTGCTGCGGGCATCCCTGCCTGCAGGAGCACAAAACTGCTCTCGTATTAGAACTGGAACCCAGCCCAAGAGTCCCAACTCAGCCTGAGCTCACAGATGTCAAAAACTAAACAAACAAACAAACAAACCAACAACAAATAACCCCAAAAATAAAAAAAAAAAAATTAAAAAAAACCCACCAAAACCAGAAACAAGCAAAATTCGACCTGCTAAAAGATCCATCAGTTTAAAATTTCCCCTAGTGTTCTCCATGTTCTCCAAAGGTTGGAGGTATTCCAGCATGGTTCTCCAACAGGAATGCAGTGCAGGACCTGCAGCTGCTCCTGGAGCAATGTCTGTACACACCAGATGGATAAAGGGCCTCACCACCCAGTTGCCTCCTTGTTTCTGTAAAAGATCACATTTTCTTGTGAGCTTCCCTCTTTCCAGGGAGCTGGGGGCACAGGGGGGACTGCAGGCTTGCAGTTTCACCTCCTGGGGTAACGTGCATTTTACATCTCCCTGTGATGTTCGCATTCCTTTCTTCCACACTGCCCTTTTTTGAGATGATGGATTGAGCACCATTCAGTTCTTGCCTAACAGCTGGTACAGATGGGGAGAAACAGAACCAGAATCAAACCACTCCAGGTGCATTTGCTTCATCCCTGGATGTTGCAGCCATGTTCCTAGCACCATTGGTTGAGAAATGATATGTTTTTGGCTCACATTTTCATGGCAGCTTTACACTGGGAAATATCTCTGTCAGAGGACTGAGAGCTGCACAGGAATGTGTTTCCTTTGGAGCTCTGCAGGTTGATGGTTGCCAGTTGCTGGGCCCAGCATCAGGATCTCCTCACAGATCCATCAGGAAGTTGTACTACCAGGTGTGATCATTTTATGGCAACTCTGTCTTTTTTTGGACTGCAGAGGGAATTGACAGCAAAGCTCTGATCTGGAAATGCTGTTTGGACAGAGAGAGTGGTGTTCTCCCTGTCTGGCCCACATGTGTTTGGGATTTAAAAGGATGAGACCTCCAAGCAATGTCAGCTGGAGTGGGGGCCCAAAAGATGTCATTGCACAGCCTTAACCCTGCAGCCAGCAAAGCAGCCCAGAATGGGGCAGGAGGCTTCACTGTCACATGGGCTGGATCAGGGTCAGGCTACATCCCCTAAGAAGAGTCAGAACAGGCTCACAAGACAAGCTAAGGGGCTAAGAACAAGTCATGCTTGCAAATATATCCCAAAACAAGAGCAGGAGTGGTATGCGTGCAATCCATTCAGAGTCAAGGATTGGGCTGGAGGCCAGAGATAAGCAGAGCTTGGGAAAATGCTTGGGATTTCCAGGCCAGCGTCCTAACCAGCTGTGTTCTACTTCTCTTTCTCTTTTCACTGATACAGTGATCAGAAAACTCAGAGAGACAAAGCAGAGGCTCCTCAAACACAGGGAAGAGATTGCCCAGGGACATCGGCCATGGCAGAAGCAGCTGCAGTGGATGGTGGTGGATGAGCTCCCACCCTGCTGGGGCATCCATCAGTGCAGCTCCCAGCTGTGCAGGTCTGTGCCTGCAAAGAACCCACCCCTGCCCTCACCTGGGGGGCTTCCCCAGGTCTATGTGTTGAAAATTGCAATGCAGGATGTTTTCAATTGCCATCTGCATGGCAGATTACCTTTGTCAAGTGGGCAGTTTGCCTTATCTCTCTCTTTGAGTGACCACAATCACACCTCCCACGGGAGGAGACATCTGCTGATAACAGCTATTGAATGTCCCTGCATGGCTGATAAGAACTACAGCATCCCATTGGGAGATGTGAGCCCAGAGGGAGGAGCCAAGCATTCCTACCTGGATATAATCCAGAGGTTTTGAGACACCAGCACGGCTTCTCCACTGGATTCCCAGAGGAACAGCAGCTGCCTCTCCTTCCCCTGGATCTTCAGAGGAAGAACACATCCTTCTCTACAGGATCCCTGCTCCAGCAGAACCACCCCTGACACTGCAGGAGGGCTGAGCCACAATTCCAATGGGACTGCCGCCAACAGCCTGACCCACAGGGTGTCAGGTTGGGTTCTGACTCTGTCAGTGTTGTTCTAGTGCACTGCATTGTTTATTTTATCCTTTTTTTTTTCTTTTCCCTATTAAAGAACCGTTATTTCCTGCTCCCATATTTTTGCCTGAGAGCCCCTTAATTTAAAATTTATAACAATTCAGAGGGGTGGGGAGGGTTTACATTCTCAATTTCAGGGGAGGCTCCTGCCTTCCTTAGCAGCCTCCTGTCTTTCCAAACCAAGACAGTATGTTGTACCAGACTGACACACAAATCCCCTGTGCCACCCAGCCCACCGTGCTGCAGGTTTCACTGGCAGCTCTCCCTCTGCCAGCCCTGCTGCAGGTGCAAGGAGCAGCTGCAGCAAAATGCCAGCTGAGAGTGCAATGAGCCACGGAGCAAATCCTCCCTGGCCAGGCTGCAGACAGGATTTCACAGGGAAGTGTTTTACAGTGTCAGGGTCGATTACATCCTTTGGCTCCAACTGGCTTCTCCACATTTCACACATTATTTTCACAGGGGGAAAGAGAAATTAAATGGAAGTGCAGAGAACAGGTTTCCTGCAATTTTTGAGCCTTCTCTTTATTTCTGCACAATGGGGAGTCTCTTTTGTCCCCAGATCTCCTCTCCCAAGCTGACACTCCCAATCACCACTCAATAAGATAGGGAAGTTCTAGCCCCAGTGCTCAAACATACCTGAAGACACATCTCCAACTAAATAACAACCTCTTCAAGCTGATAAGGTGCTTTTTCCAAGAAGGAAAAAAAAAAATATTTTTATAATTTTAAATCAGTCCAGAAGATGCTGTAATTTCAGCCATGGTGGGGTTCCACTTGCAGCTCCTTCTGGATCAAGGACTTGCATTCCCTCCCCTCTGCCCCAACATCAGCTTTAGCCACAGGGAAGAGTCTGTCCCCAGTTCTATGACTTTTTCAAGGCATGTCCTACAAGGAGAGATCCAAAAATGCCTCAGGAGCAAGGGTGAGTAACCACTGCCCCAGTATCGGTGTCTAATATCATGCAGTAACTAAATTGAAAGGGCAAAAGAGAGGCTGGAAAGAACACTCCCTTCCTCCCCCAGGGCAGCTAAATCCATCCCCTGCCCACAGTGGGATCAGCTGCAGCTGAAGAAGTCCTGCCTGGAGCTTATCCAGTGCAGCCTTCAAACTTTCCAGTGCTGGAAGGCCTCCCAGCACAATTCACACTAATGCTTCTCTAATCTCACGTTAGAAAAACCTCCTTATTGAGCCTAAACCTCTCAGGATGCTTTTTTGTCTGTTACTCTTTGTCTTTTCCCCAGAATGATGCAGAGGGAAGAAGGTAATCACTGTCTCTGCTATTGACCCTTTGCATGCTCTTCTCTGGACTAGCTGGTCTCTGCTTGTCCAAATGTCTTTGCCAGCCACGAATTCAGAGATCTCGGGGGTTTTTTTGCCCTCCAAATTTCTCTGGTGACACAGAGGATTGAGTCAGGCTGGACAGACCTCCGTGCATCAGCCCAGCTCCCTGGAGAATGGAAGGACCAACAATCCGTGTAGCATTGCTCCCTCTAGGGCTGAAAACTGCTCCCTTCCACGGAGCTGCACAAGCACGGGATAAATCCCTTATCTTGAGCTGTCAGAACCCAGGAAATTCCTCTGGCTGCACTGGAGGGCTGGAGCCACTGCCCAGAGGGCTCAGAGACCTTGGCACAGAGCCCAGGACCCCTGTGCCTTTGATTTAGCCCTTGGAAAAAACAATTACCAACCTTTATATAAAGGATTACAAGTCAAAAGAGTTTAAGCAGAATAATAGTTAGTTTGTCGCAGTGTGAAAAATAGATTTTTAAAGGTTTTAGAATGGGGGCTCAGAGTGCTAAGATAAGGAATCCAGGTGTGTCCAGCCTTTCTCCTTCTTCTTGGTTCCACTGCCACTCCTGCACATCTGGGTGATGTTGGCACTTTTAGATTGGTTTAGAGTAGAAGCTCACTGTCTAACACAGGTGATAAGTGCTGGGAAGTTATGGTAAATAATGTACATGAAGTTTTTAGTATAAAAAGATTACACCAGTGTGCCTCAACCCGACCTGCCAGACAGACCTACAGCAGGTCAGAGAAAGGATGTTATAGATATAAAATAATAAACAACCTTGAGAATGAGAACAGAAAAATCCTGACTCCTTCTTTGACGGCCGGGCTGGGAAAAAGAAGCTTGTGCGTGTGTCAGAGTCACTGTGAGAGCAGAGAGTCTGCGATTGAGCCCCACTCGTGTGTTCAGCAAGGACAGCGGCTCATTCCCGTGCCCTTCCCTTCAGGATTACACCCATCCCCAGCCCAGGTGCGCTGCGCTGTTTTTGAGGATTTTCCCCGTTTTGGTGCCGCAGAAGCGGCGCTAGATGGGGCTGCGCGCCCGCTCCTCGCTCCCGGTCCTGCCAACGGGAAACTCGCAGAGCTCCAGCTGGGAGCGGAGCCAGGCTGCCTTTGGAAACCAGGGAGAGCCCTCCTTGGGCCGCTGCCACGGGCATTTCCCCTCAGCTGCTTTTGCAGCACCGCCTAAATCCAGCACCTCTTATCCCCCCAGCACGGGGGCAGTTTTGGTACCCAGGGGCTGCTGTTGAGTCAGGGATGGAGAGACAGACCCCAGCCTTCAGGGGGGTCAGAAGGCTCAAGAAGAATCTTTATTAGCACAAAGTACTGAGCTTTTATGGTCTCACTTGCTAAGTGGGACAGGATCGGTCTCAAAGTAGAAAACTATATAATCTCACATTATTGGTATCTATGAATAGTAGGCTGTGAAGAACCATAACTATAAACAATGGTTACAGAAAGAGAGATAATAATTGCTTGAATTCTTTCATCTAACATTCCTAGGCTCAGCCTGGAGAAATTGTCTCTGTTCTCTCTTTGACTGCACTGAGAATATCCACACCCAGGTATTTGCAATAATTGGAATTTCTAATGCAGCCTGAGCTGTTAGAAGCAGTGGCTGGGGACATTCCATTGCAGCAGGACGTTTCAGCTGCAGAGCTACAAACTCACATTCAGTTCCTTTCATCTGAATGAACCATGGGGATGGAAACCATGGAAAACCAACCATGAAAGTGGTTTCATAGCAAAACCTGTATATAATAATAGTCCTAAATTCCCCTTCTTCTGAGCCAAAATCTCCCTTGATGGTGTGAGAGATGGACCAAGGTACCTGAGAGCTGCTGAGGGACTCACCTGGGTGTCCAACTGCACCTGTGTCCCTTGCCTAGCACAAATCAGTCTAAATCAGGTTTCCAAGAAGAGTGAAGCACATTTTAGGTACCAGATGAGTCACAGAATAGGCTCAGAAACTGAGCCTGATAAAACCAGGCAGCAGAAATGGTGACAGGGTTCAGACTCTCATGACCACGCAGAGGAAAATTCCTTGGGGTTTTGAGCTAAGCCATGATCTGACCCAATTATCTGCTTCTATAAATAGGGAAGGGCTTGCTTAAAAATCACCCCAGACCACTCTACCCAGCCATAAAAACTGAAAATGCTCATGGTAATCTTGTTACTCAATGATAGAACAAACCAGCCCTTCTTCCTTTGTGAATATTTTCCATTAAAAAGGCACAATATGAACAACTGTGGCAACCTGTACACTTCTTTCTTAGAGCAGTACAGTGGGGCAAATCTGCCCAGGACAAATATCCTGATTTTTTCCTACAGGTACAGTAACACCAAGCCCTGAAAAGCCACACCAGCTGCTTTAAATGAGCTTCTGCTCTCCTCAGTGGAAAGGAAAAGCTGGTCAGGAATTATTGTGGAGCTATTTTGTGGTCATTTCTGTTACAGCAGCAAGAGAGGCCCAAGCACACAGTGACACAGAGGGGTGATCCAGGCAGCTACAAAATGCTGCAAACATTCCCAGGGCTGCACTCAGGAGGCCAAATGAGATGTGTGTGTATATTCCTGCCCCTCCACACCTGCTTACCCCAAACCTGCTCCCCACCATATCCCTTGTCCCCCCAAGTCCTGAGAAACCCCTCAGGTTTCTGTGCTGCAGCCACTGAGCCCAGCAGCCAGTGCCTTCACACCGCTTGACCACAAAACTCCTTTGCAGCTTCTCTGTCTGCTCCACCAGCTCCTCACATCTCCTCATCCTTAACTCAGCCTAAAGCAGTGGGAAAGCAATTCCAGCTTCTGCAAAATGGGTTTGTTTGGGGTTTTCTAAGCTCAGATCAGGTAGAAAAAGGCTGGGGAATAGGGGGAATTTGCAATAGCAGTGTTTCTGCTTCCCTCCAGACTGGCTTATATGCTGAAGGCCCAAGCTAGGGCTCAAGACTTCCCTGAGCTACAGAATAATTATTTTAGCTACATGGCAGGAACACAAAGATCACAGGGAAGGAGGTGTCTGATGCTCAGCACTGCCACAACTGCTTGGATTTCCAGTTCTCCTTTTTCAGAGAGATTACTGCAGCTTGTGGAAAATGTTTGGTTTTTTTTTCTCCAACTTGCCCACCACATTCTACCTGAGGCTTGGCAGCCCCAGTGCCTGACCACTGCCAAGCCATCCCCTGCAAGTGGAAATGCCTCCTTGCAAAGCCAGGGCTCCTTGCTGCCCATGAGGGAGCAGGGGTGGCTGCACTGGACAAGAAGCCTTTGTTCTCCTCCATGGCAGAGGCAGGAACTTGGGAAGAAGTTGGTTTTGGCCCAAGCACAGGAGAGGGAGGCTGTGAAAACAAATGATCAGGCAGATGACCCCAAAGGGAGGTGAAGTACGGATGTTCAGCCCTGCTCAACTCCCCAAGAGTGAGCAGCTTCAGATTCAGTTCACAGAACAGAAAACACAAGTGTTGACAGGCATGAGAATTTCAGTCAAGATTCGGTCACAGGTGTGTTTGGGTTTTTTGTTAAACCACAAAGAGGCGATGCACAAGTGCCCGGAGAAGGAGAAAAGGGTAAATCTGCTGGAACAAGCAATCCTCCACTTGAAAACCCAGTGCTGGCAATTCCTGGCTTTTCACATCCACATGAACCACAGGAGCAGTCACTGCAAAGCTGATTTCACTCCTGCCTCCCACCTTGGCCATCAGAGCAGCCACTGGTGCTGCCATGTCCTTGAGAAAGCCAATCCCATGTGATAGTTTAGATGCAGCTTGTGAGGAACACACACTAGAACCCCCCACAGAAGATGCCTTGTCATCCTTCGAGGCAGGCACTTTATTGTACTCTTTTAAATCAAGGGTTTTGTTGCTTTGAGCACGCAGGTGGAATAAGCTGTAGAGACAGGAGCAAGGAATACAGGTAGGGCTGGAGCAGAAGGATTCCCTCATGGCAATGTACACGTCCAACAGCAGCACAGAGCTTTGAGCCACTGCAGCTCCTTCCCAGGGAGTGGTGGGGAGGATTATACATCTATAGAATGCAGGAAGTTTTGCAGCATCCCCCCATTTTGGCTGGGGACACGCTGAGGTGCAACTCTCCATGCCCATTTGTAATTCACATCACCTGTGGGACATGGGTGGGTGCTTCAGCCCCTGCTCACAGGGGTTTTAGGAATACAATGGTCAGAGGCAGAGAAAGGTTTGTGACAAGAAAAGCACCATTTGAGTAGCTCAAAAGGACAATTAGAGACTTGAGGTTTTAAGGGCATGAGCCCCTTAGGGACTCTGGGGTGGGTTGGTTATCTTCCAGCACCTCAGGAGATGGGGGACAATGCTGATGCCAAAAAGCTCAAAACTCTTTTGACCAGGATGTACAAACATTTCATAGAATCACAGAACAAGCTGAGTTGGAAGGAACCCCCAAGGACCATCCAGTGCAGCCCCTGGCCCTGCACAGCCCCATGCCCAGAGTCACCCCTGTGCCCAGAGCATTGTCCAAACAGCCCTGAGCTCTGCCAGGCTGGTGCTGTGCCCACTGCCCTGGGGAGCCTGGGCAGGGCCCAGCCACCCTCTGGGGCAGAACCTTTTCCTAAGCTGCTAAAATCAAACATTTGTACAAAACCTGCTGCTGGCAGGCTGGAGGAAGGAAAGCACAGCATCAGCATCCCATCTGAGCTGTCCTTAACAGAGATGCTCTCCCTTCATCCTCCCTTGCTCAGGTAACAGATCACACTCATGCTACACAGCTGCCTCCCCGGTGCCCTCCCATTTCCTGCAGGAATTCCACATCAGCACAAGAGCTGGAGCTACCCACACACATCCATGCAGAGAGGATGAGCTCTCTTCAGCTCCTTATCAGCATCTCAACAGTCCCCATGAGTTTAGCACCCAGTTTTGATGCCAACCCAGCACAGATTGCAGTCACCCTTTTTGGCACTTCCCCTTTTTGCCTCCTTGTGCAACTTCCTGCACAAGAACCATGAAACCATTCAGCACCAGAATAGATAAGGCATAGCCCTGGCTGTGATGGCTCCTACAAAGAGGATTTCAATGCAGAACATGTGGCTTTATCACAGCTCCCAAAATCTTTGCGACTTTTTAACCAAACACTACTAAGGCCGATTTACAAAGGATGCAGATTCTTTGCAAAGCAAGAATCTGTGAAACAGCAACAGAACACACAGAGCTTTGTTCTCATCTCACTTCCAGCAAGGCTGAGGCACAGAGCAGAAGCTGCAGTGTTCACACCATTGTAGGAAACACACTCCTGATTTTAAGGCCAATGCTATAACCCAGTCCAAAATATTCTCATCCACATTAACTTCAAAATCTTGCAAGCCCACAATTTGGTCAGTGTTGAGAGGGTTTCTCTTTTCCAAGCACCAGACAGATAATTCCACTGACAGGCATTAAAAAGGCATAAACAAACAGAGAAAAAGTTCCCAGCTACCATCTCCCCTGTTTTGGGGTATGTGGGATTGCATCAAGACTTTCAACTGGATCAGCAAGACATGAAATTTCCTTAAAAGAGGAGGGAGAACAAATGGCAAACAGAGTGACAAATACATAAATAGAAAGTGGTTTCATCAGTTTATTGCTTTTTGCTGCCATTTCATGGAGTGTCAAGTCTGCACAGACTACCATGGAGAACAAGGTTTTATCACAAGCCATAAAACAGGTAGGAAATCTAATCCTACATCCACACAATTTGCAAATTTTACAGTAAATACAGCATCTCCAAAAAGCTATCGGCATTTACATTAATCAACTGATTATTTTTAAGTCACTGAACAAAATGAAGTGGTGAGGGACCATGTGCTCAGATATACAGACTTCTGGTGCATTCAAGACATCCTCCCAATGCACACATTCTGAAATCTTCTAAAATTTCATTAATACTAAATGAAATTAATGTATTCTGCTTCCAGTTTAAATACCAGGAGAAAATAGTTTCCACATTTTAATATATTAACTAAAGGACTATCTGTATAAAACTCTTCACACATGAAATATTTTTAAATTAAATAATATAATATACTTACAAAAAAGAAAAAACAGACTAGAAATTTATTGCTAATACAAAAATTAACGCTTTTCACGGAAGAGAAGGCTAGATTAATATTATTGCTATAAACATAGTGCCAGAAACAAGAATTCCTGATTTTCAAATTTGTTCAGCCTCCACAATTGACTTTAAAGGACCTGTAGACATGTGGGACTTAGGAAAGATGAGGTCCACACTTTATTCAGCTGTGGTTCATGATCTGATGTCCTTTCATTGCCTCTCAGTACAACACTGAGCATCAGTCTGCTGCTCCTGCCTGCCAACATCATCATTCATTACATCTGCTCTCCACAGAATAAAAACCCAAAACACAACCACCCTAATCTTGCATTTCCACATGAGTATTTTTAATATGTGCAACTCCAGCTTCATTCATCTCTATGCCCATAACAAAGAAAAGTGGGAACATTCACCAGGTGAAGAGTCCATGATAAGAACAATGCTCCTAGGCCAACCCTTGATTGAATTGCTGACAAGCTTCCACTGCCAAAGGAAGCTTTTTGCTCATAGTGTAGATTGAGTAACACAACTCCTCAGTGCAAACAGTCACACCTGATACTCTACTCATAACAAAAATATAAACATAAAAACTGAATTACACATCTGCACAGCCCAGTGCCTTTGCAGTGCACTGATTTCCACCCCCAAGAACACACATCTATAGCTTTCCTTTCTCTTTTTGTTTTTTAAATTTGTTGTTTTCAGCAGTTATCTACCTTGTTACTAGATTATGCTACTTTCTTAAAGTGATTTTCTTCTAAACTTATACACTCACCCAATTACTGACTTGGGGAAAACCAACTCTACCTCTCCAATTAAACAGACAAAACTGGACTTCACAAGGGTTATCAGTACTGCAAACTATTAAGGTGACAATAGCTATAATTAATTACTTAAGGATCATAAAATCAAGCAGTGGAAATTGTAACCTAGTCACAGATTTTTGCTAAATGATTGATACAAACGTGTGTTTTATAGAACCAGCAGTTCTCAATCACTCAAAATATAAATTTTTTAAAAGTGGCAGATTTTGTATTAGTGCCAGTTCTTTAATTAGGGTAACTGAACTCTACTGGAAATCATCCAGTTAGAAACATGCAGGTCTTCAGGAATGGAAATGAGAAATGACCTGGATTGGGTAAAAGCCTCCTCCTGGCTAAATCCTCTTCTAGAGTGCCTTAATGTGCTTCACAAAGCAGGATTCTAACCCAAAACATTCATATATCAATGGTTTTAATATCAATCATGTATCAATATCAAAGCACTTACTACTCAGTTGTTGCCACAACAATTCCTTCACTCCTACATTTGTCCTTCACCCCCCAAAAAATGTATGAGCAAAAGAATATAAATATTTGAGGAGTAAATGCAATGCTCAAGTTCAGGACATGCAAGACTTGAGAAACATATGCCTTTCTTTTCATGGCATGCATGAAAAGGAGTCAGTGTACCAGGAACTGGATCAACAAAGACAGCAGATCAGGAGAAAATCTTGCACATTCTGTTCGACAATTCAGGCCAGCCATGTGTGTTCCATATACATTTGAAAACAAAAACCTGATTTTATTCAGACAACTTACAACATTAAATACTTTAAATGGATGTCTTTCAACTCCAAGTTGAATTGGTGAGATATTTACACAGCTATTCACAGAAATGTGCAAAGTAAAGTCTCACAGGGAAATGAATTTAGAACCTGACAGCTTGAATGGGACATGAAAAAAGGCAGCAGGGATCCCATGTCCATTTCATGCACACTTGAAAGAACTAAAGAGAGGGAAAGGGTTGATCCAGCTGAACCTCTGGAAGTGGAACAAATCCTGTCCATGCTGCAGGTTGGTCACGAGCTGTCTTTGCTGCAGAACTGACAGTGTATCCCCCCAGTGAGGTCTCTGACAACTTGTTCTTTGATCAGTTTTCGCAGGAATTTTGTTTCACTCGTCACATTGTGCATGGTTTGTTCCTTCATGGCAGCCATGCAGAGGCTGTTGTAATAGTGCAAAGGTGTGCTGGGCTGGTCCAGGTCATATCCAAATCCTGCCAGGCTCACTTCATCACACAGATGTGTGGCCAGAACAACTGCTGTGACCCCAATTGTAGGTACATTCTAAAAAGGGAGAAAAGTGACATTTGCTCAGTTCAAACATGTTGTCCTTTACCAGGTTTATTAACACTTTACACAACTTAATGACTTTCTCTATTCCCTCTCCTCATTTAAAACTGAGATCAATTATAACTACAATTAAAAATCAATTCAATGATCAAGTAATACTAAAAACTCCAGGGCAAAATACCAATACAATTTAAGTATCTTTCAACATTATTTTTTTTTGCTGTGAAGGCAAGATGCCCTATCACTGTGTAGTTAAACTGCAAGTGATCCTTCACTTCAAACAGTCAAACAACCCCTAACAGAGAGCTAAACTTGACATTTCTTAATGTACAATTACCTAAGTCTTGAGCAACAACAGGCTCTCTAACAGTATTCTTCACAAATTCTTTTCACTGAACAACCTGTGAAAGAGACAAATATACTACAACACCATTAAGATACTCAGCTTGGTATATGTTATTATGATAAAGAAACATGAGAAGATCCTTCAAATATTTGTGCAATAATCTTAAGTGCTTTCACATTTTGGTAAAGAGATGGTGGTTAGTGTTTTTGTAGTTCAAGAGAACTAGTGACATTCAATTCCTCAAACGTGCAATTAAAGTACCAGAAATGCAGTGTATAATTAAACCAGGCAATTCATCACTCTGTGCCACTGCTGGAGCAAGGACATGGAGGGGGAAATGCCCATCAGCTGCTGCTGAGCATTCTGTGGCACACACAGCACCCCAGCAGCTGGAGGCTGCTCCACACTGCCCTGGGTCCAGGCTCCCTCTGCTCTCCCTGCAGCTGGAAACATCTGGCTACAGCTGGCGGCTGCTTTAGCTCAACAGGGCTGCTTTCAACAGCCTTAACATACATCAAATGCATGTTTTTAAATACTGGAATGAGTTCATGTCTCACTGCACCTGAATGCCATTTCGTGTCAGTACACAGGCAAAATATCTCATCTAAAAAGGTGAGCTGAAATCTGACCTTGATTTTGCACAAGAAAATACAAGAGTCTTTTGAAAGCACAATAATTTCCTTATTACCTGAAACCAGCTCTGCATAGAAACTGCACAGAGAAAGTAAAAAGCCCAAAACTTTTTTCAGTTTCTTATTTACTTGGCATTTTACTGCCTCTTTTTGTTCAAAGGAAACTTCTTACCTTATCCCAACCCCAGAACTTTGATCGAGGCTCAGGGAACTGCAAAATGTCCAAAGCTGTCTCTTTGATAATGACTGGATTCAGAATCCTAAACTGCTTTGAGGTGAAAGGAATTTTCTCAGCAACCTCCCTCCAAAAGAAGAGCCGCATCCACAGAGGCTAAGAGAAATAAAAAATCTAGTTCAGAGGGAAACTGAAACAAACACAGCATAGAAGTTACAGAATTCACCAGTAACCTGAAAAATTAGCAGTTTACAGCTAAGGTGGTCTGGAAATATCATTGTACAGATCAAATGAGTGACCCAAAAGAGGAAAAACCTTGAAAGCAACAGGAATTGCAGAGAGGACAGCAAAGGGAATAGTTGTTTATTCTGAATATCTGACTGCACTTGTGTTTATCAGTCAGCATATTCACCAGCACCCATGGGTTCTTCATTTCTTTAAATACTGCAGCCTGTCCCAGCACAGCTTCCCACAAACATTAACCAGGCATTCTGAAGCAAGCACAGATTGAAACCAATTGTGCTCAGGCTCTGAAGTGAAGGGCTGTTGTTTGACAGCATCCACCTAGTGATAAATGCAACCCTTCAGAAGAGGGTTTACACAGACTCAGAAACCCAGACTGATCTCAAGCCACTGCAGTCAGTCAGCTGCCTGCTAATGGAAGAAGAAATACCACATCACACTAATTCTGCAAGTCTTTCCATGAAATGGGCAACATTAAGCAAATTAATTTAATTAAAAAATTAAACTGATCCAGCTCCAACATAGACTTGTATTTTTTTAAAATATGCTTTAAGGAACAACAGCTTGAACTGATCAAATACAGGTTGCAGTGCTCCTGTTCTCCCAACCATGCTCTGGATCAGTTCACTTCAGTGCCAGTGCCTGCACAGAGAGCTGAGCCAACTGGCAGCTGAGCATTTGAAGGAAGTGGGGCTGCAGCTCACAGAATCACAGAGCCATGCAGTCAGACAGAGCCTCTGGAGATCACAGGGCCCAACTCCCCTGGCCCCAGCAGACACCTCAAGCCAGATGCTCAAGATCATGTCTAGATGATTTTAAGAAAGAAGCCCATGGATATTCAACCTGACAAATTCCCTCTTGTCTTATCAATGGGCACCACCAAAAAGAGCCTGGCTCCATCCCCTCTGCACCCTCCCCTCAGATATTTATTTATGGACATTAATAAGATCCCCTCCAAGCCTTTTCTTCTCCCTGCTCTATCAGTCTTTCCTCATGGGAGAGATGCTCCAGTTCCTTAAGCATCTTCCTGACTCTCCAATGTAGCAGTAGACAGCCATGGTCAAGATTAAACACACCTTCTCATATTGTAAAAATCACAGAATTGAGAAAGGAATTTGGAGTACCTAAACTAGCAGAGATCAAACTGTTAAATGACTTGACAGGCTGCCTTCTAAATCTCTCTCAGTAATTTTTACTTGTTGAAATTATCTGCCTGCAGATTAAAAGAGGTGGAAGCCACCAGTTCACAATAATTTGGAAACATCAACCCTTTCCATCAGTTCCTTAAAAATCTCAGCACTTCTATAAATGTTTAGTAAAAAATAAGGAACCTCATAACAAATGTTCAATCACACATTAATTCCATGTATGCCCATTGCAGCAGTACAGACTTTAGCAGCTAAAAAAATGGACTAGCATTCAGAAATCTCATTTCTATTCTGGGCTCTGCAGACTTGGTCAAGTCACTTAAACCAAATGTGAAATGAATTCCACTTCAGCAAATGCTCAGTCTGTCACGTAGCCTGGTGCAAACCACCAATATCTCCACAACAAAAAAAAAAGTGTTACTGTCAGCATGGGGCTTCAACACAAATGCTGGTCCAACTGTAACCAGGAGACAGAGCTAAAAAAACCCACAAGGTTATACAAAAGATCCTCAGCACGATAAGCCAGGAAGTAACAGATCAATCAGCTTCTTTAAGCTTTAGAAAACAAAAACAGAAATACAGGTACGTGAGACTGTCACATTACATACCAAGGTTTCATTTTTTACCATGGCTTGAAGCCAGCTGAAATCAACTCCTTTAAAGAGGACAGCCACAAACAAGCTTGCAGGAGGATACTCATGCTCAGAAAGGGGGGCTCCTTCGGGGTACGTCATCCGTATGGTTGTTTTGTTACCAACGTGATCCGTGTAGCCTTGAACTGGTGCATCATTTAACCTGGGGAAAACAAACCCACCATGCAGGGTATTAAATAAACAGGTTACAATCTCATTAGAGTATCAAACACTAAGCAAATATTTGTTATTTGGCCCACAGATTTTTAACAGAACAGACTATGGTGTTTTCTCACAGCCCTCATGTTCTTGCCTCATGCATTCTTGCAGCCCATTTATCTTTGGGAAGAAGCCAATTCTATTTCTAGATTAAATGGCACAAATGCAGAACTTGGGAAAGAAAAGCTTGAGGAGTAAAGTGACTTAAGGCAGCATTGCAGAACTTCCTATCTCTTGCTTTGTGTCAACTCAAAGAGGCTTAAAAGTGGAAGAGGAAGAAAACACACACAGTTGCCTGTGTGATAACTTTTCACACATATATATTTATACATACACACACACTCACAAGTATTCCACACAAAAAATCATTCAAATTATCCCTCCAATGCAATGCATCCTGTGGGTTTATATCATTTCCACTTCACCAAAAAATTTAAATGCTGGCACACAGCTGACAAGAATGGAATCATCACTCTCCGTGAGTTCTGCAGAACAGCTCAAGTCCTGCAGACTTTTCTGCATCAACAGGAAAATCACCTTCATCCTGCCATCCCTAATTTCAGAGGACACCTAATGCAAGTTCTCTGCCCTTCCACAGGCTAATAAGGTTTGTTTACCTTTGAATAAGGGCTATTGATTCAATGAATATTTCCTTACTAAGATGAGCAAGCCTCAGTTTACAAAACAAGTTGAGGAAATGCTGGTATTAATTTTATTTGTGACTTTACATGATTCAGAACAAGGTGGTTCAAATTGTAACGTTCAGAAGGCACAAATACAGAGCATGTAATTCAGATATCAGAGATTGCGGCAATCAAAGAAAACAGTCACTGACCTCATAAAGATAAGGGAAGATAAGTGTGCTATAAAGTGTGTAAGCAAACTGTGTACTGAAACACCAATTAATGTGTATAGTGTTTGAAAGAGCTGTCATAAAAAAATCTTTCAAATAAGTACCCAAACTACCATGGGGAAAAAAGCAGAGGTGAGTCCTTAAGTCCTGAAGTTTAAGATTTGAAAGCTTTCAAATGTGAAGGGATAAACCCAGTACTGTCTACTTGTCACTAGTTTCTGTCTAGTTTCTGCCCATGTGATTTTTGTACCTGAAGTCCACAAATAATTACACTGAATTCCTTTCCTGTAAACATGACATTTTATTTTGCTCCTGAGGCTTCAAATTCCACCAAGTCCTAAGCAAATTTCTCAAAAGCACTTTCAGAAACAGTGTTATAAGTTGCATCAGTGTTGGAGATATTTTCCCCTTAAAAGACAATGCTGGCTCATAAAGTAATGAAGAAGTAGTTGGAGTGCTTAAATGGAAAAGACATACCTGATAACAATATCAAACTGATTCAATAAGTGACCCAGCTCTGATCCATGGAGAATTCCACCACTGCCAACAACAACACAGCGCTTGCAGTGCTTTGACTTCAAATCTTCTGGTAAATCATGCTCAGGTAAGAGCTCCAGGAGACCTTGAAGTTTATCAGAGAACTTGTGAAATCCAAATGGAGGTTCATATTTAAATAAAGCTTCATCTTCATTCATATTTTTCCTTGCAAAGGGAGATATGTCCATGCTGTATTTCTCTGCAAACAACTTCTTCATCTCTTTCCTGGCATAAGAGGGTCGGCACTGCTCCTGCAGCACAGCGCTGGCAAACTGCTGTGCCCTCTGAAACAAAACACACAGAATTCAGCCAAAAGCCAGCTGCAGGCAGGCACAAAGTCATCAAACTGTGGGCCACCAGCTAACCACCAGCAGTTTAGCAAACACAAAGTTCAGTGTGGAAGTACAACAGATTTGAAGCATTTACTCAGATGTAGATATGAGCCAGTGCATGGTGAAAACCTGCAGAGGAATTCCTCTCCACTCCATCACTTAAATCCAGATGTGAGGTTTTCTGAAGAATATATTAGGTAGTAGAAGTGCTAAGTGAGAATGAGCTGTTTGTACCACCATTTGCAACACCAAATAAAAAAACCTAGACATATTTCTAGCTGTCTAATTTAGCAGCAAGGGGAATTCCACTCTGCTCTGAGATTCCACCAGAGACACATCCACTGGGTAAAAGTTCTGTGCAACAGCAGCTGGACTTGTTACTCATCAGAATGAAGCAACACTTCTCCCATAAATATTGCTAAAGTGCTAACAGCTAAAAGGAATGCTAGGTGAGGGTGTTATGGGCCTTCTCTCAAAGACTGGTCACCAAGAGACTACAGTTCCATATTGCAAAAAAAGATTAAAGTGACAGAACTACACATTGATCCATCTCATATTAAAAACAAAATATTATTAGTGCATATTTTTAGGAATCTGTAGTGGCAAGCTGGTGTCTGATGAAAAAAGAGAAAAGCAAAGGTTCCTCCAGTGTAATTAAAAAAAAAAAAAACATGAGCAAACACAGGAATCAAAGATACAAGATTCAAATGTACTGCTAATTTAGTCCTCCTCTACTGTTAAGGAACAATAGTGTGTATCTGAAGGAGCAGGCAGGGAAGTTCTGCTCCTGGTTTTTTGGGGTTTTTTCTAACCCAGATTAACCTACAGAACTTCCCCTACCACCATTATGAAGGTTTCTGCATGAACACCACTCTGGGCAAAGCATGACTGAACAACTTCCCAATGTACTTTCTGAGATGGCAATAAATACAGTCCATGAAGCCTTCAGGTTTGCTTGGTTTAATGTGCTTGTTCTTCAGAATCAGAAATTTTATTGAAAAAGTAAATAAGTCAAATAAGAAAAAAGGGAAGGCAAAGAGGTTCAGAAGGGGAAAGATAAGCACTGGGGATGATGGCAAGTGGGGGAGGATGCAGGTGCAGAAATGCTAAGATTAGGCTGTATTAACCCAGGGTTTCTGCTGGAATTGCCTGTTAGCATTGAGACATTCAAAGACAGAAATGTAACAGCCCTAGGGCAGGTAAGTTCTGTTGTAAAGTGCAAATAGGATAAGTAGCAAAGGCTTCAATGGTGTCTGTCACACCTCTTTAAAAGCTAAAGAAAGTAGCTGCTACCTCGAATGAATAAATGAAATAATTGCTGTACCCTCTTGGACATTTGCCCTGTGATTCCAAAAACATCTGAGCAACTACAAGGCAAAGCAGACTGGGAAACTGGCTTAGGTAAAAAAATAAAAAGCCCTTTGGTTTAATATATTACTTTGGGGTGGTTTTAATATGTGACTTTTCATTTGCATCAATGTTCTGATCCCCAGTGTCATCTGCACCGACAAAATGGGATGATGACATGTCCAAATTTTAAAGTCACACTTCTCTAATTTTACCCCCAAAAACTCAGTTCCTCTACGTGCTTCTGCTGTCATTTTACAAGAACAAAAACCAATGTTTACAGCATGAGTTGAAGCAAAATATCCTTCTGCTCAACACATAATTCCAGCATTTTAGTTCTTTGTTGTGGAGCCCTGTAAGTCTTGTATTGTCAATTAATAACATTTTTTAAGTGAAATGGAAAAAAAAAGGCCAAAAAATACCAACCTTTACACGATCAAGGTCCACATATGGCATTTTTGTTCTGTCACATTCCTCAGGGTCAAGATGCAATTTGAGAATATAAAGGAAGCACCCTCCAACCACAAACAGTGCAAGAATTCTAAAAAGCAGGCCAGTGGGAGGTAGGAGAGAAAAACAAAAAACATTTTTTCTGATGTTCAATCAACTATTAAATCAATATTTTTAAGCAAATTTAAGACAGTTGAACTTTATGTGAGTACTTGCATTTTAATTTTAAAAACCCCTTTGCTCTGTTTACTTCAAGTCTTGTATAACTCTTCAAAGTTATCTGCACAAAAGTATGGACACATATAGATGCCTAGATAAGGAAAATGCCTGCCTCATATTTTAAATGCATCTCTGATGAGTCAAACAATTCTCCTCACATAAAGAAACCAACAGTGACTTGTTTTTCTTTAGGGGTCCTATCTTAGAAAACATATTTCCATGCAAGCTGAGAAAAAGGCTGGAACTTCAAATTGGATGATTTTGGGCCAATGGCCACCACTGAAACAAAACTTTCAAGTCAGTGGCAGGCCAGAATGCAGAACTCAGGTGCTCAGGCTGAAAAGCCTTAGTTACTCACAGCCCCAAAACATGCAGCAGAAAAAGTCCAACCAACTTTAAAATTGAAGACCACAGACTGTTCATATTTTTAATCTAATTTCTCATTCCTAAAGAATGCCACTGCTGATATCCAAAAAGTCACTTAGCTCATTTCATGTTTAAACCCATCTGTAGAATATTTACATCATTATTTGGTTAAAGCTGTGGTTCTTACTCAAGTGTGTAGTTTGAGCTTTTTTATTGATTTCCATTTCCTATTGTTTCCTAAGGACTGGACATTTGTTTAAATGTCTTTTAAAGCTGTACAAGTTATTAAGTGCCCAATGCTTCTTGAAACTCTTTCAGATAAAGTTAATACAAATTTCCAATATTTTTTTAAAAGCTTTCACTATATGCACTAACAGATGCAATTCCAGCACCCAGTGTACAGTACAGGCTGCAAACAAGGTGACCACTGGAAAAGCAGGACTGTTCTCATATCTCACTTAACTAAATTACATTTTCCACTGATAGGTGATCTAAGAGCTTCATTAGCATGTTAGGCAGCAGCCCCTGGAGATCAGCCAACAGGCAGAGAGCAGGAGATTCACAGCTGACAAATGAGGCTGCTTTTCCTCCACAAGTTTATCAAATATCCCCAGACCCAGCTGGGGTTGCATCATTCACGTTACATTCACCTGTGTATGTAACAGTTTGTCTCTGGGTTTTTTAGCTTTAAGACCTAAAAATTCAAATGGCATCACAGTAGTGAACATTTTAGGTATAAAATATGGTTCTGGATCTATGTGTGCACACACTCCTTAATTTGATGTCAAGCTATAAGCAAAGGAGTAAGGTTTTTGATGTAGCATTCCAGAAGCCTTCATAACAAAAGAACTACATGAGAACACCTCCCAGGGATACCCACTCAACATCCTCTGGCCTTCCATTCCCTCAGTTACCAGGCTGGACAGAAGTCTCAGCATTGTTATTTATCTGCATACAAAAAAGATTGGAAATACTCGTGAGTGAAGTACTAGGACGTCACTTTGCCTTGGGAAGACAGGTACTACAACGAGTTATCCTGGGCTCCACAAAGTGTTTTCAGGAAAGCTGTGTGCTCAACCCTCCATTCACAGCCTGTGGTAATCCCATGCCTTGATTTCTGCACCCATTTTGCAATTGCCCAGGCTGGGGGCAGAACAACTGTCCTCTGTGCAGCTGTGACAATGACACTTACTTGCGAGTACCTTTTAGAAACCAGCTTGGTCTTCTCATCTTCATGTGCAGCCCCCTTACACCATTGCACAGGAGGTGAATGATCACTTCTCAGCTTCCCAGAGTTACTGTCACTCAGCATTGCTGTAAAAAAGAAAGAAAAAGTCATCATAACTTTTGCTGAATTGAAGAAAAGTTCACAGGACACCCATGGAGTGACAACTTTGTTTCCCAGAGAAGACTGTGATTCTTAGTTATGGTGCCAGGAATACTGAATTGCTTCTGAGCTCCTTGTGATCAAGAACTTGCTCATTTCAGCTGCATCACCAAAACATGATTCTAAAACTGTTGCCAGGTCTTTGCATGTTTCACAACTGCCAATTACATCAGTTACCATCAAACACTCTAAACAATATGCTCAGGGTATTCAGGATCCCTGACTCAAAATCAAATCCCTGTGCTGTGCCCCCCACTAGGCTTCAAGGATGCTCTCAGCATACAAAACCCATACAAGCCATCCTCAAAAGAGCAGCCCATGTTTCAAATCATCTCCCCAGCTTCCCCAAAGCCAAACAAACATCTCATCATCACTGCTCTGAATCTACCACTGACCTCTTCAGCAGCCCCAACAACATGGCCAGCAACTCCAGCAGCAGGCACCAGAGAGGGTGAGGAGGGGATTTCTTGCAGGCACACTGCAGGACCAGGAGGCTGCCAGCACCAGGGAAGCCCAGCCCAGCTCCCTGCACAGAGCATGGACAGCCCAGCAGGACAGCACAGGGCTCCCTCACAGAGGCAGCGAGGGCAGGGCACTGATCCTTAGCTGATAAGAAGCAATCTTGCTGCTCCCACAATTTCTATCAGCACGCTCCAATATTCATTTTGGGAAGAAAAATACATGGTGGCACATCATCTTCTCCCAGGCTGCTGCCAGTAACCAAAGATGTGAGGGTGGAATCCCATGAAGAGCCCACCTGTATGAGCCTGCTGGGTTTCCCAGGGAGAAGGAACAGCCAAGGGTTTTTCCTGCCCTCCCCACCCAAAGCAGCACTCCCTTTGATCAGCCAGCCATGGAACCATGGGAAGGGGCAGCCTGCTCCTCCAGAGGGGAGGATTTCAGCCCTGCTCCTTCCTTTGATCTCAGGACCTGACCCTCTCTGCTCCCCACTGCAAAGGTGCTCACCTGTTCTCTGTTTCTTATCAAATAAAATTAAAATTTTAGACAGTTTATGCAACTCAAAAGGAAGGTGTCTGCGGCTTGTCTTGTTAATTTTTGCTTTTTTCGAGCTGGAGTTCGCTAGCTCACTTATGTTTTTGAGGCAGTTTTGTGGATTTTTCTTCATCTGAATTTCTTCTGGTTTCTGAGGAGAGGTTTTTTAGCTCGAAATGTTTTTCTAGAGGAAGTGCGGCATGATTGACAGTCGTTGAGGTGGCTTTAGTTATTAGTCTTTTGATCAAACTACGGATTAGTACGTATTCAGGGTAGCAGCAGGAAGTAATACAGAAAATGGGGGGAGCAAACTAACAAACTTAAGAACACACTACAGCAACCTGTTCTGTTCTCCTGCCAACAGCTCTGTCACAAGAACTCCTAAAAAAGAGCAAGACTAAGGGAAGGCTTTTCTCTAGGGATGATCTTCCCTTGTTCTCCTTTCCACCTCTTTTCACTGCTTATGGTGACATGACCCATTTGAACCAGGCTGTACAGCCACTTGAAAACTGCTTGATTGGACAAACAACTGATGTTCTTACACCAGGATGAAGGAGCTGAGGAGACAGAAGTACCCCCTCCAGATATCAAATCCAGACCACTGAAATGTCAAGGGTTTCTAATTCAGAAGATGATTCCAAGTCAGCCTCTGCACGGAGAGAAATTATTACTGATAATCACAGCAGAAGGTCAAATGCCAAAAAACCCTGTGAGAGGGTGGGACACAGACAGATAAAGATCAACAACAGCATCTGAAGTTCTTTGAAGAGCAGGCAGCAGTCCAGTCATGCTTTCAAGGTCACATGCAAACTATTACAACCCACAAACACAGCAACACAGGAAAACCCTAATGGTTTTTGCCAGCAGGAAACGTGATCTCTTACCTCAAACACAAGTAACTTGGTTATTATGGCATCACTAAGAACCTCAAATTCCCCACCTGACAATTTACTAATTGCATAGACTCTGAGCTGTCACACCTATTTGCTGGCCTTTGTTCCAGCCCCTTTGAGATCTGGAATAAAATCTGAAGTCAGTACCAACATGGTTATCTTGAAAAGGGGTAACCTGAAACTTAAGGGGTAAGTTACATCCCCCAGAATTCTAGCAGGTAAGCTGGAAATCAAATCCAGCTCTCATCTACCACACAGCCTGTCAGGACACAGGACCAAAGAGCAGGTCACAGGGAACCTATGAAGCCTTAATAGCTCCTCATTTTCTCAGAGCAACACCTCATCTTTACTGTCTGAATCTATACTGCTGAATAAAACCAGCACTGGGGTGCAAAACTGGGTGTTGACAGCACCACCCCAGTCATCCACATCAGTCTGCTCTGAGATAACAGCAGCAAATCGCTCAAGTTCACATGGGTACAGATGTAAAAAAATGTGTTACAAGGACCATATCCCAGAGTCAGTTATGGATCACCAGCCTGAACTGCTCTACCCTGAATGTTCAGTGCCAGCCCAGCAGGACTGGGGCTGTCACCTTCACAACACACACCCTTCCTGCCACTCAGCAGCTCTCATGTGTCACAGCCATCTTTTATGTGAAATCCTTTCCTTAGGATTTTTCCTCCTGAGAAGCCTCAAGAACAAAATGTAAACATTGATTATCTGCTGCTGTGGAATGCAACAACTAGATCTTTGATTAATCCATATTAGATGTTTGTAATTAATGGCCAATCACAGCCCAGCTAGTTCAGACAGAGAGCTGAGCCACAAACCTTTATCATTCAGAGAGCAAAAAAAGAGAGAGCAAAAAAAAGAGAGAGAGCAAAAAAAAGAGAGAGAGCAAAAAAAAGAGAGAGAGCAAAAAAAATAGCAAAAAAGAGAGAGAGCAAAAAAAAGAGCAAAAAAGAGAGAAGCTCTTGTTATAACAATAAATCGTCTTTAGTGTTGAATATGCAGATTTTCAATAATTAATTTACTGTAGTATGCATATTTTATAGCATTTTTACACAACTTATAAGAATTACTACATTACTATACTATGTTTACGTGTTAAACCCTAAATCTTATTCTTTGGGCCTTATTTGCCAAGCTGCAAGGCTTGTTTTGAATCTTAAGCTTGCTTGCAGAGAAAATTGTTTCCTCCAGAGGAGATTACATTCAACTAGTCACAACTAAAGTATCTCAAAAGTTGCTTTCATTTCAATCTCCTTTATAGTTTCTATATTCTCAATATTTTTTGCTAAGCAATCATGAATCAAGAATGTGGTAGACACAGCAGTCAGTAGAAATTCTGGTGAGTTTTCCATTTGTTTTAAGAAAAGCCTTTATATTTGAAATCTTTTAATCATCAGCGCAGTTTTAGGTAAGTTCTAATCTTTGCTACCCTGAATTTTGGCCCGAGAGACTTGTTAGCACAACAGCAGTCAAGTGGATCAGATATTTTTTTTCTATTTGATGTGAATAAACATCAGGTCATAAAGAAAAACAAAGTACAGCGTATTTAAATTAATGGAAAACACTGAAATCTTATTAAATAGGCACAAGCTTACCAAGGAAGAGCTTTAGAGATGGAGAGCAGAAGAAAATTTACAAATGTCAGATGAAAAGCTTTCTTGTTTCATCCTGCCCAACAACTAACCTGATGAAGAAGAGAAAAGAGAGATGGAACCCCTAAGGAATGAGGAAGAGTTCATGGTATAGTTTAACCAATAGATTGCTTGGCTTACAGAATATTCATAAGCTTATTACTCGCTGTATAAGTGTCTGATGCTCTCTTCAATAAACGGAATTTGCTTATCACTCATATTGAGTGTCTGAGTCTCCCCTCACCGACAAATGGCTCGGCCCCGACAAAGGCCCTCATTTTTTCTCTGTGACAAAGAGGCACTCAGCCCTTTGGGAAAGGGATGGGATCACTCACCCACACCGAGGGCTCCCAGCAGGGACACAACCACCACAGCACAAACCAGGGCAGCAACTGCCTCTGTCAGCCCCACAGATCTCCACAAACACTGCATGAAATGGGACCTTTTTAAAAATGAAAAAGCAGGAAACAAGCTTCACTGATTTTCACCAGAGAACAATGCAGGTTTTAATTCTTTCTCAGGTAAACACAAAGAGGTAACTTGATCACAGTCCATAGGAACCTAGGTCAGAATGGATTGTGCATAAAAGAATCAGTCAAACTTGGTACCAGGCTGCAAGAGATCTGAAAGAGAAGGAACTGAAGAGGTGGAGGGTGATGAACACAGAAGGGAGTAAAACAAGAATACAAGACTGCAGTAAGTGCTATCAGAAAATTATTCCTGTCTCTGAGCAAAACAAATTCCAGTTGTTCCCTGATTCACTCATCCTGGATGTGCAAAAAGAAACAATGAAACAGAATTTAATTAATCACCTCAACACATCCTTTCCAAGTCCAACTCTTAGTATGCAAAATTTTTTTTTTGTTATTTATATAAGTGGCATAATGTCATTTTCATTTCCTTTGCAACAGTTTACTTCAGTTTGACTTCCGTCAGTCATGATCATGACAGATGATTCCCTTCTCAAACAAGTCAATATATATAGACCAACACAAGTAAAACACATACAGCTTTTTGTTTTTTAATTACCTAGGGTTGGATCCTGCACCCTTACTCAAGTCAGCGAGCCCTTTCATTTGCTGGAATGGTGCAAGACAGCCCAAAGGAGCAAGGTGGCAGTAACAAGCACCTCAGGTGCACCTTTCCCACAGTGCCTGAATTAAAGTCTCCGAGTTTGCAGAGAGATCCCAGGAGGACCAGAGAGCTGTTGCATACAAACACCATTACATGCTTTCAGAAAGGGGCCCTGCTGCAGTTGTTCTGAGAGCCATAAATGCAAATGACTCGATTTGTGTACAAAACACAGCTCAGCAGGGTTGTGGTGCTACCACCACATTTTGCATTGACACTTCTATAGTTACTCATCGTGGTGCAATTAGTGAGGAATCAAGGGATTTAAATTTGGTTCATCTCTATGCAAAGCTGCTACTGAGGCTAAATTGTCCATTAATACAATATACTCCAAAGCTTTTAGTGGTGTTATTCTTTTCACCATGATTTACTTTTGCCTCATTGTTGTTCTTATGTAGACAACATTTCCACACTTGGGAGTATTTCAGAAGCAACTCATTTAAGCTTCAGGAAGTCTTTTCATGTGGGAATGCTAAAAGCTAAAAAGCAGCATGTATCAAGTTGTACACAAGCACTGCCACACCCTGGAAAATGCATTTCAGCACCTGGATTTGCCCAAAGCCAAGGTCCCTCAGCAGGCACTGGGACAGGAGCAGGATGCACACACCTGCATCCTCACCACACCCCATCAAACCCAAACCCCCAGCCCCACACAGCTGATGCTTCCACTTTTCCCCTCTCACAGCAGCCCCAAAAGCAGTGGAAAAATCCAGCTTTACAAGGCAGGCACCAGCAAGGTCCTGCTGCACAGAGCAGCCTTTGAAATGCTTGTAACAAAATGAAGAAGCTTGCAGGGAAAGCCCTCAGAAAATGAAAGCCAAAAGTCACACTTATGTAAAGGAATTACAAATCATGAATGGTGGGGGTGATGCAGGCATTGAAACAGAAATGAAAATGAATGCAAAAATACCCAAAAACCACTTGCTGACCTCATGCCTCTTCCCCTCAGTCAGAGACATGTAAATTACTTGAGCACATTTCCAAAATCAGTAAAGGATAAGACAAAAGCTACTAGGTTTTAAGCAATATTTTTTTCAAAAGAGAAACACAAAGTTTTAAAGCAGAGAAGGTGTTTTTACACAAAAAACTTGAGCAAGGCACTTTTTATTGAGATGTGGTAATTGTTTAGTAATGAATTCTGTATGAATTTTCTGTTCTGTGGCTTTTAAACAAGACAAAAAAAAATCCCACAGATATACCACAAAACTGTATGCAAGAAATTAGAAGAGAATAACTAAGAAAACTTTAACTACACATCAGTTTTGGACACATTTGGAGAAAACAAATGGCAAAAACCTGACAACTCCAACATTAATGTCTATGACTACTTGCAAGAGTTGAGCCCATGAAGAGATTACATATTTCAATCTATCCTCATTATTGACCAAATAGACAATTTATTCATTTTAATTAAGGTTTTCAAAAATGATAAAGTATTTTAAGAGAAGGTTATTAATTTATGACAAAACATGAAAACCAGTTTGGTGACACTCCCAGTTAGGATTGATTTTCTTTGCTTCTGCACGACTGAAATCCACAGCAATCAAAACGTAAGGGCTGAGACATTAAAAAAGGGAATGAAAGGAATGATTAATTAGGTGACAGGTTTTTGGTTTATGCTTCAAAGCCAGTCACTAAGCAGAGCTTCTCAGATAATACCTAAAAATATGAAAAATACAGAATTCTTCATCTTCTGTTCTATTTTAAGTCCATCATTACAAAACTGATTCCAAAATCAGTATAAAACTCTCCCAATCCTTCCTACATCCATCCCACAATCTGTTCAATTCTCTTTAATTGGCAAACCTGTCTTGATTTAGGGAAATTTGATTCAGGATTTTTTGTCAATGAATATAACTGCTAATCATCAATTCTAATATTGGAAAGAACAAAATAACTGAGGAGTACACACTATTTCTTACCAGCTTACCTACAGTGACATGGGAGCCCACAAATCCCCAAGGTTTCCCTATCAAAGCTTGACACCTTCAGATCCTTCCCATGCTTTCAACCATCATCATTGGAAACAATAAACTATAAACAAGAAATCTTCAAATAACCTCTATCAGTTTATATAAAACATGACAGACAAATCTTCTTAAACCAACAGTGGATCAAGCCTCATCCCAAGAACAATTAGGTGGGGAAATGGTACTGGAAAGTAAAAAATGCTGAAGCTAAGCAGAGTTACTTGTGCACCCCTTAACTTGTCAATGACTTCTGCAGAAATGAATCCAAATTTTTCAGCTGAATTTTAAACACAGGTTTAAGAGATCAGGAAAGCTAACAACCTGCCCACATGTTGAAATTGGATTTAAAATCTATACAAGGGAAGTGAAAAGCTTTCACCTGGATGGCCCCATTTGCCCATATTGACAAAATACTCAGGAAAAGTGGGGAAAGAAGAACAGAAAAGTTATCCCAAAGGAACTGTGTTTGATTGGAAAATCTCCTTTTATGACACAATGAATGCTGAAATACTTTCTTAAAGGATTTTTTGTTCAATGGTGCATGATGAAAATCCTTTAAAATCACCAGTGTGAGGGAAAATTCCAGTGATATTAATGACCCAAGGGAGACTTACTAGGAACAGGCTAAAGCATGAGACTTGTGATTTGCAGCAATATGTTCACTCTTGGATGTTTATCTTCAGATCATTTCCTGATCTCCATCCTACCACTTCCTATCACAAGACATAATGAGAGCATCCAGGGAGCTGTGGCAGATGAGGGACTGACATCTTCTCACCACAGGAAAAACAGGAAGCTAAATTTAAAAATTAGAGACTTCTACCAATTATTTCTTCATCTACCACAATATAAATCCCACAGTAAAGTTGGCACTTTAATATTTAGACACTTGAGAAACTCCCCTTGAATGTTATCTGCTTAGTGCCTGTTACTACTGAATGAAAAAAGCATTTGACATCTGTTTAATGAACAGAGTCAGTTGATTTGGTTAATTGAAGACTACATCTGTGATAGCAGAAAAAAGTTTGGCCTATAAAATGGTTATAAGCAGCTACAACATACATCTTAAAAAATTAACTTTAGCCAGAAAGGCCATTTTATCAGACAATAAAAACTTGAAACAATGCTGTCTGTATGGTCTGCAGTTCATTTGGTCAAGATCTGTCTCCTCAGAAAATGAGAACTTATTACTGAACCCTATTTGTGTGGATATATTGGTAAAGAGTGAAACAAGGAGAATTTCAGAGCAGTTGACAGAAACTCTCAAAGGCACCAACAGGATGACAGGTGAAAATTATTTTTTCTGGAGCCAGGAATATCACAAAACAACATTAATGACCTAAAGCCATGATGATTTTTCTATCCTTGCCTTGTGACACTCATGTTTTCTTCTAATTGTTTAATGGGTCACTCCTACATCCTCTTTGCAACATCAACCAGCAACTCATAAAGTCATTAACAACCTTGCATAATTGTGTCTACTTGAGCACGCTTTTCCTTTAGGAAGGATACACATAGTTAGGCTGCAATTTGCTGTGAACCTTGGGTCATCCAGTAGAACATCAAAAGAAATTGTTTCAGCTCAAATACAGTTCCATTGCCAGCTTAACTATACTGTAATTTAACTGTTCCACTCTGAGATACCCAGAGTGTAACCAGCACTTCCTCCCAGCACCATTCACAGGAAGCTTTTTGGACATTGAGCAGTCCAAAATAATCAAAGCAGTCCTGCTAAAATAATATTATAGGGAAAGAACTCTTACTGAGGTTCTAAATGACAGCTCAATGTTCATAACAGGGATATTCTCTTCATTTCACATCTTAGCACCCTCTAGTCAAACTCTGCAGGTTTTTCTCTGAAACCTCCTTCAGGGGCTCTCAAATGAGTAACAGCAAAAAAAACCCATAAAACAAAAACACAAGAAACATCACCAAGATGTGCTTCAACATTCAGCAGGCTGCTGATGCTTTGGGACAGACAGAAGCAGCATCTGAATACGGAATTTTTCTGATTCACAAAATGAGCCACAGAAATTCAGTGTCCCAGCCAAGCAGGAAGAAATGGGTAAATTAAATTATTGCTGTTGTGAACAGTGTGCTATTAAAAATTTCAGTTTATTTCTTACAAGGGAAGCTTTTAGCCTGGTGCAAGAAAGAGTGGCCTGCCTGCCTGGGGTGCTCAGAGCCTGATGTCAGCCACCCCCCAGCACGGGCTGAGCCCACAGACACACACACAGTGAATGAGCTGCAGCCTAACAGCATTGTCCTACCCAAAACCTGCACATCTCCCCTTTCTCATCCTCCTCCTCAGACCCACACATGAGGAATTCTCCTCAGCACCTGCAGGGAGAGCCACAAGAGCCAGGAAGGAAGCACAGTGCACCAGGACACCTCATCTTGCACAAGTGGAAGAGATTTCTGAGCCCCTGCAAGGAAGCCAAAACAAATTGGGTCTTTCCCCTTACATGGGAAGTTTGAGGGGAAAAATCTTTCCTAAAAGAAATGGTCTGAAAAGGCAGGGCATAGCATTAATCTTTGCTAAGGAAACAGCAGACTTAAGATATTTCATATTACATCTGACTTATGTAGCAGAATAGCACCAAAAAAACTGATGATTATAAAACAACGTCAACATTACAGCAGCATTTTTACCACACTATCATCTAACATTCCAAGACATCACAGTAAAATCACACTTACAGAAGCTAGAGAGGAGATGCCAAAAGCCTACCATAAAGAAAAGGCAAAAAATAAAATTGCAATACAGTAAAAAACACTGCTGTGAACAATTTTAATGCTTAAGTTCTGAACCTAAGGCCTCAGGACCTTACAGGCTGCAGAGTGCTGATGGGATGGGTAAAGGAAGAGCCTCTCCCAAGGGGAACAGAGAGCTTGGCTTGTCCAGCTTTGCAAAACAAGAACCGAGAGTTTGTCCCTAGATACACCAAACATGCAAATAGCAAAACAAAACCTTTCAAACAAAAGCATCATGCTAGCACACATGAAAAAGTGGACATAAACAAAGAGGGACTACAGCAAAAGATTCCTGAGCAGCAAAGGATCAGCCTTGCCATAGGAGCAATGGAAAATAACAGACTACAAATATTTTAAGGAAGGCTTTAATAATTTATGAATGGCATTATCAGAGAGAGCTCCTTGTGACAGGAAGACTCCTCCATAATCCTGAAGTCCTGTTGGTTCTGAAGCACAGGAGGTGCCTGCTGGGGATGCTTTAACCTGTTCTGTTACAGCAAGTTCCATTCAGACTCACACGGAATTTGAGAATTACACCATGACAAGTTTGAATCATTGCCTGGGTCTTTTTCAGATATTTATCCTTTATTATACCTCAGGAACTACTGAAGTCTTCCACGGTCTTTTAATCTAAACAAACAACGTGCCCACCAAATGCTCCAATTCTGCAGCACTCTTGGCAAGCTTCACATCTGATGTATGCAAAGCAAACAAAACTGAACATTTTTAGCTCATTCTCCTCGGAAAAAGGAAGTTTCTGCTACCACACTTTGGCCAAATGACTGACAGGCAGTTAGGAGCAGGATGTAGGAAGACAATCTGCTGGAACTCTGCGGAAGGAAGGATGCTAAACCTCAAAAAGTTGCAGAAAACCAGAGGAGGGATGAGCTCATTTCTCACCATCCCCACGGAAGCAGACAATGCACCAAAACGCTTTTGTGACCTAACTCTCCAGCTGCATTTTGACCTCTTAAAAGAGATTCCCAGAGTTTGGCTAGCAGAGTGCCTGGGAGATAGCTCAAGGTTTCCTGCTGCATGATCCAAAAGGGAGACAGCAACCTCACTGCAGCATAACAGATGGAATGACACAGTCTGCATGGAAAACACCCCTCTAAACTGAATCGGCACAGTCCCATTGTAAGCTGCAGTTTAAAAAGATGCATCCACTCCAGAAGCATAAAAGAGCACTTATCTTAATGAGTTTTCTTTAGGGAAATAATGAATATACATCTTTATCTACCCTTTTCTCCAGAATGACACAAGGCCAGTCATTTTCCACCGCAGAGCTGTTTACATTCAGTAGTTTAAAGAACATTTCCTAATCATTTGCCTAACTAAAGAGAGCTGCAAAATAAACATCCCTCCTCCAGCAGCCTCACAGCTTGATCTTACTTACTGAAACAGAAAAAATAGATATAAAAACAATCTCAGCACAAAGCAGGGGGGAAAAGGAAACTCTTTTTCGTGAGAGGCGCTGAAGCCAACAGAAAGGCTTTGGCAGTAACAGCAGAAGCCGTATCTGGTTTGCATTCACATCACTCCAAGCATGAAATACAGAATCCGTCACAAAACGCCTATCGGAACCCGCAGAGAAGCAGAAGCCTGTAAATTTCACTCCAGAGGAACAGCTCAAGCCAGCCGCAGCTAACACATCCTCCTCTCCCTCCAGCCCAAGGCAAACCCGCCTTCCACCGCCCCCATCTCCTGCAGAACTCGCAGCCCGCACCTCCCCATCCCCGCTGCTCCCTGCCTGGAAGGGAGGGAGGGAGAGACCTGGAAGCTCCGGCGCTGGCGGTGGGGCACATCCTGCCGACTGCTCCGGCCCGAGCCCGCAGGCCCGGCGCCGCCGCATGGGCCTGGGCCGGCGCGGTCCCCGCTGCGGTGCCGCGGGCGGTGCGGGCGGCGCTCGGCGGCCCCGGCGCTCGGAGGCGCGGGCACGGCGCGGCCCCGCCGCAGGTAGCGGAGCCGGCGCGCGGCGGGGGCGGCACGTGGCGGCGCGCAGCCAATGGGGGCCGAGCGCGGCGCCGCGAGGGGCGGGGGCGCCGCCCGCGCTGAGAGGATGCGGGAGGGCCGCGGCCCCCGCCCCGCCCCGCCCCGCGGCTTCTGTGCGGTGGCCGTGTTAAAAATAAGCGTTTTCTTCGCCTTTCTCCCCTCCGCAATAAATGGTGGGCTTGGGGGGTTTTCCCACACACCCACACGCAGCCCCCAGTCAAGAGACCTGCGCCCACTGCCCCGTCCTCATGTCCGCCCCCTCCTCATGTCCGCCCCCTTATTTCGCTGCCGGTGCCTTCTCTCGCCCTCTGTGGAAAAACGAGGTCGATCCCCTCAAGTTCAAGCGTTTGAGCTGTTTTTATTGTGCCGTGTACTCCCAGGAGCTTTGGTGTGTTGGGGCTTTTCAGGCCTCTCCGCAGCTGTTTTAGGGAATCGTCATTTTTGTGACCCGACGTGCCGCAGAATGTGTAAAAAACCCCCAAAAAATCTGGTTTAGTTGTAGACCCGTGTAAGCGGCTGCTTGACTCGCAAGGGAGGGAAACGACCTTGCAAACCCATCTGAGCATGGCCTTAGAAGTCACAAGTTGAACCACCAAATAAAGAGCTGGAAAACCACTGGAGCGAGAAGCGAGGAAGCGTGGGCACCGGATGAGGGAAAGCTGATGAAGCAGGAAAATGGATTAAAGTCATTACAGCCTGTCTGATGCTAGGAATTTTATTTTTTTTTTAATATCTGACTTATTGCTATGGTATCTACAAATGGTTCCCTAGCCTAGATGATTGATGCAAAACAATCAGTGATTCCAGGCACTGCTGATTATTCATGCTGGTAGTACAGTGCATAACACACAGCAGAGGCCATTTCAGGGGAGACAGGGGAAAGCTTGCCCTTAAAGAAGGTGGGATAAAACTGGCTCTGAGGTGCCATTCTCAGTTTAAAAAGAGTGATATGGTTCAGTGAGAACACAAGGAGATCTGAAAACAACCACCTTTTTCTGACCAGTGTATAAATGTTCCCTCACTAAGGGATAGATGAGCACATGTCCTGAAGCAGGACAGTTTAGATGCTTTCAAATTTTATACAAGATAAACACAGTTTTCTATCCTTATAATGGTCATTTTTTCACAGTTCCTGTTAAACTACAACTCGTTTTCTGTAGTGGATAAGATATTTCTTCTCTGTTTTGTCAGCTGTTTGATGGTTTGAATTGTAGTCACTGCAGATCCTTGATCACTTTTGATATGATTCAAGAGAAAACATATACAAGTCAGAAACAAAATATTCCCTGCTCTGTTATTTCAGCTATTGACACAATTGAGGATTAGCTCTTATATTTAGTCCTCCTCCATAATTGCAAGCAACTGTTCATTAGTTTGGACTCTGAGATGAAGCCAGATGTAAATAAAGACCTTGAGTGTACAGCCATTCATGAACAAGGGTGTCACAAGGCCTGACACATTGGGCTTTGGCCAGGAGACAATCAGGCTTTGCAAGCAGCTGCAGCAAACATGCAGCAAAGATGCACTGTGTTGATATTTTGAAATCTGATAGGAAAAGAGAACAATCAGTTTTGATACGTGTCGTATTTTTGAGGCAGGACAAAGCATGACAGTGGATGAGTGATGCTGTATTTTAAAGAAAACTTAGAGGATTCTCCAATTAGCAGTTAATTCTGTCAATAAATACGGTCTCAGTAGATTGAAGTCCCAGAAATAAATAGGAAAAATGCAGTACAACGAGTGCATCACCAGTCCAGCTAACAAGGCAGGTGGGTCAGAGCCTGAGAGGCAGAAAACACAATTGTGAGTTCAATAACTCAAATTAAGTTGGATAAATGTCACAGGAGGGAGTAGGGCTGGAGCTTACATTTCAGGAAGTATCTGTGACCGCTTCTTGAGAAGCCAGAAGAGTAAAAGCTATCCCTGGTCCTAAACAGTGCCATATTATTGACAAAGACCCACGCTGTAGCAGAAACTGTAACATGCTTGGTTTTCACACCCTTGTAGCACCGTGACAAATAAAATCAGCGATGTTCTGCTTTCTTTTCAAAAACAGAGGAGCAATATAAAACAAGACACACCTTTCATTAAAAGGGGGGAAAAGAAAGGACTTGTAACCTCTGATGGGTTAAGTACAAAATTATGAGAAAGATAGATACAGAAGGAAGTTTCCGGATCAGCTTGCAAAAGTTATAAAAATAATAGCAAGACTTTCTAGAACAAATCAGGGAGCCTGCTGGAGTTTGACAGCTCTGTAAGGCAAATAGATTGTTTCATATACAGAAGAAACATCTGGAGAAGAGACAGCCAGGAAAAAAAGGCTGAATTTATTTTTGCATTTGTGAATGGGATGGATGAGCGTGGGTGAACTCCAATAACGGGAAGCTTCTTTAAGGGGAATAATTAGGAAAACATGTCTTGGATTACAGTGCAAGTATGAAAGATGAAAGAACATATTAACAAGTGAGCAGCAGCCAACTGCTGAGACCAGATGGTTCAACCACGAGTGTAACAGCAGCTCAAAGTGCTTCAGGTACTAACTGCTGCCTCTGACTTCTCACATAAAGTTGCCTGGGCATCCAGGGGGTCTGGAGAGTTGCTATTGGGACACCAGATTTTTTAAAGGATTTTAGAGAAGATTGTGGAAGCTGTAGATGTGGAAGCCCTATCTCCTTGACGGACAAATAAGTAGAAATTATGCTGAAGAACAGAAAAAACTTAGTGACCACACAGAAAAGATGACACATTAGGGAAAGTCATTATGGCTTTTTGAAAGCAAAGTAGTGTCTCAGGAAAGCTTTTTTTGAAGAAGTCAAGAAGCTCATGGACCATGAAGATTCAATTAACTCTCTGTGATGGTTTCCAAAAGCAATCAGTGAGATTCGTCTCCAAGGGAAGTAAAAAACAAGGCTGCTAATGGATATGAAACTTAGGCAAATAACTGATAGAAATGGAGGCCAGTAGTGATTTACAAAATCTGTTGCTGATAATGAGCAGTTCAGGGCAGGGCTAACTAGAAAAACTGAGTGACTATGCTACAAACAGACTCGGTGGCAAAATGGCAGATGAAATTAAATCTGATAAATATGAAAGGCTGACATGTGAGAAAAAAACCCAATCCTGAATTTCATATATATACTGAAGAACTTTGAGTTGGTTTTCACCAGTGAGAAAAAAGGCCCTGAGGTTGTGAAAGCTGGTCCTGTGAGAATATCAACTCAGGGCTCAGCAGTGATCAAAATAGAAACTGAAAACTGTTAAGATTATTGTTAAAATGTATTAAGAGAGAAACAGAGATGAAAAGGGTCATTGTATCAATCCCCGTTTGCACCTGCATCTTTAATTGCCTCTGCCGTTCTAGCTGGAAAATAGTAAGGTAGAACTGGAATAGATGAAATAAAAATCAATACAATTATCAGAAATAGTAGCAGGGCTTCAAAAGGGATCGTTGTTGACTCAGCTGGGTTTTTCCAGTCTGCAGGGAAGGGAAGATAACATCAAAGCCTATGGATCCAAATTAGAACCAGGAATCCAGACTGCTCACTGACTTATCAGACACGAGAACTGAGCTACAGCAAATGAAAGGAGAACTTGGAAGGTTCAAAACAAGCAAAAGGAGATCGTGCTTCATTCAGTCTATACTTAAGCCACAAGTCTTTGCTTCAGGATACAAAACTTTGCATGAGCTTAAAAAGCAACTGGAAAATCATCAAAGACTCTTGATCTAACTCAGCAAGTTCTTGACTTGTAAGTTGCTGGAGCTGAAAAAACATTGTGGGGAAGTACAGAACGTGTTTTCCCAGTTCTTTCTGTCTTCCGGCTCACATCTGTCAGAAACTGCTGGGCTGGGTGGAGCTTTCAGCCAACCCAATATCAGATTTGTAGATTTAGGATTGTTTTTACCTCCCAACTCCAGATCATCCAGCTGTCATAATCTCCCCAGACTATTTCTGGTCATTAAGTAATTGCACAGGGCTTTTGCATTGCTTTTTGTTTTGCCTTTCACTGTATTCACTGCTTTTAGCACTATATTTAAGCCCACATTGATTTTTGGCACTGCCTACTGTTTTGAGAACAAAAAAACTCATTAAAATCTTTAATGTGTTCTTCCCAGAAGCATTAAAAACAAATTATCTCTTGTAGGTGTAGTACCTTTCTCATTTCTGGGAGAATGCAAGTCATCAGTGCAATCCTAAGTACAGCCTGCGTGGGAGGAGTGATGTTGTAGGCAGTGTGCTGCTCTGGAGAAAAACAATACACTCTGTGGTGGAGAAGTCAGTGGTCTAAAGGGGTGGATGCAAAGCAGGTTGTTATTGTTCAACCATCTAAGCTGGCTTTGTGAATTATTGTTAAACAGAACAGAAATATTCTTACTTCCCATTTCAACTGGTGCAGACAGTGGCTTAGGACTGCTGGAGTGTAGAAGTACCGATATAAATATTTAATTTGTATTGATGGTAGACCGGGTATGATGTCCTTTAGAGTTTCTTTTCCCTAGCAGAAAATATTTTCATGCAGTTCAGTGTTTTAAGTCTATTAATAATTGTACAAAGCCTTAACAGCAGAGATTGTAATGTATATATTAATAATGCATTTGCAGAGAAAAATATATTAATGCTTTTCTAAATGCTCAATTAAGCAATTACCTAATGCCACAAAGCATTAGTAACAGAGAGCAAGTATAACCTTAAATTGTTTTATGATGCTGTAGGTGTCTAAGAGTTTAAGAAATCTAAGAGAGGAGCCATGCAGTGAAGCTTTGGGGAGAGAAGCCTGCAGCACTGTGACACACAGCTTTGGGAGGCTGTCACAGCTCCTCCTCTGTGGCTGGCTTGGCCAAGGAGTGAACCATGGCCACAAGACTATCTGTGGTCTGCCACTTCCAGAACTATTAAATACGATCATAGCAGCCTTTTCTAGCTCCTTTCTCCTCCTGCTTTCTCCCTTGCCCCAGCCCTTCCTGGAAATGTCCACATTAAAGCAGAAAACTGAATCAATCTAAAACATCAAGTAAAAAGAACTGTAGATTTGTTTAGCAAGCTTTCTTTTGTATTTAAGAGAATTTCAGCTTTCTTGTTCCAGAACATTACTGTGCAGCTTCTGCAGCAGTTATCTTTAAAATGCAATAAAAATCACTTGATACAGTTTGTCAGTTTGTTCCTGAATTTGGTTTACCGGAATCAGTAGATTTGTTCAGAATGAAGTGTAAGCCCTTATCGCCTGCTGGTTTAAATTTCAACACTGATTTTGATCATCCTGTTTGCTTAGTACATCCTCTGTAACCTTTGATATATATGAAGCAGGGACCTGAAAAAAGAATTGTTGAATAGGAAGTATGTACACACCACAGACCACGCTCTGTTTTGTGCCCTTCTTTATCAGTTAAGCAAACTTTCAAGGTATGTTGTTTACCATTTAGTAGATAAGCTACTCTGCAGAGAAATGAGGCACATTAGAAGTAGATGGTAATTTGGGTTAGAAGGGATTTCAGGAGGTCTCTTCTCCAGTCTCCTTAAAGCAGGGCTGGCTCTGAGGTCAGACCAAGTTACACAAGATCTTATCCAGCTGGGACTTGAAAATATCCAAGGATAGAGTTTGCACAACCTCCCTGGGCAAGCTGCCCCACTGCTTGACTGTTGTAACAGTAAAAAAAAAGCTTTTCCTTATATGTGAATCTCTTGTGATTCAACTGATGCCCATTATTTCTTCATTCTCCCACCACAGACCTCAGGAACAGCCTCCTGCTTTTCAATGACCTCCTCACAGGAGGGCTGCAATCAGATCTCCCAAGTAATATCTTACTTTCACCTTCATCCTTTCCTTTCCTGTGAAAATTTAAATGTCATAGATTAGTATTTTGCAGCTAAATCTTGGCAAGCCTGTGTTAATCCATGCCCATGCTCAGACACACAAAACACAGCCAGTCTGGGGTACCAGCTTCACAGGGCAGAACCAGTGTCTTCACTGATCCATCCTGCTGTGAACTGAAAAGCACTGGTGTGAAAACCATCCCTCTCATCTTCACAGCAGCTTTGCATGAGGTGAACCAGATCTGCAGTGATCTAACGAGGCTGTGATTGAAGGAAACCTCCTGTCCCTGCCTCTTGGCAGCCTCCAAGAGCACTGCTGCTGCCTGAGCTGTGCTCCAGATGAGCCAGCAGCAAGAGAGACTTTAGGGTGAGGAGCAGAATGGGAACCTGCTGTGAGTGCAGCTGAGCTGCCACAGACAGTGAATGGACAAAACAGAGAACTGCCCTGGGGCTACAGCTGCCCTGTACAAACCCTGGCACGCTGATGTGGACCTAAAACTGTTGTAGAAGAGGAAAGTGCTTTTTTAGCTCTGCTTCAGGGCGGGAAGGGCTTCTTTTCATGCAGTGGTAAGATCTGGAAAACTGAGCAGATGTGCAAGCTGTTGATTGTGTAAGTGTATGCTCTCTCCAAAGTGTTTCTATATAACATAAAGTCTAAGTTAACCCTGGGCATAACATATATCATGCATAACTGGGCAGCAAAGCTACAACTGCTGAACTGCAGGTGCATCTGTAGGGCAGGTCCCAGGAGATGTCCTGAGATCAAAGTCTGTGTCTCTGCTTTGGGAAAAAGGGGATTTTTGCTTATGTGAGGCACTGAAGGGTGACCATTGACCTCCTACCAACAGAACACACCCAAACATGTCTGTTTTTGTTGACATGTGTTGCATTTTCTCTGCTTTCTGCAAGCCCAAAGGGGTAATGAGGAGGAGGAAAGAGCTGATTTAGCATTGCCTGACAGATGCTGGAGCAATTACCAGAACCTATCAAGGCTTTTCTCAGCTGCAGAAAGCGTGAAGAGTGTATTTTGACAATGTGCCACAGGCAGACAGGGTCCTGCTTTGTGTTACGTTGAATAAATAGTGCCTGGCCGTGTCAAGAATTTATGCAGGGTTTTCAGGATCTGCTGAGGATCTGTTATTGAAAAGTTTCTTTTACTTCTCTGAACTGCATAACGAATTAAATATAGCATGCTCTGCACAGCCCACAGTTTTACTGTGCCATAATAGGAATCAGAGCAGGACAAACAATTAAAAGGCTTGAAAAAGAACAAGCAAAATGGAGACAGTGTGAGGAACAAATCAGAACAAACACTGTGGAGATGTGAGGCTGTTCTGTGGTGTCCAGAGGGGAAGGACACAAGCTCTGAGAGCAGGAGGTTATTGGTGCAGCACTGGGCGCTTCTCATATACCAGCCACAGAAATCCCATCTGTGATCCCTCTTCTCCAGAAACAAGAATTATCTATTAGCTATTATCTCAAAGTCTTGCCCCAGCAAAAGTCTCCATTCCCCCACCTGTGCCAAGCCCAGCAAGGGCAGCGTGATCTGGGACCTACCTGTCTGCCAGCATGTGTTGATCATGCATGACAAGATCATCTTCTGCATCTTCTCTATGATTTCTTTCTTTTCCCCCATTCTCAGGCTCAGGTTTGCTTTTGAGCAGTAGTTGTCAAGACAGTCCACTCTATCATTGTTAAATCAGATTATTTTGGTTCAACAGCTCTGGGGAAAAGAATGTCCATCCACTTCTTCTCTGTAAATCTGGGGAGATGTTACAGCAGGGACCAGTGGGTGCCCATGTCTTGCCCTAAAAATACAGAGGTAGGAGGCAAGGTGTGCATTTACAGCTGGAGACTCAGCTGTGCTTTTAGGATCCCCCTTCAGAGTGTGGGCTCACCTGCCATCCTCTCCACTGCAGTAAGACCACCAACACTTCCTGCATGTGGAAGATATCCTGAGAGCAGAAATGAAACTGCTCTTCCTGGAATTGTACAAATGTTAAATCATCCTCACTCACTAAAAACACTGAAGTTGTGCCAGAGCTGTGCCTGTGCCAGGATAAATCAGCACTGAAAGATGAGAGCAGCGTTGTTTGCCAGCTAGGCTGGTGAGCCAGTTCAAAACCAAGTGCCTTGAGCCAACACACGCCAGTTTTACCCTTCCCACTGCTGCCAAATGACTTGCTTAAGATGTGGCATTTCAGATGGAGAAGCAGACTTCTGTGGTTTTGATGCTGTAATAGATTTATGAAGAATTTTTCCTGCAAAAGCCTGTAACCTGAAAACCCAGTTGCAGGATTGCTTGGAGGCATCTTTGGACTTTCTCCTTACTTTGGATGTTCCATCTGTTTGTTTTTACTTTGACTTAAATTTGCATTGTCTATTCTTTCTATTTTTGTTTCTCCTTTGTTTATATTTCTGTTTGAAAAAAAAAAAAAAAGCATCTTTGGAATGTGTGTTGTTTTTGAACACTCTCTACTGCATGGTTTGATGCTGAGAGATTGTGGCTAAAAGCTGTGAGGTCCTGGGTGCTGCCTCAGTGAAGCAGCAATGAAAATACAGCTCTGTGGCCAGACCAAGAGAAAACACTGCAGGTTTATTCTTTGCCTTCAAGGCTGGGCTGAGTGAGAAACCATCTAAATAATTTGTGGGAAGCATGCTGTGTTTTAAAACACACACAGAAACACATTTTGTTGGTTTTGCATTGTTTGTTACTAGAAAAGAAGCTGTCATTCACGTCTCGAATATTATTTTTAAGTCTTGCATAGTCGCACATGTGATCTCCATGAGCTGACAACTACAGGACACCAGTTCTACAGGAGCATGGGGAATACTTAGGATGGACTGACATACTCTGGAGCAGGTGAATGTGGCAGCAGTTCACATTGCCTTGCTTTGCTGAGAGCTCTCTGCCTTGCAGATACAGAGGGACGTCACAGAGGGCTGCCCATCCCTGCCCTGCATTGCAGCACCAAGTGTGACAGAGGGACCAGGGCTTTTCCTGGCTTTTCCTTTCCCCCCAGCAGTGCTGCAGTATCTCCCCCGCCCCCAGCATTGCTATATTCCCTTTTTGCCCATTTTCCCCTCCATCCAAACACCGATTCCCATCTCTCTGACAGTGCCTGCAGCGCTTCCTTCCGTGGCACTCTGAGCTGAGCCAAGAAATTTGCTTCTCTGGGATGCAACCTGAGGCCAACCCAAGCCCTTTATATTTTGAGCTGAGACTTTGACTGGCCAAGAATCTGTTTGCTGAGAATGACAGCAGAAAGAGAAGTCTTTCCAAAATGTATGGGAAATATTAATCCAGAAGAGATACTGGTTGCTAAAATGGCCTTTTACAGGCTTCTTTCTGATTTCTCTGATTAGAGACCAGTGAGCCCTTTCTCAGCCCTACAGTGAGTTTTATAAAGAATTCCTTTTGCAGGCCTAGGGTGGTGTTTCCCACCAAGCAGAGCAGAGCCAGGGCAGGGCAGCATGGCTGTGGTGGTGCCGGTACCCAGCACAGCAGGAGCAGCTCAATGACACTGCGGTTGTGCCTCAAAGTGCTTCCAGTTCACTTGGCAGGAGGTTTTCTGGCACAGCTCAAAGCAAGGCTACAAGCAGGAAGCGTCATCAGTAGGACTTCAGGGATGTCAGCCTGGCCTTTGGTGTTCTAATGCCTTGTAAAGATTATTACTGCTTTAATTAGGGGTATGAACTTTGCTGTTTGCATGAGGTTTTCTTTTGCAGAGGCATCTTACCAGGAAAGCCACAAATATTTTAGTATAAACATCCTGACATCATTATAGTTTATTTCCCTCCCCAAATGGAACTGCACTTATGTCACTATTAAAAACTTGCTGTCCTGAAGTTTACTAGTTTAAAAGCATTAGAGAGAAAGCAATGCATTAACAAGCACAAGGGTGAAGTGGCTTCAGGGGAAACCCAGAATTGCTTTTTATCCTAATTTTCTGTTCCCTAATGAACAGCAGGCACTGAAGACATTTACCACCACTGAGGCCATAGGGGCCAGGCTCAGTCTTTAAATGAAAAGACGTTTTCTGTGGATTACTTTGAGTGAAATATTGGTGGGACATTGTCCCAGAGCATTTGCTGTCCCTCAACAGACTGCACTCACTGGTTATGTTGACAAACATATCTACCACAGCCAGTCATGAAAAGACACTATAAAATTTATTGCAGATGCCCCCCTCGATTTTAGGAGATGTTTGATGCAACCCATATGATCCTAATAATAGTGTGGGGTATTATCACCCTGCTGCAGACCTTGCTACGTGAAGGAGAGTCAATCCCACCTTAAACATGCCTATTTGTCTTGGCTGCTGCCAAAGGAAGCCCAGAACGCCTGGCTCAAATATCCACATCAGTGTGGGAGGCCTGGGGGGTGGGTCGGATAAACCTCAAGAGAAGCCAGCATCAAATTTCAGATAAACAAGGTCAGGCAAGCAGATACACAGTCCTTTTCTTAAGCCTTGAGCAAGATTGAGCAGTATTAAAAGACTGGAATGGAAAACTGGAGGGGAAAAAAGGCTCATTTAACTAATATTTACAGGAACAGGGATCTGCAGAGCTGGAGGTGAAAAATGTGATGTTTCAGATGGCTCATGCATTAGTGTGACAGTGAGTCACCTTATCACAGCTTTTCTTCTGCAGCAGCAGCAAGCAGAGATATAAAAATTAATCTGAGTTCATAGGGAGTCACCAGCTTGCAAACCACACAGAAGAGCCATGGAATATGGCTATTTAAATCAGATTAGTTTTATAAAGGTCACCGATAAAGTAATTGTATTCTCTAGTAATTATATTCATATCTATATACTGCTGATGACTTACCCTGTGTTGGGGAAGGTGTTCCTTGCTTCTGGTGAAAGATATGAAGAGTCAGGTGGATAACTCTCTTGGAAAACTCTCTTGGCTTTCTTTCAATCAATAATGCAACTATTTAATTAGTGGGAAGAAGACAGAGCTCAGTTTTCTTCCCAGCAACCTTTACTTATCCCTACTAAAAAAAGTGGAGCTTTAATACAGCAGCAACTCTTCTAAAAGATCTGGTGAAGATTTCGTCTAATTCAGTGTAAGCACCCTTGGTTCTTCCTGTCTTTGCAAATAACATGGTTTGATATTGCTCTTGTCATCCCATTCTTCACTGGGGATGAAGTGGGGACAAGGAGAATTTCCATTAAAGTCTCAGAAGTCTCAAACCATGAAAACTTCTCAGCTTCATAACCCCCCAGAAGGGTTGGGTAAAGATGATGGCTGTTGGTATAAGTCTTGTTTTAATACCTGAGAGCAGCAACTCCATTTTCTTTTTAACTTCTAATGACTAAAATTTTTATTGCACTAAATCTGCCCTTGGTTTTCATTAAACAGAGATCATCTAAAAAAAAAAAACAACTTTAAAATTTAACGACCCATTATCATCAGTGACACACTAAAAATGGTATTGCACATGTCCCTTTCAGTGACGTTTCTCCAGCCATCCTGTAGCAAATTGAGACGAGCCAGTGCCTTGCTCCTCTGCCTGTCTGCTTAAAATGACACTGCCAAAAATATCTGCAACAACAAGACTTAGCTGGGAGACCAGTTTGTCATCTAATACAACAATCCTGTCATTGTTTTACACTTGCTTTTTTACCTGATGCTCTGCATGCAGGTATCCAAATCCTGCTCTGTTCCCCATTTTGAGGGCAAGCTGTGGCATCCCTAGACATCAATGGTGGTCCTTGTGAAATACAGCTGTTCCCCAACAGTTATGGTGGCTTCTATGGTAATAACAGTCATTCAGAAATAAGCCTCATCCTTAAGGCTTTGCTTTGTTCAGACCTGCCAGGTAGGGCACATGCAGTTCTCTGATTTGAGTTTTGACTCACCTACAGCTACTTTTTGTCTCTGCAGGCACTGGCAGATTGTATGAGGAGATTTCAGTATACAGCTGGAACAAAGAATCTCACCTTCCTGACGTGATTTACGTTCTCCTCACAGCTTGGCAGCATCCCTTTGGTTTGACTGCCATGAGAGTGTCTCCCACATTAATCATGCTGCTTCCCAGCCTGCACAGTGTACCCAGCTCTGCTCTGCTCAGCCCACCCTGCACGCCTGGCTTTGTTTCCAGCAGCTTTCTGGATGTGCCTTCAGTTGGCCCTCAGCCTGCTTGGTGTGTCACGCTGTACCAGGGATGCAGCACACACAGGTGAAGCAGAAAGTGTTTGCTTTCTCTTTCCACACTTGTGCTGCCAGCCAGGTGCATTGAGCAACCAGACTTGCAGTGAGCACCTTGCTCCTTTAATCTCCCCTTCCCAGACACCATTTCTGGGATTGTCACAGCAGCAGTGACTCACTGCCACCTTCTTGTCCCTCAGTTCTCTCTGTTCATGGACAAAAACTCTTCACCAGAACCTGTTTTCCCAGTAGCAGGACCTTGTTCATCTGACTGCACAGTGACCTGGCACTGCTGCTAACAACAGCACAGACACATGCCCTCATCTCTCTAAGTGCTGGGTCTGTAAAAGGCTCTGCTGACTCCTGTCCTCCTTTAATGTGTCTCTCAGGTGACCTTTTCCCACATGGTTTCACAAGTCTGAGGTTTCCTCTCTGCACCTGGGGATACTCTGCCTGCCACACCACTGGTTCATCACCACGGGCATGGTTGGCAGCTTGTGCTGGCTGTGCTTTCTGCCCAGGTGCTTTCCTGCCCACAGCAGCAGCAGCAATTTGTCTCTTTGGTGTCTGTATGGAGTGGCCCAGTGCCTGTTCCCATCTCCTCCTCACTCACTGCCTGTTTCTGTTTTTCCTGGGGCTTTATCTCCACACACGTGGTTTCTTAGTAAATTCTTGCTTGCTTTTCTACTTCTCCCTCTCATTTGGGTTTATGTTTAGCTTCCTAATTTCTGGAAGAGAGGGTTGATACTGGGCTGGGAAGAGGCCAGGAGGGAGCTGGAGGTGGTGCCTTTATGGATCAGTTGGAGAAGAAATCAGTCAATCAAAGGAACAAGGAGGTGCTGAGTGACAAAGCTGCCACTTCCAGAGGGGTAGAGCAGCACAACAAGGATTTCCCCACCCCTTTAACCTCATCTTCTGTAAGTCACATGCATCCCTCAGCAAATGTACTTATTAAACTGTAATTAATGACGTCTTGATGGTTTGGAGGGCACTCTCCCACCCTGCCCACTCACTGCCATGTAATGATAATCTTGACTTTACTGATTATCTTTAACAACACCAATTACTAGTCAGGGATGGCAGCATTTCTTAAAATGATAAAAAAGTTGATATACCTTCACTCCTTCTCTCCTTTCAGGGAGAAGAGAAAAGCAAGCCCTTCATTAACATGCTAAAACCACTTTAGTGGTAAAGAAAGACCAGCAGAAGAAATGGGGTGAGCTGAATCTGGACTAACTCAGATGGGAAGCTCAGGTGATATTTGCAGCTACAGCCATGGGTGGTGTGCACCAATGTGTTCTCCTGCACTACAAGGGTTCTTAACCTGTTCCAAATATTTCTTTGGCAAACCAAAGGGATGCTGCCAAATTGTTTTCGCTTCTGCCTGCAAATTACTGAATTGTAGTGTAATTAGTTTAAGGAAGGGTTGAATTGGGTTAAGTACATCTCCATTATGTACTCTTACTGCTTTAATTAGGTCAATTCAAAAACAGTTTAGAAAAGTTGTACTGACTAGTTTAGTTAATGTAGATCAGAGTCCAGATAGGATGAAAGAGCAAAATAATTCATTTAGTCATCAATTCATCATTTTTTATGGCCAGATATCAGATGGTCTAAATTTATGGTTTTGTTAAGAACAGCTGTGCTGGAGCATACATATGTGCTGGGAATTTATTGAGCTGAATTTGAGAACACTTTTTTCCACCGTGCTGCCTTAGACTCCAGCCTGGCTGGGTTTGCTCTCCTTGTTTCTGAGGGGAAGCTTGCTGGAGGTGTTGTCAGCAGCCCTAGCACCGGCCTGTAATTCTGCACAGCCCTCAGCTGGCTCCACCAGGACACTGCTGAAGCAAGAACCTCTCTGCTTTGTGCCCTGCCAACAGCGGGATGGCACAGTTACCTGCTGAGGGTCAGAGCTGAAGCAGCCTTGTGGCCTTTGAGAAGGGGGTGTAGAGGAAAGCACTTCCAGAATCACCTGCACTGCACTGGATGCTGGTGGATCCGGAGGCAGGGAGGAGCATCCCATGGTGCTTACTCTACACTCAGCTCTCCACTGCAAGGGATAACCCAGCACCCCAACCATGAAACCTAAATAGGAAGGAAAATAGTGCAGGATGAAGGAAAGGGAGAGACCATTTGTTCCACCTCCTGCCTCAAGCCAGGACTAAGTATGGCAATGGCATTTCTGAGTAGCTAAACCTGCCAGAAAGGTAATGAAGGTGATGGAAAAGAGAAGCTGTGAGGACCACTGGGCAGAAACTTTGGGGCTCTTCTCTCCCACACCAGCAGTCTGGATGAAGTCAGTGAAATAACAGGCTGCACTGAACCCTGGGGCAAGGCAAAATCAGAGGGGCAGGCTCAGAAAACCAGGAAAACCCCATGGCTGGCTACAAGGGTCTGTAGCATGGTCACATTCCCCAGAAACAGAAAGGGAGACCAAGGCAGTGCACCACAGCACAGAGGCATCCATCTTAAAGCTCATCTTCCCCCAGAGCTGTAGCAGTTTGGGAGCCAAAACCACTGAGCAAAGATACAGTTCCTTGTGTTTCAACACTGTCAGTGGCAATGGCCAGAGACTGAGAAAAGATAAAATATTGAAACAACCTCGTGAATTAAAAGATTTGGGTTTTTTGTGGTGGGACTGCATTTGGCTTGGTTCAGGTGTGGCACGAGCAGCTCCCTGACACCACTGTTGTGCAGATGGTATTGTGCAGTGTTATAAAATAGAAGCTCTTGTTGGTGTGCATTGGGTGAAATGATATTGCCCTGAAGCAGTCAATTGTGCCAGTATCAAACAATTGTAAAATGCCACCATAAAATCAGCCTGATGTCTCCTCACCACGGCTTCAAACAGCCTCACACAACCAGCTCAGGAACAGGGTTTCATCTGGCAACCCCAGAAAAATACCTACATTGGGTCTAGTCAAGAATGTCCATAGCCCAGTATAACTTTCCAGCACTAAAAACCAGCAGGGTGAGGGTGATCCTTTCTGTGTTATTATTTCCCAGACCTTGGCCATAAGTGATGGAAAGATTTCCTGAAGGGGAGGCTGAGGTAACCAGGCCTGTGGGCCCCAGAGCTCCTGAGAGCCCTGCCCTCTATGAACTGGCCTAATCTCTTCTTAAACCCCTTCAGAATTTTCATCCCTCACAGATCTTGTGGCAAGGATTTCCTTGGTTTAATGGTTGCTGGGTGTGAAATGGTTTCCTTTTATGTGAGTAAAGCTGTTTCTTGCCAGGGTCCTGCAAAGGCAAAGCCTGTGGTGTCTGGGTGAGCCCTGGTGCTGCTGCTGGGGTGGAGGATGTTCAAACTGCAAGGATTGAGTTCCATGTGCTCAGCAGCTGTTAAAAATCTGTGTGGGAAAGGAATGGGAATTTGGGGAATCATTCGCCTGACACTTGGGCCAAAGTATGACTATGAGCTGCAGGGGAAGTGAGAGGTTGTTGCCATGGTGCACCCATCTGCCCCTGGCTGGGCATTTCATATCAAACCTGGAACTGGGGAGGGAAGCTAGAATATCCCAGGTCAAATTGTGCATGATTTTTCAGGTGTTTGTTTCTCCACTGAATGCAGATGCACCAGAGAAGGAGCCTTTCCTTATAGATAGTCAATAATTAAACATTAACCCAAAACTGGTGATTTTGGATTCTCAGCCAAATAAGTGTTTGGGGAAAATACTGTGGGTGATTTTATCTCTCCTCTCTTGATGGTTGGATCATCTTGTTCTCCCCACCCAGCCAAGCTTTCCAGCTGCAATGTTTAAACTTCATTGTGAATCACATTTTCCAAAGCTTTCCATCACTCAGATGTGTCTTTTCCAATGCAAAGCTCTGGTTTTCCATCCTTAGCAGAGCCAGAAAAGCCACAGCATTAGACTCTCCAAGGAAATTCCTCATTTGCCCCTTAGTCAAACTGATTTAAAGGCATCCACATGTGCAGTGCCATGAGGAAATCAGTCTCAGGTTCTTCACAATTGCTCATTCTCAGACTTGCAAAGGCACCATGAATAAACTCTCATATTGCAGTGTCAAAGCAATTGAGCTGACAGGTGTCCAGGCAAATTTCAAGATTATTTGCATAGAGTTATTGCTCTGCAAAGAAATCACTGTGGTTAACTTCTTCATTACTGGGAAGTCTTTTATTTATTTGTATTTATATGCATAATTGTATGCATGCTCAGAGCTGCACAGTTTGTTTAAAGCTGGATTGCTGGGTCTAATGTTTGTATTTTGATTTCCTCAGGAATATTATTTGCATCCCAGTCTTTCATGAAAAGTTGAAGGGATGCATCAAAAAATATGTATATTGACATACATATATAAGCACACATACATACATTCAGACCATAGTTTGGAGATAACCTGTTGTGCTTTTGCTAACAAAAAGGAACCACATTGAGAATCTAAAAATAATTAATTTTAAAAAGAGGAAGGATCCATGAGAACACAGTGTCTCTTCTGAGCCATAACAAAGGGTTTGTGTCTCAGCTTAGGGGCAGGACTTTTAAAAATAGCACAGTGCAGTACAAATAGCCCATCATTGTCTCCCTGTATTCCTAAGCCTGAGTGCAAGCTGCACTGCCTGGTGTTTCAGAGCTGGCTCCTGGCAGAATCCAACCATAAAGTGTCCCTGGAGAAATTCTCAGCTGCCTCCTACCTCTCGTACCTGCTCCCTGGAGCAAAACAAGGGAGCACAGCCTGATGGAGAGCCAGCAAACAGGTTGGAGTAGGAAGGGGAAGCAAAGTGCTTGCAAAGCTCTGTGCAATTAGGGACTGCTCCTGAGGAGTGAGAGGAGCTTCAGAATCTGCCTGCTCATTTGGAATTTGTTGTCAGCTTTGCGTACAAGATTTAATTGAATGACAAGGGGTAATGGTAATTGTTTTAAACTAAAAGGGGGTCAATTTGCATTAGATATAAGGAAGAAATTTTTTACAATGGCACAGGTTGCCAAGAAGGGTGGTGGATGCCCTATCCCCAGAAACATTCATGGCCAGGTGGGACAGGGCCCTGAGCAACCTGACCTAGTTGAGAATGTCCCTGCTCATTGTGGGGTTTGGACTAGGTAACCTTTAATGGTCCCTTCCAACCCAAATCTTTCCATGATTCTGGGATTCTTTTTCATGAGCTGTGCTGGGAAGGAGTTGGTTTTATTTAAAACTGTGGAGTGCCTGTCCAAGGGAGTGTGCCACACATGGGGACATCTCACAGCCACTGTGAGGGTGTGAGCAGCACTGGGGCACTGCTGTCCTGCACACACCTCCACAGAGGGGAACAACTGGGGCTCTGCTGTCCTGCACACACCTCCACAGAGGGAAAGAGAAGCAGCAGCTCTGCTGCCCTCCTGCCCTTTGCTCTGCTCAGCTGGCACACACTGCTTGCAAAGCAAGCTGGTGGGTTTGGGCAGGCTCTGACCAACCCCCTGCGCACTGCAGCTGGGCTTAGCAGGCTGGAATCCTGCCTAAGACACAACTGAGAAAACATTTTTGAATAATATACATATATATGTATAAATAACTAATATATATATATATATATATATATATATATATATATATATATATAAAATACTGTCATTGAAAAGTTAACATAGATACTTGTATTAGGATCCAGACCAGCAGTGAGGAAATGGAAGCAGAAAGCCCTTTCTAAATGTACTCTCCTGCCCTTCAGCTTCCCCTTCCTCCACCCATGTTGTGCCCCAACTCAGCACTGGCATTTAAGCCCTGGATTAAGCAAGTATCAAATCCTCATCACATCTTCCTTTTTTTTTTTTTTCTTTTTCTTTTTTTTAAAGTTTGATTTGTCTTCAAAAACAGCCTCTGCAAGCCCTGTCCAGTCCCCAGTCCTGGCATGTTTTAGGCCTAGGAAGTGATTTCAGGCAGCTCTGACAAAGGAGTGAAGGTTTGGGGGTTTATTTAGTGAAAAGTAGTGAGGGCCCTACCAGCAGCAGGACAATCAGCTGCACATCTGTGATATCCTCAGCCCAAAATGGGAGATTGGGCACCATTGGAGGTGATGCCTGAGCCATGGCTAACGTGCTGAGAGGTGGTGGGAAGGATGGGGATGCAGCCAGAAATGTTTCCAGGGGGACACTAAAGAAGGTGCAGGGGCAGCAGGACTGAGGGTGATTGGGAATTCAGGGTGTCTCAGCCTTTGCTGACCCCTCTCTGGCTGATGTTGATGATGATGTTGATGATGATGAGAGCTCTGTTAACTACCAGCCCTCTCTGGTGTTATCAAGGCAAATTCCATGTATTGATTTGTCCCAGACAGTAAAACCTCACCTCTGGGTCTCACATTTTGTTCTAGAAAGTAATAATTAACTCTCTCGTCTCACACTGGTACAAAGGCCTGGCCGCTTTTTGAGGGCTGGGGGAGCCAGGCTCACCCAGCAGTGCAGGGGAGTTTGGAGAGGGTGGACATTGACCTTCCTCAGTACAATCAGCCAGCATTTGCCATTCACATCTTTAGCAGATTTTCCAAGCAGGATAAAAGTAACCCTTCCCTGGGAAAGGCACTTCAGGCAGTTCCCACCAAGCCAGGAGAGTGGGGACAGGGTGGGTGCCTTAGGAAGGGTGGCAAAACCTCTTTGTAAAACTGTCAGCAGGAGGCTGTTGGCCTCAAAAGTGTTCAGCACACAGCCTACCTCATATAGCCATGGCTACAAACCCACCTGGTGGTTTGAGCTTTTGTGTTTTGAAAGCCTATGGTATCTGCATTTCCATTAAAAAGAGATTTTCTGGTTTGCCTGTCAGAAACTCGGATCATCGGTTCTTCTGTTCATTCACCTGTGTCCTTTTCAATCTGCCAAGGCATTTACTACTATTAAATGAGTTATTTGCTTCTTTTCATTATTAATGATGCCAGATATTCATATTCTGATACCATATTCCTTATTATGAGCCTACCTGATACAATATTCCTTAAAAGTAACATATTTGAATTTACTTTTGTTTTCTGCCTTTAATGATCTGGGTTCTTATGGTGAAGTCCTTTATGGTAACCATCTCAGTATGAAACTTCTTTAAAAAAAAATCCCAAATGTTTTCAAGGAGTTAAAACTCAGAGAGAATTCCCCCAACAGCACATGACATAAATTCATGACTGTTACCACCACAGGAGTCATCTAAACTGGGAAAAAATAGAAAAGGTCAAGGGTTGCACTCAGTGATCTTGGAGGTCTTTTCCAACCTAAATGATTCTATGATTCATCTTTTGAACATTTCCTTTAAAAGAATGCCCATGAATCCCAGGAGGATAAAATATTTTCCTCCCATGGCTTTGTAGGACTGTGTGGAATTAAACCCAGCCTCCAACTTGGAGTCACGGTCAGAGGGGCCCTGGCAAACACAGACCCCAGGGCTGTGGTGTTGGGCTTGGCTGCAATGGATGGATCCCAGCCTGGCTTTACACTCCATGGCCTGACCAGCTGGATGTGCCATCAGTCATTCACTCCCCATGCAGGTCTCCCATTTCACCCCAAAATGAACGAGAGTCCTCATTCTCATAAACAGCTTAGTGTGCAAACAGTTTGGCAGGACAGGTGTTGGCAGGAAACAGCAAAAAGAAAAACCAAACCAATTTCAGTTCCTTGATTTTGCCCCAAAGGAAGGGAGGGACAGGTTTCAGTGGGGAAGGCAGCAGTGACCTGTGCCCTCCCTGGCAGCAGCACAGGGCACGAGGCTCCCCCTGCACATGAATCACAGCCCTGCCATGGCCTTCTGGAGGGATTATCACCACCAAGCAAGGGCGAGGCTGTTGGGGAGCTGGGGTGCCAGGAATACAGCAGGGAAATGCAGTTAGGCTGGACACGGTGACATTTGACCTGGAGCTGTTTGTGCAGCCAAAGCCACACCTGTAAAACCTCTGCAAGTGGAAGGAAATGCTGAGAGAGAGACTCCAACAGCACTGCCTGGGCAGCACTTGGGGCCAACAGAGGGATCTGAAGGACTTGGTGGCCAAGAGTTGGGTCAGGGAGAGCCCTGTGGTGAAGGTAAAGGGATGGATCCTCTCTGTGCTCCCACCACATGCTCTGTGTCACCAGCTGCTGCTGCCTGCTCAGCTGGAGCACATCCATGGGCATGACGTGTCTCTGATGGAGGAGGATGAGTTTGTCATGATCTGGCTGTAGCAGAGATAACTGAGCAGATCTGCAGCACGGTGGGTGGAGGTGTGGAAGCATCAGCACCTCAATGGAGCTGTTTCTGCAGCTCTTTCCTCCCCAGAGCTCTGCACCAGCCCCAAAACATGAGGCAAAGCCAAAAGCTCCTGCCTGAGCTTCAGTGTGCAAACCCAGAGCACCAGGAATATTTCTGTGTCTGCTCTGGGGTGCCCTGACCCCCAGGGCAGCACTGACTTTCACCCTCATCCATGGAGAAAGTTTCCCAGACTTCAAGATAGACTGAAATCCACAAAAGTGTGAAATAGATTATAGAGAGCAGTGTGGGTGTGTCACTTGGTGAGAAATTGACGGTTTGGGATTTTTAGTATCCTGTGGATGGCGGCAAGATGGAGGGCACAGGGTGTCATCCTGGGTTTGTTCTTCATGCTGCTTCTTCCTTCTCCATGGGTTTGGGTGGCATTTTGTAATTGGGCAGAAAAGTCCCCATTGTGGGCTCTGTGGGATCAGTTATTGGGTTAAAAGGGGAAATAATCCAGGTGTCAGCTCTTCATTGGATGGTTTAGTCTTAAAAGCCAATGTAAAAAGAGACTGTTGGCCATTTTGTGCCTTCTAATGAAAGGCTGCAGAGCTCACAGTAGTGAGACTGTTTCACTGATAAGAAATGATAAACACCTGAGTCTGAACATGAGTTACTGTCTCAAGTGCCTTCAATCCAGACCCAGAGAAATGGATACTTCAGTTACTATAAAATGACATAAATTTGTCCCCACTGCTGGTGTTTATGCAAAGAGGGGATGAAATGGGCCCTTCCTGCTACTGCTCCCCTTGGTGCCAGTTTGGGTCAAACTCCTGCCTGAGCTTTGCAAAAGCAGCAATTCAGATTCTGCTGTCTATCCACTCCTGTAAAATCCACTTCTGTAGCTTAACCCAAAATTAAAGATCCGTTAAATCACAGTTGATTTCTGTGGCAGGCTGAGGGCACTGCTCTGGTTTGTAGCTTTATTTACACTCAGGAGGCTGCTGGGGCTAAAATGCATCTCAAATTCTGCATCTTCCAGAAGTAAACCCCAGCTCCCAGGCAGAACAAATTCAGTATAACAGAAAGCACACAACCCTGTATTGAAATGTTGCACAGAGCATTGATTTTTATTTTTTTTAAGGGATTTTTCTGCAGAGCTGTTGTGCTGCCAGCATACAATTTGCTCTACTTGCCCTTTTGGTTTTAATATGCCATTAATAATGCATCTCTGTATTTATTGCAGTTTGCATTACTGTTCCACTGTTACATCTTGATCACTCATTATTCTGTCTGCAGTGCCAGGCAGGGCTCCAAAACCCAAACAACAGCAGCAGTTTTCCTGCAGAGCAAGCCATGAGCCCCAGCAGGCCCAGAGCAGCTCCACTGAGGGGGATCATTTATCTTCCCAAAGCTGGCAGGGCACATTGCCCCTGGGAAAACAGGAACAGCTCCACATCCTCTCCATCTCTGTGATCAGCCCTAGAGCTTTTCCAGGCTGGTCTGGACAGTCAGCTCTGTGGAGGGATCTAAGCCAGGAAAGTGTAAAACATCATTAATGAGCAGCTTGCCTAGTCCTGGCTGTGTGGCATGCAGTGTAAGAGGAGCAGCCTGTGGGATGGCTGTGACAGCTCAGCTCAGCAGTGCAGGCCTCATGGAGGATGCTCCAAGGATGCCTCCCTGATCGATTCTGCATTCTGGAAAATGCTGCTCAGCTGCTCTTCGCAGCCAGCAGGGCTCTGTAGCTACTGGGGTTTCCCACCCTTCATTTCCCACCCTTCATTTCCCACCCTACAGCCCTCTGAGCACCCCATTGCACCTCTGTGGGTCTCCAGCTCAGCATCCAGCATTGGATATCACAGCACTGGTGTTCAATCCCCACTGGGAGCATCTTCAGGCCTCCTCAATCCTGCATCACTCTGTAAATCAGAGTTAATATAGAAAAGCAATGCTGAAGGAGCTGGGGTTGCCTCACAGGGGAGTTACAGTGCTCACAGGGCTTCATTACTCTCTTTTCCCTGAGGACTTACCACCCCTGTCTTTCTCATCACAGGAAAATGCCCTGAACCCTGGAAAAGACCTGATTGCAGTACTGTTTTGAGGCAGGATTTCTCTCCACCCTTCTGCATGAGGCTGCACAAACACAAGGAGAAAGGTTTCTCTGGTCTTCCAAGAAAGCCCCAGCTTCCCCTTTCTTCTTCTGGGGATGGAGCTGACCTCCTTCTGCCCTTGTCCCTGTGAACAGTGTGTTATTTCCAGCAGCAGCCAGGAGTTGTGGAGCAAGAAAATGGCAATTTTCCTGTGCTGGTGGTTAGTGCTCTCACAGGGGGTTTGAAGCCCCTCAGGGCACTGCAGAGATCCCAGAGCTGGGCTCCTGTGCCCTCAGTGACTGCCTGGGCTCAAGGCATGACCAGACACAGCTCACTGTCTATGCCCTGGGTGCAATGTCAAAGAACTCACCTTTGCTCTCTTCTAATTGTATTATCCACAAAACAAAGCAAAACTCAGGGGTTTTAGGTTGAAGCATCATCCCTGCTGTAACAACAGCAAAGCAGAGTGGGGACTGCTGAGGCACAAAGCTCCTGCTGTCCCCTCTGGCTGAGGCTTGGCTGCCATGCAGGAAGCTGTGGGAAGCAGAGCTCATTCTCCCCCACCCCAAAGACCAAGAGTGCCACTTTCAGCTCCAAAACCTTCAGAACACTTTGTGGATCTCAGCCTTTAAAGGCAGTCCTCACAGATTCTCCCATCTGATCTCATCCCAGAGCAAGGTTTCTGTCCTGCCTTCCTCTGCCTGCTGCAGCCACAGCCTGGGGCACAGCCTGGTCCCCACAGGTCACCTTGTGGGCAGTGTCCCTGAGTGCCACATGCTCTCCTGTCGCAGACATTTCTTCATAGAAATCTTTTCTTTGGGATTTGTCCGTCTTCTGGGAAGCAGAGCCCCAGAAAAATAATGTAAACAAATTGTTATTAGCTGCTGTGAAATGTGGCAGGGGTTCTTGTGATTGGCTCATCTTCTATGTGTACTATTAAGGGCCAATCACAGGAGCAACTCAGGGATAGATTCCCTGAACACAGAACTTTGTTATTCATTCTTTCTATTTTATTCTTAGCTTAGCAGCTCTCTGCAAGCTCTCTCTTTATTCTTTTTAGTATAATTATAATGTATTATATATTATATATCAATAAATCAAACCTTCTAATCAAAAAACAAGATTCTCGTCCTTCTCTCACCCAGTGACCTCCTCAAGTCTCTGTAATACTCTCCCACTTGGCAAACTCCTCAGCACAGGAGGCTGCTTCCAGGTTCCAGCACTTACTGGCAAGCACCAAGGGGTTTGTGCAGAAGGGCTCTGAGTGATCCAAGATCTCTGGGAGCTGTGTTGTGGCCACTGCCTGGTTACTGACCTGCAACATGGGAACCAGTGACCTGGGAAAACAAACTTTCCTGCTCCCTGTCTTCTAATATTTAGCTTTGCTTTTTGAGATGAAAGGAGAACGAATTCCTATTTGTATTCATTCCCATTGCCCAGTTTAGGAGTTTTTAATCATTTACTGAGAAAAACAAGCCTTCTATGATGATTGATTGGACTTGAACATAGCTTGCATTCCAACTCCTGAGCAAATAGAAGCTGATTCAGTGTTACCAAGACACTGAAAACATTTGTTATCTCTGTCTTGAAGGTAACAAATCTGCATCAGCAAGTGGGTGTGAACCACAGAATCGTTTGGGTTGGGAGGAACCTTAAAAATCATGTCATCCAACCTTTGCCATGGGCAGGGACCTCTTCCACCATCCCAGGTTGCTCAGAGCCCCATCCAGCCTGGCCTTGAGCATTTCCAGGGATGGGGCAGCCCCAGCTCCTCAGGACAGCCTGGCCCAGTGTGTCACCACCTTCACAGGGAATTTCTCCCTGCAATTTAATGTAAATCTCTTTTAGTTTTTGCCCATGTAAAACATCCCTCTCCCTTATTTACAGCCCTGTTAAGTACTGCAAGGCTGCTGAGGGCTCCCCAAAGCTCGTCCAGCTCTCTCAGCCTGTGCTCACAGGCACATCTGTACAGCAGGAATAAACCCACAGCTGATGCCCTAAGCACATGGGACAGATGAGGATCACTGCCTCCTCCTTCTGGCTCAGTAACTCTGAGTTCTCCTAATTACAGCTTTCAAAAATCCTCTTCCCCAGCTTTCTTCATACACTCAGCAGCCCATCCCTGGAGTGCACATTCAAGCTTATGCCCTTTAGTTTTGCAGGCAGATTGACCACTGTTGCTAATGGACATAAAGAAAGGGAGACAATTTGGAAGCTGCTTTTTCTTCCCTCATTCCTCCTGTGTTTCCACAGCATTGGGATATTCTGCCACCCTGAAGTGCAGCAGACAGCCAGGAGAAGGGATGGTTCCCTTCTTCCAGCCTTTCCACCATGATCTCCTCCTCTACAAAATCTCATCTACTGCTCACTCTTTGGGGTTCTTTATGCCAAAAGTGACTCTCATTTGTCTGCTGCAAACAATCACAAAGCAGCAAGAGCCCCAGCCATTACTGCAGCCTTTTTCCACACTGTTTGGGGGTAGGTGGTTCACACTTCCTCAAAAGGCACTGTGCAGTGAGAGCAGTGAGTGCCAGGAGGAAAACAGACTTTTAAAACAAAAGATCCAAATGCAACAGAAGTTCTTGGGATGTGAAAAAAAGGTAAAGTTTCCTAACCACATAAAGCAGGAGTTTTTTCTAGCTGTTTTCTGCATACAGATGAATTCTAAGCAAACCCAAATTCCTTTCTCAGAAAGGGGAGTTTAGATGATCCCCAAGCCAATCTGCTCACACTTGAGCAGGGATTGAGAGCAATTACTATCTCAGCTGCTTCTCCTTCACAGTATAAAATAAACCCATTTACATGCCAAAGTACCTACCTTTCTCCAGCCTTGGAGATATGGCCTCTCATCTGAGGTGGTGTTTCTCCCCTATCACTTTTGTCCATGAACAGGGACAGCCACCCACTTCCTTTTTCTATCTAAGATGTATTTGAGACTTTCCTACAGAGCCAATTCTTTCAGGACAATCAGAATCAGGTTTTGGATCCTGATTTATACCAATATTTCAGTACAATCAGAACTGGAGTTTGGATCCTGGTCTGTGCCAATATTTCAGTACAATCAGAATTGGGTTTTGGATCCTGGTCTGTGCCAATATTTCAGTACAATCAGAATTGGAGGTTGGATCCTGGTCTATACCAATATTTCAGTACCATCAGAATTGGGTTTTGGACTCTGGTCTGTGCCAATATTTCAGGACAATCAGAATCAGGTTTTGGACCCTGGTCTGTGCCAATATTTCAGTACAATCAGAATTGGGGTTTGGATTGTGGTCTATGCCAATATTTCAGTACAATCAGAATTGGGTTTTGGATCATGGTCTGTGCCAATATTTCAGTACAATCAGAATTGGGGTTTGGATCGTGGTCTATGCCAATATTTTAAAGGCAACTCAACACTGAAAGGGAAAATTGGATCATCCTGCCACAGCCTGAGCCCATTTTCCAAGTGGCTCCAGCTAAAGAATCATCAGTTACTGGGAGCAGCACTGAGGAACCACTTCATTGAATGAAGTGGTTTAGTTATTTAGTGATTTAGTAATTTAGATCAAACTGTTCTGAGCACCAGGGGATGCAACATCTCCAGACAGGAAATGTGCCATAGATTCTCTTCACTGCAGGACTCTGAACATGTTTTGTGGATCCCTCAACAGCCTGGACCAGTACAGATGTAACCTGGAAGTAAAAGCCTTTTTGTACAATGTTTGTTCTTTCCCATCTCTTTGCTAAACTGTACCCAACTGAAATCTCTCCTGATTCTTTGGTGAATGATGTTTTTGACAACCACCAAGCAGGTGCTAAGACTGGAGAAAGACACAAGGAAATCTTTCCCAGGGATTGCCAAGTGAAACCGGACACTGGCTGAGTTCATGCATTTGTTGAGCTTCAGTGCTGCTGCAGGACAGGTGACACAGCTCTAAGGGGCTGAGGCACAGCAGAGCCAGCCAAGGGACTGCACAGAGGCTCTTTCACAATCCCAAATCAGCATGGCCCACTATCTGATCCCTGCAGTGCAGCCCCCTGGAAGTGGCTTTGCTCTGCTCTGGCACTCCCACTGGTGCACAGGTACCAGTGAGAACAAGCAGGCACTGAGATCTGGTAGAAAACCTGCTCACTGCCATCTGGACAAACTCTAGAGAGCTTTAGCTACTTGTGTGCAGTGCATCCTGATTAAAATGGAATATATAAATGAGTCTGATTTCTGAGGAGTGGCAAACAGCCTTGGGCCACATGATTTTAACAGCAGAATCAAAAGTGAACTCCCCTTGGTAACACAACCACATAACATGGCATTCAGAATATTTCTTTGCAATTTCTTTTATTAAATATCCTCTGTGATACAGAATATTTAAGCAAAAATAGTTTACAATCTCTGTTTTGGTGATTCTTACATGAGTCTTTCGCATAGTCACTTCTACAGCAGCTCATGTTGGCATTTAAGGAATAAATCTTTTGCAAAAATCAAATCTCTCACTGTGTGAGATCTATTCTACCCAAAGAAGTTAAAAGAGCATTGGAAAAACTGTGAAAACTCTGAATTCCACTCTTCAGCTAAAAGAAGTTTAAGAACTGTGTCACAGACACATTCTTCTTAATAAATGAAGCAGCAGAATAGGAAAATGCATCCTCTGAAGTTTAAACAAGCTCATGTCAGTGCACCCCAGGGCAGCAAAAGCAGAGGAAATGCCTCGAGCACAAAGCTCCAGTGCAGTGCTGAGGTTCAGCACAGCAGTGCCCAGCTCCACCTGCCAGTCTGGAATGTCATTTCCAGCACTGGAAATCTGTCATGGTAATGCCCAATGGCCACTGGCACTGCCCACCCTGACGGGATTCTGCCCCACACAAGTCAGACACCATAAACAGATTCTGCTTTCACTTCTGCTGCCAGAACAGCTGCACAGCCTGAGACCCAGACTGACTCCTGCACTTTATTCTTTTCTATGTAAACAACCTCAATTTTTTTACATTGATGAACTGTAAATAAGTGTTCCTTTGGATCAAAATGCTCATTAAATAGATAAGGCTCATTGGGTATCCAGATAAAGAAACCTGTTGGCACAGGGAAGGCATCTGGAGACACAGCACATGCAGTTCTCATGATGAACATTTCAAGCAGATCCTGAAGTTCCCACCAGAGCTCTATGTCAGGGGCTGCTTGAGGTCAAACAAGCCAGTCCCTCCTTTGACAACCTTCCCAACCACCAGGCAGGCCGAAGGGGAGCGCAGCTCATCGTGGGCACCTGCAACACAACCCAAACAAAATCCTGTCAGGAGCCTCCCAAGGCTTCTCCAAGGTCAGTGCTGGAAAGAAATTGTTTTGGTTCAGAAAGGTTCTGCCACCTGCTGTTCACACTGAATTGGGATTTCTGGGAGTTTAGAGGCCACAACTCTTTCTAACCCTCCTACAACAACTATTATCTCATCCCCATCTTTGGTCCAAGCAAATAATTGGGCCACACATTACTAAAGCCTCCCGATTCCATATGGAAAGACAAAACAGTCTGAATTCTAAGAGAACACAGATTTGACCTTCCAGTGAACACTTACAAAATCCTGGTGACTAAATAGGTCACTAAAAAATACATGTGAGGCAAAACCAGAAAGCTTCCCTTGTCACTGCTGCCTTTTTCCTTTGTTAGCATGAATCCCTTTGATGTGTATTTTAAATCCCTCTGGCTAGATATGAAGAGAACTTTTCACTGGAGAGACATTCCATGGATTCCTCTGATTTTGTGGTTACTCACTGTAGCGAAATAGTGTCACAGAAATTTGGAAGCACTCCAGATGACATGTCTGGCTGGGATTGTTTTACTTCCACTGTTTTTGTAAGCATTCAGGCTGGTTTTTTATTGCAGTTAGTTTCATCCTAACTACAGCAAGCTGCAAGTTTATCATCAGCACAGCAGGAAATTGGAAATAAAATTCTTAAACTTCTGCTAAGCTTGGTTATCTTTCTTCCAATGAGCAAAATGTACTGAGCTCTGCATCATGCAGAGGGTGGGGGCAGGAGCACACACAGCACTGTGTATGGCATGTGCTCACTGCTCTGATCTCAGCCACAGCTGGATAATTAAACAGCTGAAGGAAAAAAAAGCCCCTTTGTTAGGTGGTTAAACAGGACAGTGGTGCTGCCCTGTTTGCTCATGTGATGTGAACAAAGAGTCGTTCTGTGAGCAAACAGCCCAGGGCATCTCTGCTGATGCAGTTTGCTCCCTGCACACGGGAGCTGCTGAGCAGCCTGTGCTGCAACAGCCCTGCTCTCCTCAGCTGTGCACGTCCTCACAGACCTCCTCCTCTTCCTCAGCTGTGCACTGTCCTCACAAACCTCCTCCTCTTCCTCAGCTGTGCACTGTCCTCACAAACCTCCTCCTCTTCCTCAGCTGTGCACATCCTCACAACCTCCTCCTCTTCCTCAGCTGTGCACATCCTTACAAACCTCCTCCTCTTCCTCAGCTGTGCACGTCCTCACAAACCTCCTCCTCTTCCTCAGCTGTGCATGTCCTTACAAACCTCCTCCTCTTCCTCAGCTGTGCACGTCCTCACAACCTCCTCCTCTTCCTCCTGCTGCTCAGGGCTCCTTCCCTTCCTCCTTTCCTGCCCACTGCTCAGGGCACCAGCCCCAGGCACCCTCTCAGTGTCTCTTGAACTGTACAATCAAGTTATCAGTTACATTAAAGCAAATTAGATCCAGGCTGCTGCAATCCCCATCATGACTGATTTCCAGTGTGGGGGAATCATTAACTCCCTCTGCTTGTAATCAGTGCAGCTCCTGCCAAGCCACCCTGCCCTTCTGTCAGCATGCACTGAATGTCTTCATACATAATATTATCCATACATTACATTTCACTTGGCAAAAAACTCCTCTCATTTAATTTCCAAGTCATTATGTGATACAACAAAAATCCAGAGGGTGAAACTGAGTGAGAAACATCCTCTTCTCTATAATTTCACCCTGGATTTACACTTTTTAGATTCCTTCACAATTTTCAGATTAATTAAGTCACTCATAACCAATGCTATTAATTAAAACCCAATCTTTCTTCCCAGAGAAGTATATAACAGCATTAGCAAAAAGGAATTCAGTGACAGAAGTATTTCTGATGTCAGTGCAAGGCAGTTTAGGACAGGAGCTGAAGGGATCATGTTGAGAGCTCTCCCCATTAGGAACTGGAAGGACACAGCAAATTTCTGACTGGCAAGTGACAGAAACCAAGTTTATTTGCAAAAGGGAGCTGTAATTGTATCCAAAGGCTGAGATCATAAAAACTGTCAAATGACAGACTTAAAGCATGAGGTGTTTTTGATAGAAGGCCTTAAATGTAGATGGCTAATGCTGCTCCAAACATCCCAAATGATCCAGAGAGCCCTGTGATCTCTACACCTTCCAGAGAGGCAACTGAGGGAAGAATTGAGATTCTTTCATTGAGATTCTTAGGAATCTCAAATGGCACCAGAAACCTACCATCAGACAAATGAGTCTGACTCTTTGTCTGTGTTTGAGGGGAAAAAGCAAAGATAAACTGCTAAATCAGCCAGTTCTTTCCTCAAAATAAAATGCTGAATAGCAAGGCTGGAAAAGGTATGGAAGTTATAACAAGGGCAGAAAAACAAAGCAGAGAAGACAATTTTATTAGTAGAGACAGAAAAAGGCAGATTTAGTAGTCTGTTATAAAGCTTAGCTATAACAAATCCTAACAACCTTAAGGTTTGTTGTAAAAATGCCCATCTAATTCTTAAAGAAGGGAGTCACAGACCCCACAGATTACATGTGGGAGCTGGTTTTATTTAAGCTGACAGAATTTTACTAAAAACATCTGGAACATTTTCCCAGGCAAAGCCTTATTTTAAATATCTGCTTCTGGCATATTTTCTAATGTAATTATGGATTACTCAAAATACTGGAAAGTTATGACAGAAACCAAGCATATGTGAAATGCTGCAGCAAGAGATTCAAACTAAAGCATTTACCCATCATTGTTGCATCCTTCAAGAATTTGTAGCTGGTTTCAAATGTCATCTGCTGCAGAGGGGAGGAGTTGGACTGAATTCCAATGCGATTCAGTGGCTTGTAAATTCCTTCAAAACACATGTAGTCTGCCACAAGTGAAAGGTGTCGAGGGTCTACCACAATTCCTTAAAACACAATAAAGACCAATCAGCAGAGCATTCAAGGGCTGAATCTGTGGGGCTTCTGAAACAAATCAGGTCTGAAATAAAGCCTTAGAATCCAGGCAGCTTGGAGAACATCTCTATTAACATTCTTCTGGCAGTGTGTCTCTGCTTTAACTGCTCCCCTCAAATATCCAAGAGAGGCAGACTCACTCTAATACAAACCAGTATGTCTCCAAACTGAGTGAAAAGAATGGGAAACTGCAAAGTCAGGAGTGCTGGAAGGCAGCAGAGTTTCTCTACATGAAATCAGCAAAGGTGTGCACCATCCTTGTTTGCACAGAACAGGATCACACATCCATCCAACAGGAGGGACAGAGCTCACACAACCCTCAGGGACAGAGCTCACACACCCATCAGGGATGGACAGAGCTCACACATCCATCAGGGATGGACAGAGCTCACACATCCATCAGGAGGGACAGAGCTCACACATCCATCAGGGACAGAGCTCACACATCCATCAGGGATGGACAGAGCTCACACATCCATCAGGGACAGAGCTCACACATCCATCAGGGATGGACAGAGCTCACACATCCATCAGGGACAGAGCTCACACATCCATCAGGATGGACAGAGCTCACACACCCATCAGGGACAGAGCTCACACATCCATCAGGGATGGACAGAGCTCACACATCCATCAGGGATGGACAGAGCTCACACATCCATCAGGGACAGAGCTCACACATCCATCAGGGACAGAGCTCACACATCCATCAGGGACAGAGCTCACACATCCATCAGGGATGGACAGAGCTCACACATCCATCAGGGAAGGACAGAGCTCACACATCCATCAGGGATGGACAGAGCTCACACACCCATCAGGGATGGACAGAGCTCACACATCCATCAGGGACAGAGCTCACACATCCATCAGGATGGACAGAGCTCACACATCCATCAGGGAGGAACAGAGCTCACACATCCATCAGGGACAGAGCTCACACATCCATCAGGGAGGAACAGAGCTCACACATCCATCAGGGACAGAGCTCACACATCCATCAGGGATGGACAAAGCTCACACATCCATCAGGGACAGAGCTCACACATCCATCAGGGATGGACAGAGCTCACACATCCATCAGGGACAGAGCTCACACATCCATCAGGATGGACAGAGCTCACACATCCATCAGGGAGGGACAGAGCTCACACATCCATCAGGGACAGAGCTCACACATCCATCAGGGATGGACAGAGCTCACACATCCATCAGGGAGGGACAGAGCTCACACATCCATCAGGGACAGAGCTCACACATCCATCAGGATGGACAGAGCTCACACATCCATCAGGGACAGAGCTCACACACCCATCAGGGATGGACAGAGCTCACACATCCATCAGGGATGGACAGAGCTCACACATCCAGCAGGAGGGACAGAGCTCACACATCCATCAGGATGGACAGAGCTCACACATCCATCAGGGACAGAGCTCACACACCCATCAGGGACAGAGCTCACACACCCATCAGGGACAGAGCTCACACATCCATCAGGGATAGAGCTCACACACCCATCAGGGACAGAGCTCACACATCCATCAGGGATGGACAGAGCTCACACATCCATCAGGGACAGAGCTCACACATCCATCAGGGATGGACAGAGCTCACACATCCATCAGGGATGGACAGAGCTCACACATCCATCAGGGATGGCAGAGCTCACACATCCATCAGGATGGACAGAGCTCACACATCCATCAGGGATGGACAGAGCTCACACATCCATCAGGGACAGAGCTCACACATCCATCAGGGATGGACAGAGCTCACACATCCATCAGGGATGGACAGAGCTCACACATCCATCAGGGAGGGACAGAGCTCACATATCCATCAGGATGGACAGAGCTCACACATCCATCAGGGATGGACAGAGCTCACACATCCATCAGGATGGACAGAGCTCACACATCCATCAGGGACAGAGCTCACACATCCATCAGGATGGACAGAGCTCACACATCCATCAGGGACAGAGCTCACACATCCATCAGGGAGGGACAGAGCTCACACATCCATCAGGGACAGAGCTCACACATCCATCAGGGATGGACAGAGCTCACACATCCATCAGGGATGGACAGAGCTCACACATCCATCAGGGATGGACAGAGCTCACACATCCATCAGGGACAGAGCTCACACATCCATCAGGATGGACAGAGCTCACACATCCATCAGGGACAGAGCTCACACATCCATCAGGGAGGGACAGAGCTCACACATCCATCAGGGACAGAGCTCACACATCCATCAGGGATGGACAGAGCTCACACATCCATCAGGGATAGACAGAGCTCACACATCCATCAGGGAGGGACAGAGCTCACACATCCATCAGGGACAGAGCTCACACATCCATCAGGGATGGACAGAGCTCACACATCCATCAGGGACAGAGCTCCTGCCTCTCACCTGGTGGCCTGGACTAGCTGGGCCCCAGAGTCACAAAGGCTCTGATGTCCTCTGTGCATGACATCAGGCATTCACAGAAATCCCTGTTCAGGCTAAAAAAAATGCATTTATTCCTAACTTACACGTGTGGACTCAGTGTAATGGGGGTCATTAACAGCTCTGTCAACATTTACTGAGCAGTTCTTGAACAACTTGTAGGTCAGACCATTCTGAGCTGCCAGCTGGCAAATCTGTTTGCTATAACTGCTTGCTAAAATTCCCACTGTATTAATCTCCCCTAATTTCAATGGTTTATTTCCCAGTGAGTGCCTCTGAAGCCATGCAGGCTGCCCAGGCTGAGCTCTCTGAATCACCTAAAAGAAGAACATTCAGACAATGCAGTGCAGCTGTTTTAGCAAAGATAGAAAATCTCAGGAGCCTGGGCTCCCATCATTAAAAAGGCAAAGTGAGGCAACATTGAGCCTCTTCTCAGGGCCACTGCACAAGTCTAACAGTTGGCTTCCTCAGACATTAATAATTAATTGGTCTGAAACTTGCAGCTTGCAAAAAATGTACCAAAATGGAAAAACTGTGAAAGGGAATAAATTTAATCTTACCTGTTTCCTACTGATTAAAAGAAAATTAATAATTAACAGAATACTCTACAATAATTAAAACCTGCAACCTAAAAATAAGCACATAAATGAAAAGATCATGCAAAACCATATCTGAAAGCACGTGTCTGTATTTTCCTATCTTAATGTTATTAAAGACTATAAAATACAAAGAAATCCTACCATATACAGCAAATACATCTTTTATTTCCTTTATAATCACCCTCAGGGCTGATTCAATTCCATAATTCTTAGCCATGGAATGGATATCATTGCAATAAAGTCTGTTCAGGTCCAAAATCTGAAAGCAGAAAAAACAGAGACACAAGTTAGGAGAACAGTTGCTCTGTATTTCTAAATAACTTAAACTAAGACAGATTTTTTTCCTATGTTTTTCATGAACTTAAGCAGCACCAAGAGTTACAGAATAACTAGGCATCAGCCTAGCTGTCAAACACAGAGAAAAATGATTCTGAGGATTTGTGTTAAGCAGCATTAAATAGATGAATAGGAGCACTGGAGTCAAAATTCACCACAGGAGAAAATTAACTGAAATCACAAAAAGCAAGCTAACAAATTACACCAGAAAACAAGTTAAACAAGTTAAAGCCTTCCAAAAGAAGACTTAACAGAAAACAAGTTAAAGTCTTCCAAACAACACAATGCAATGCCCAGTGTGGCTCAGCCAGCCAGAACTATTAGCAAAAGAGAAGATGCAGATTAAAACAATCCTGTATTTGGAGAGCTATGGCCTAGATGGGATAACAGAACTATTCATCTCCAAGCACTGCAATTCATTGAGATGAAGAACTCCCTCAAGTAACATTTAGAGAGACACAGAGAGAAGAATGGTGTGAAATCATCTGTCATTAGGCCCTGGCTGCTGCACAAACACTGATTTGCAAGCTGCCCTTGAGAAAAGGCTCCTTTCTCCCTTGAGAAAAGATGTACTGAATAAATCTGGGGATAAAAAGGAGGAGGAAAACAGTTCAGGAGCTGAAAGGCTCCACATCACCCCTGAGAAACTGAAATGACATCCATCACCCACCATCTCCCCCAGACACAAAAGAACATTGAAATTGGGGTTAGAAACAGATGACACACATCAGAGTATTTGAAGAGCTCTGCCAGGTTGATCCCTTCTGTCTGGAGAACAGACTCCTTGTGTCCCTCCTTGCTGGTGCCCTCATTGAGCAGGCAGCGTGTGATGCCCTTCACCTCGTGGATCACCGTGCTGCGCGCCAGCGCCGCCAGCAGCGACGACACGTCAAAGTACACCTTGGTCAGAGGCAGGGCCAGGGAAACCTGATGGGAAACAGCACAGGGAAGGAGGCTTCAACAGCAGCCTCAGCAGGCAGCACTCTTCAGGCAAAAGGCTGACACGTGGAATTACCCTCGCTGTGTGTTAGGGAGCATAAATGTCTGACTGGAATTAGAGGTGAGTGATGGCAATGTGAACTCCCCATCCTAGGATCACTCATCCACATTGCTTTTGAGGTCTCAACTTACAAGGACAGCAATTTTTTGTTTGTTTGTTTATCTCTCCTGTCAGGTATATGCTCGTTGAGGTTTTTATTTCTTTATTAAGATGTTTACATTTTTATCAACAGTTCAGCCATCACTTTTATTCATCAAGGGCTACACAGCAGACTGCCACAGACATCTTTTATGAAAAATCCTTTCCTTAGGATTTTTTCTCCTGAGAAGCTGGGAGGCCTCAGGAACAAAATGTAAACAATTATTATCTGCTGCTGTGGAATGCAACAGGTGCATCTGGGATTGGTCTCATGTGGTTGTTTCTAATTAATGGCCAATCACAGTCCAGCTGTCCAGACTGTCTCAGTCAGTCACAAGCCTTTGTTATCATTCCATTCCTTTTCAATTCTCAGCTAGCCTTCTAATGAAATCCCTTCTTCTATTCTGTTAGTACAGTTTTAATATAATATATATCATAAAATAATAAATCAAGCCTTCTGAAACATGGAGTAAACATTCTCATCTCTTCCCTCACCCTAAGACCCCTGTGAACACCACCACAGCAGACCATCATATACTAAAAGATTAAAACAATAAACCTGTCAAAAAATTGATTTTAGAAAAAGTTCCATGAGGTGTTCTGAAAATGAGAAATTACTAAAAATGCCATCAAAAAATACATTCGTATTGCCACTTTGTATTTGTAGTGCCGCTTTCTGTATTCACATGGGACTGCTGAGACAGAACAGCAGCACTGCACTGAAAAGAGCCATTAGTTATGGGAGGTAGCACTGTGCAAGCAGCCAGAGATGTTTTCCACCTTACCTCACACCAAAGCTCACTCTCAGTGTCGAAGGTGTAATCCTGTATGGACGGGTGGCTCTCCACAACAGCGCTCACTCGCACCTCTGCTGACTTCAGCAAGTGATCTTTCCCTTTTTTAGCCTGAGACACAAAGGAAAGGTGCTGAGAATCTTCACCCTCTGCTCTGTTCTGATCCTCTTCAGCACCAGAAGTCCCTTCTTCTTTTTCAGATTCAGCCTCTTCATCTTCTGGATTCTCATTCACGTTTTCTTCCCCGTTCTCTTCTTCACTCTCATAATCAACCTGCAAAGAAATAACTCTGTGTTTATCTGAGCCAGAACCTGTACAGAGACACAGCACACCAGGAACAGTCCAGTTCTGGGATGTTCTTCACTGCTGAGTTGCAAGGATCTTGCCCCTACAGCACAAAGAAAATGCAATTTTGTTGTAAAGAAAATAACACAACATATTCAGTTCAGTCTTTATTTCTTTATAATCTTACCATTATTTCTCAACACAGTCCAGGATGCTACAGGATGTTGAGACTGTAGCAAAATTTAGTTTGCTGTCCCCAAGACAGTCCAATTTCTTCCCATAATCCAACTGATGATAGGATTCCCTCAGATTTTCAGTTACCCCACCCTCTTGCTGAAATTACAGCACTCCACCTTTTAAGAGCTTATTATGAAGTACTGAACACATAGAAACATGCAGGGAAACTATTTTTTAAGAACCACAGTAAAGTGTTAAAAACAATTAATAGCATTGGAATTAGCAAAAGATAAAATTAAGGTGAAGTTCAGCACAGCCTGACTGCCAGACACACCCACCCAAATGCCTGAAGAACAAAGCTTCAAAAAAGACACAAATGAAAACTCTTCAGCCCAAAGAAGGAGAAAACCTCTATTTCCCTTTCAAGTGGGGTTTGGTTTTTTTCAGCATTTTGTTTCAATGGAGGTTTTCCTTCCCAAGTCAAACACAGAAGAAACAGGGAATTCAAGAGCAGTGCTGAGCACCTATAAAGCCATTACCTCCTCCTCCTGGTTCTTCCTCCGTTTTGTTTCTGTAGCATCACCATCCCCTTCATCAGCTTCTGCATCAACAATGTTCTCTTCTTCCTCTGCTACAGCTTCCAGACTGTTCAGGGTCTAAAAATCCATGACAGAGAGATGATCAGGCTGACTGCCAGTCAGTGCCAACAGCATTGAAAGGCTTCAGCCAAACATCTGGAGTTTAACCATCTCTTGTTCAATGTTCCGCCTTTACAGAAAAAATTACTTTCTGTGTGTCCACTACTAGAAAGAAATGAACTTGTGCTCCTGATAACTTCAACATTTAACAAGATGAATGTCTACAAGATGGATAAGCTGTCACTCTGCTCTGACATTCCTTGATGGGAGAGGAGTGAAGGAACATGCAAAGGCATTCCTATGAACAAAGGAGCTTCCCCAAAGTTTTTGACAACCACAGCTCCAACAGGAACCTGATCTGAGAGCAAGAAGAGTGATGTGTTTTTGTCCCAAAGAAGCCAAAATGAGCAGGCATTTTCAGAGTACAGTCTTAAGCAAATCAGGAATTAATACACAAAAACTTCAATTTTCTTGTTAATTTTATGAGAACACAAAGACAGTTTATGTACTAAGTATTTCAGTAGCACTTTAGTATTCACACATTTGGTGTGCACTGAAACATGCTACCCTTTTCCAATTCTGGTTCTCAACACCAGTGAAGGAAATGAGATGTTTGTCAGGTGATGTTTTGTTGTACCTTGTCTTGCTCATCATCTAAATCCTTCCGAGTTGTCTTCCGAGTGCTGACTTCATTAAAAGATGCCATCTTTGTAGTCTTCCTTTTAATTGCTTCCAGAAGAATTTTAAAAAACCTGACAGAGAAGCAACTCAGAATGTCAAAGTTCAGCAGTGCCACAGAAAATGTGAAGTTATCAAAAAATTTATTTATTTTGGTTAACATAATTCATAACAGGACATTATTCCCTGTTGGATAAAAGTACTTCTAGGATAATGCAAATAATTTTTCTCAACCCCTTCTCATTAATTTAGGAATCAAAAGGTTGGTATGAGCTCTGTTACTGTCACAGATATAGCTGTGCATCCAAAGCATAAAATTATACACTCATCTGGATATAAAATCTGCACATCAAATCGGCCTTCAGAAGAGATGGTTCATTACTGAACTTGAATAATAAAATTGTCAATTTTATTCAAAAAAATGTGTAATTTTTTTCTGCAATTCTGCTGGAACTGTTGCTCTAAAAGCCGCACCAGCTGTAATCAACCACATGCAAAACCCATAAAAAAGCAAAAGAAAAGCAAATATTAAAGTACCTAAAAGCAAACTCACCTTGTTTCCATGAAGTGCAAGATCTGCCTGGGCTTCACACACTTCTCCTCCCGGTAACATTCATGGGGCAAGAAATGGAATCTGATTTTGTAGAGGCGATGCTTGTTCAGCTTGTGCTTCACATGCAGGGACTCCTCAATGTCCACTTTCTCCAGGACCTACAAAGCATTCCCAAGTAGGAATGTTACTCCTTTGATGATGTTACTCATTTGTTTCCTGCAGTTCTGCTTTTCACAGGAAACCAGAATTACACAAGGCTAACTGGCAAACTTTTCTGGAGGCTCCTGGGCAAAAGGACTGTACCCTACTGCACTTTTTGTCTTCCCAACAATTAACTCAGACAATACTGGAAAAGCCTCACCTCCCACCCACCTCCTTCACAAGAGATTACCCCTCTCAGGAGGCCTACAGGTTCATTTTACTGACCATGCTCACAGAGCAGGACAGAGCTAAGTCTTAACCTGATTTTGGCTGCTTTCAACTCACAAGAGGTGGAAAAATAGAAAGGGGAGGGCATGGAGGAGAGCACAAGGGTGCAGTGCCAGGAAGGAGCAACACAGAACACATTCCAGTGTAATCAATCTCCACAGAGACACATGTTCTGCTTCTAGTGAGCACAGCAATGTGTGTGAGATGAGGAAGGAATGGGGGACAGATGGAAAGGTTTCTATCTGAGCTCTATGTCAATCACAGCCAGATGAGCCTGTCTCAAAGACAAAACAGAATCCCTCCAATTCTACAGACAGAGGAAAATGTGTTTGAGAAAAAGCCAAAGACTCTGGCATAGCAAACTACTGATGAGCTCAAAGAGGAGAGTTTGTTTTGCTGACTCTCAAAAGATGCACTGAAAAGAAATCTCACCTCAGCCAAGCACACTCTTGTGAGCAGTTTCTTAAGGTGTTTCACCTTTTTGAGAGCTTTCTTGGTATTGAGCACAGGAACACTCATCATTGGTGTTTTAATGTTTGAGCTGGCCACCATCAGTATTTCCCTCAACCTTTAAACAAAGAATTATCATTCCAATTAAGCCATAAAAGCACTATGCAAATCAAGTAATTATCTAGGTAATTTCATTAGGCAGAATGCAGCAACTGGCAGTTCCACCAAAGCCATGTGTACCCAGAGCTGTGGTCACACTGCACTGCTCCTTTTCTCTGCTCTGATTCCCCCAGTTATGAAAAGAGAAGAGATGATAATAAACTGTTCCAAGAACAGAAGGACTAATGAGATCTGTTTCCTACAGATGCATGATGGATGTTTCCTTGTGTGTTCTTCCCCTCCTGTGCTTCTCTGAAGCAACACAATCCCCACCTAAGGCACCCCACACTGCCACATGAGGCCAGGTCAGGACCCACACTATTCCAAATAAACTGATGATTTGCTGTACATTAGATTAGAGTAAGGGGCCTTCACAGATCTTTAGTATCTGCAAAAAGAACCAAAAGAACTGGCAAATTGTAAAACATTAAAATATTCCAAACAGGGAAAATTTACAAGGGCACTGAAGGACTGTGCACCCTCAATATTCACCTGCTAGTGTACCTAGTACAACTGTGCCTAAAATAAAGAGCCCACTGAGGACACAGCTTTCTCACCTTGGAATACCCAGTGTGACATTCATTTCACCTCTGCCAGCAAAGTGAAAGGTGTTCAGAGTCATCTGTGTTGAAGGTTCCCCAATGCTCTGAGCAGCAAGAAGCCCCACAGCCTCTCCTGGGTCACAGAGAGAACGCTGCCACTTTAAATACAACAGATCCTTTAACCTGGAGACAGGAAATGAGAGGTTTAGCTCAATGTACAAAATAAAAAACTCAGAAAAGAATAAATCATTGCTCAGTTCAATGAAGTCACAACTTTGAGACAATTTCTCCTGGTAGCTTATAGATAAATACACTCCAGAAACTGTAAAACTGTCTATCCCCATCTGATCTGACAAACACAGCCCATTAACACAGAACTGTGGCCTTGGCCAAATTGTATTTTAGTTCTGCTGCCAATTCCCAGAATGTCAAAAGAAAGTCCATTTAACTCCCACTTGCACTTGCTAACAGCCTTGCTAACTCCAAGGTGCATCAAGAGCATACTGTGGTTTTCAAGATCACTATAAAGTATTATTTTATATGCATGGGGACAGCAATACATTGCTGTGGCTCCAGAGAGGCTTTGCTAAAACCCTCAGCAGCATGGAAAACTCAGGTTTGGAAGGAACAGATCACCAGAGCCTCCCCACTGCACACTAAACATATTTGGCTTTCAAGAACCATTTTGAAACCCAGTGCTTAGCTTCACAATAGCCACAACAGAAACAAGGCTTGGTAAAGACTTTTCAGTTTTAGCCAATTTGCTGCAAAAAGGTATTTTGGGTTTTGGCTCAGTGCAAAGAAGACACTGAGAGGTTTTTACCTAGCAGAAGAAAGTGCTGTGTGCATGTAGCTCCGGCTGTTCTCAGATTCCCATTTACTGATATAGCCTTCAACTCCCTTCTCAAATGTTTCTGAAACTGATGCAAAATAAGTATCTGGGCGCCAAACCCCCAGGCTTGGGTCAGGACACTTGTTTGTCTTCTTCAGGTACTTCCTTTGCTTCTTCTCATCAAGCTCATACCACATCTTCAACAACTGAAAACGAGAGGAGGTTTTTAGGCTGGCTGCTTTATCCACAAGCAAACAAGCAGCAGTGAAGGAGGAAAGGAGAGCTGGGCAGAGTGTAGGGGTGTACACACACAGCAAACAGCTCAGCTGCAAATATGGTGTGCTCCTTTTCCTGACATTTAACACTTTTCAAGTCAATTTATTTCAAGATTCTTTACATGCCTAAAAATACCCCAACTTATGTAACTACTCCACAGTAACTAAAGCAGTGAAATAATGCCTCAAAGAATTATTTTAACTGGGAATGAAATCAAAAACTAGGAGTTATTAAAAAGTGTCAAGAGCAACACAAATTCAGCACAGCTCAATCAATAAACCTTTGATTAGGAAAAACAGCTTTTGCAGACAAGCTCACACAGTTATCTCTCAACACCTTCAACCTGGAGTTTCATGCCAACTGCCCAAGTTCCACCAGGATAAATTTCTTGTGACAGCAAGGCTGTGAAGCAGGACCTGTCTGAATTCTGTGTCCACACGCCACCCTCAGTAGAAGCCATGTCTTATAGACAGTGCTGTGACGGACAAGAGGCTTAAACAGGAGTATTTTTTTGGATAAACCAGGCAGGGCTGGCTCAGCTCTCTGATTTTTGGTATTCAAACAGGCTCTCATCCAGCTAGCAGAAAGCTGTCCATGTAAGAGAGATTTACTTTGTGTACATGAAAAAACCAAATAACCCACCATTAAACAGAAACAACTCCTCCAAAGCATTCACAAACATGACCTAACAACACATTTATCTCAGTTTTTAGCCTCTTCCCTAGCACCAGGGTCCTCAGACTTTAATAAATCTCAGCTTATCACCCACATACTTGACAAGATTCCTTTAAAAGGCAACTTGTTTAGTTAGACTGTGAAATACTTTGGGATTCACAGAGCAATTAAACAAAAGATACTGAATTCTGTAACTTCTTTTGAAAGGTTTGATCAGTTCAACTGCCTCTCTGTTACCTGTAAAGTAGCAGGATCTCTTCCATTCTTTATTTCACCTCCTGGAACCTGTGCTTTCAAACTTGCCAATTTCTTTTGGGAAAACAACAGGAAGCCTCCTTCTCTTTGCACAGAGTTTTGGTGTCTGGCTCGCCACTTTTTGATGGCTTTGAACTGCTGGTTAGCTTGGTGAGACTCCATCCTTGCTAAAGCTTCATCCAGATGGTTTCTCTTCTGGATTACCTGTAAGAAAGTAATTGGTATGATTATTCTTCTCTCTGTCCTCACTGTACCAGAAAAGGCAAAGCAAACTGAGAAGGTCATTGCTATAAAGTAATTTTCAAATTTGGTTTTCAATCCAACTGAGACAAAACCCTCAAATTTGGTTTTCAATCCAACTGAGACAAACCCTTACAACTTTATGCTATTATCACCACTCTATAATAAGCAGTGACACTGGTAAAAGTTAATCACCAGTGGTGATACTGGTAAAATTGAATCAAACTTGACAGACTGAAAAGTGAAGTCATCTTTGCTGAATTCAAGTGCAGAGTTAGAACAGAGAGTGCTTGGTGCTCTGCTGAAATTGAGATGCTGAAATCAAGCTGCAGACTTCAGATTGCTTCCATACTTTGAATACAATGGCAAATAAAATCGTACATTAGTCTGAAAGTAACTGAGACAAACAAGTGTTGCCACTGGATCCCTGACAGATGTGCCAGATGTTGACCACGTGTTTCAGTCTCCCCTTCACCCCTCATAAATTAACTAAAGATTTAGGTGTTGTACCTCATAGTTTTCTGCAATGAAAGGAAACTGCTCAGGCTGTAAGAACTGAGTTTTAGGGATATCAAGCCCATCTTCTCCATACAGAAACTGCACCACGCTGCCATCACTGTCTCGTACAGTCAGGTCATACTGAACCACCAGCCCTTCCAAATGTTTTATGATACACCTATTCCAGAGGGAAAAAAATGGGAAAAAACCCCAAAATATAAGAAAAATGCTGTTAAGAGGCTACAAAGCAACAAGAATGATACAACTCTAACACAAAACCCACTGTTGTCATCAACATCTTAAGTGTACTTAAGGGCTGGTCAGGAATTCTGGAAGCCAAAATCCTATAGACACAACACTCAAGTGAAATGCTAAATGTATAAAGCTTTCAGCCTGCTGCTCCCTCCAGCCTCCTTGGACTGATCTGACCTAAAATGAAACAGTAAATCACTCTCCTTTTCTGCTGTCATGCTTTAACAGTTTTCTGGAAGAAAGGGGCATCCCTCCTTTAGAACTCCTCACTACCCTCTGATACAATTAAAAAGTTCCATTTTCTTCTATATATACTGGAGGTGTTGCTTGACTAAGGACAAGAGCCACTCAATGTGGCCAAGAAAAACTAGAGCTGCCTGGAACTTGTACACCTATCTGTATTTGTACCAGAAAAATTATTTCTGCAAAAGGAGAAGCTGCTGCTGTTGAAATGATAATGTTCATATGATAATGATCAAATTATAATGATCATGCTGTTCAAATGATAAAGATCAAATGATAATGTTGATCTAGATCTCTAGAAAATTGTACTTACAACAAGCAGCATTCAGACTATTTTGTAGAAATCAAACACAGTGAAGTTAAATCTAAGCAATGCAGGCACTTAGAGTCTACAGAACTTTCTCAGAAAAAAAGAGAAAAATCAACAACCAACAACAGGAGCTTTTAAAGGCTCCAATTCTCAAGCAGGCCTCTCACCTTTGCAGGTACCCAGAACGGCTGGTTTTGACAGCTGTGTCCACAAGGCCTTCCCTGCCAGCCATGCAGTGAAAGAAGAATTCCTAAACACAAGCACAACACCATCAGCATTCTGCCAATAAGTGCATCAACACTGGCAATTTATGTTCTTCCTCAAAAGCTTCACATGAAACCAGGGTGAGCAAAGTCCATTTATCTCTAATTGCAGATGCTCTTTATTAAAATACCAATACTCAAATAAACTTCAGTATCAACATAAGCAGCCTTAAACTTACAGAAGGTTTGATGCCAGTGAGAAATCTGCCAGTCACAAATCCTCCTGAGCTAGGGGAAAAGTCATAGGGCTGGAAACATGGCAGTGATTTGCCAGATGCCATCAGTGGGGGTCTTCGGCCTTCCAGCTCAATCTGGCCCAGCAAACAAGAAATCTAAACGTGGGCAGGAAAAAAGGAAACATCACTTTTCCATCCAGCTTTTTGTTCACATAAGTTTAGTGATTTTTCTTGAAAAATACAGTAAAAAAAGGTCAAATGTTGAGGAAATGCTCTGTAGCTCCACGTGGAATTGTTCATGGAATGCTCCACCCACTGAGGGGCAGAAAAGGCATGGAGATCTCACCTGGTTTTTTAAAATTATTCCAGTACCCTGACTCATCCTCAACATTACCTCAATACCTCACTCTTTATACTTCACACAGAAATGTGAAACTAAAATTACTGTAGATATTTTTTCTACATTACCATCACCACCTCTCAGCATTGTACTAAAAACAGAACAAAAACCTCAACCCAAAATGCTCTCCCTTTTGAGCTGTGGTCATTCTCTCCATTTTAGATGGCATCTTTATAGAGTGTTTCTAGCTTGGTGTCTGTGTTGCAAATGGTAAAATGAAAATGTATCCTTCTACTTCTAGCAAAACCAAAGATTGTTGTTCCTATTCAGAAGTTGAAGAAGGAGAGGGTCAGTCTCCAACAGAGGCCAGGAGAAGATATTTCTTGTACAGTAGGTTTGTTTGTATAAACTGCAGCATTCCTTCTCAAAAGCAGTTCTGCTATTTCAATAAACCCTCATGCACTGAGGAGTGATTCAAAAATAGGTTATAATAAACACTGACTCTCTTCCATCACCCACTGAGGTCTTTATTACATTCTTGTAGCATTTTTCCACACCAAAGTCCAGAATGAAAACCTTGCCCTGGTATCAGATATCCCCACAAGAGCTTCCCAACAGTTCTATTCTAGGACACATCACATCAGCACACAGAGCTGCCAAGCATTTTCTGGTTATTGCATTACCTGCATTGTGTTCACAGTGGATCCTTTGGCTCCGGACTGTACCATCAACTGCAAATTGTTCTCTGGAAAGCTCCTGTGGAGACCAAGGGGCATGCAAACCTACAGAGTTGGGAGGGAGGGAGTGAAGGGAACAAAACCAAACATTATTCACAAAACAATAAACCCAAGAAATTCCTGTGGAAGGCTTTAACAAAGTGAAACAATGAGCAATCACAGCCATTGCTATTTATAATTTTAATTTGTCTTCTCACTCAGGAGAAGCAGCATGTGGAGCCCCAAGCTGGGGACAGATGGAAAGCCTCAGCCTCCAGAAGAGTCAGGCACTGCTCACCCACATTAATTAACTTAATAAGGAAGTTAAACAAGATTAGTATGCACAGATTACTCAATGCCAACCTTGTTGACTTCATTGTTGTAATTGTTCACTTCCTCCTTGAATTTCATATCAACCATGTTAAAATCCCTCTGGTCTTTGCAGAGATGGGCATCCTGCCACTTCCCTTGCACCTCCTCACATGATGCTGTTTCTGGCAAATTAAGAGCAGCTCTAACAGCCTGAAAGTAAAATACAGGAATTTTTAGGTGTTAAGCAGGTATGATTGAACAAAGCAGTATTTCAAAAATTTTGCATTATGGAAGAAAAAATAAATCTGCAAAACAGACTTACTTCAATACCACTCTGCCTTGACCTTTCAATGATTTTTTTTCTTTTGTGGTCTGCATCACGTTTAACCAAAATATCTTCAATCCCTGTTAAAGAGGAGAGACAGAACACACTGGTCTAAACTGAAAAAAAATCAAGGAAGGAACCACATTTGGTGTCAGGGATTTTGAGTGAAGAGCTGGGAAAGGAAGTCAAAGCTAAAGTTTTAATGATGGTTAGACCCAGGGCCTGCAGTTTGACAAGAAGAAAAAAATCTGAGTAGCTTTTGGATGGAGAAGTTCTAAGCCATAAAAGAAAAAAATAAAAGAGCAACATAAACGAAGCAGTAAGAGTGCAAAATCAGCTCCCTAATTTAAGGAGTCTTAACTTCAACAGTCTCTAAAAAATCTAAAACTAATGCTTTATGGACCAGCCACATCAAACTGGTTTTTTCCTTCCATCCACATCAAACTTCCTATTAGTTGAACTTTTCACAATCTGGCATTTCTTAGCTTTTTAAGAACAGATAAATTAAAAATACAGATCCTTGAGATGACAGGACCAGGGAACAGATTAACCACTGGAACCTGAACTCCTGTGAGCTGTTTGTGAGGATTCCTGCCACAGACACTAAAACAGTCACTAAAATGGCTGTGTCAAAACACCAAATCCCAAACTCCTGCTCCAGTCTCACTTCTTCTCTGATGTTTTAACTGCCCAGTGCTCCCAGGCTTGTTATCTTTTCCTATCTAACTTTTGCACCCTGGCTCTCAGAGTCCTGTGAGTTAATCAGTCACCTTCCTCACTCCAAAAGATACCCCTGTGTTGGCCCCTCACTACTGCTGATAGTTGACTGTGTCTCTATACCTCTTACATAAGTTTGAAAACCTGTAATAAAAGCTTTACAAACACATTTACCAAAAGTTTTGCCATAAAATGTGATGTGCAAGGATTAAACACCAAGCCCTTGAAGTTTTCATCTTGTTTTGTCAGCTGTTCTGCTTTCTAAGCAATAATCACCTTTCAGAGAAGCAAAACACGAGGTTTTGATCTAAACAAAATTTCAGCACAGGACATATTAACTGTGTACACTTTGGCTAGGCAGGACAGAAAAGAGAAATGGTTGGACATACTCAAGACTCTTTATGCTTAGAAGGCCAGGTATGCACCAAAAAAAACCCCAAAAAAACAAGATCAGAAAAGGCTGGCAGGCAGCTATCTCACTCCAGGCAGTTCTGCAGAATTTCATTCACACAATTAGCATGCACTATGCCCAAGATGTGTGGGTTAGACCTCGGGAGGTGCTGCAGGCACTCACCCATGGTGAAGCCCCTGTAGAGCTGCAGGTAAGCAGTGAAGAGGCGCCCCAGACACGTCAGCACCTTCCCACTGGTCTCACCCCCATAGATCTCATAGCAGCAGTGCACCAGCCCGTAGGCTGAGCTGCCAAAGTGAGCTTTGTCCAGGACTCCACACAGCAATTCCCCATCTCTGATGATAACCTGAAAAATAACACACAGCTTTGAATCAGGAAAACAGACATTTTAATTGCACGAGGACTCAAAACATTTTTCTGTGTAATCTCTGTGAAAATTGGTATAGGTTTAAAAAGCTTGCATGTTGGTGAATGGGTAAATGTGGTCAGATTATCTGTACTTTCAGAATTTGTAGCAGAAATGAAACTTCTAACACCACCTGCATTTTTGCACCTATAAAGTCTGACAATGAAGACACATTGCCTAACAAAACCAGATGGAATCTACCCAAGTCAGGACCACAGAGAATTTTTCCTGACTCCCAGGCCCATCCTTCAGCCACTTCTGGCAGTAACTTTTGCCAAATATCTGCTTCTAGCTGTGTCATTGTGGGGGCCTGAATATATGTTGTATTGTGGGATCTGTGTGGGTCTGAGTTGCTCCAAACGAGCTGCAGCTGCAGGGTCCTTAGTTGGGCAGCAGCTGTAGCTCGTGAAGGTAACTGAGATAAATAGGGGTGTGTCAAGAGCCCAGGAGGAGCCCTTGAGAAGACAGGAAGGACTGTGCTGCAGAGAATGGAGCAGAACAACACTGCAGTGAAGATTACAACAACTGGTGACCCCGACGTGATGAAGAGCACACAACCAAACATTGAAAGAAGGTATGGAATCCCCCGGACAGCCGAGAGCTGTGGCAGCCTGAGAGCTGGGACTATAGAAGATAGGACAGCTGAGAGCTGTGGCAGCCTGAGAGCTGGGACTGTAGAATAGCTGTAGCAGCAGAAAGCTGGAAGAATATGGCCTTTAAAGAAAAGAGCCTTGGAACATCTAAAGACAGCCGAGAGCTATGGCAGCCTGAGAGCTGGGACTGTATAGGGATATGTATATATTCTATGTATGTATCTAGGACAGCTGAGAGCTGGGACTGTATGCATATTGTAATTGTATAATTGTTAAAAGAAAAGGGGGGAAATGTGGGGGCCTGAATATATGTTGTATTGTGGGATCTGTGTGGGTCTAAGTTGCTCCAAATGAGCTGCAGCTGCAGGGTCCTTAGTTGGGCAGCAGCTGTAGCTCGTGAAGGTAACTGAAATAAATAGGGGTGGGTCAAGAGCCCAGGAGGAGCCCCTGAGAAGATAGAAAGGACTGTGCTGCAGAGAATGGAGAAGAGCCCCAGCAGAGAGGCAAGAACAACACTGCAGCGAAGATTACAACAACTGGTGACCCCGACGTGATGAAGAACACACAACCAAACATTGAAAGAAGGTATGGAATCCCCCGGACAGCCGAGAGCTGTGGCAGCCTGAGAGCTGGGACTGTATAGGTGTGGGGGCCTGAATATATGTTGTATTGTGGGATCTGTGTGGGTCTAAGTTGCTCCAAATGAGCTGCAGCTGCAGGGTCCTTAGTTGGGCAGCAGCTGTAGCTCGTGAGGATAACTGAAATAAATAGGGGTGGGTCAAGAGCCCAGGAGGAGCCCTTGAGAAGACAGGAAGGACTGTGCTGCAGAGTATGGAGCAGAACAACACTGCAGTGAAGATTACAACATGTCATCTGCCTTGCTCCCTTCCCATTCCTTTACTGTACACACAATTTTAATAGAACACAGCCCAGCCCAACCCCCAGAGCTGTTGCATACCTGAGATTCACACATTGAATCAAGATTCAGATATCCTTTTGCAGGTCCCTTTACCCAGGCTTTCCCACCAATTTTTGCTTTCCCAGTCAAGTTCAGTGGAGCATGGTTGTCTGGAATGATGTTTATTAACAATGTGGAAACAACCTATAAAGAAGCAGGATGAGGGGCAGGAATTATTTTTTTGGTATAATCGCTTCTCAACATTAAAAAATCTGCCATGAATGAGAAAAGCAACATCCTGCATGTATTCTTTCCACTGACAACAGTTTTAAAAGCTTGGAAGTCTCACAAGGCAGGAATATCCTCCTGCTACTCTATCCTCTAAAGGAACAGTGAGCTGAGCTATGTAATTATTCAGAAATATAAAACAGCAAAGATTTTTCCAATACTTAGATATATTAAAATTTAAAAAAGAAAAGCTGTCTGTTGGCTTTCACAGCTCAGAAACACACACCAAAACCTACATGATGTCAATAGGATTTGCCCTTTCAAACACTCTTAGCAGCACTGGTTTATTATTAGCATTCTGCTTACTTTAAAACCACCACCATTCTTTAAGCCTGTAAATGATAAACTACCTGCTTTCCTGTCCACAATGGCTGTGGCTTCACAATGGCTGGAGGAAAGGTTTGAATTCTCCCTTTTTTGTCTGTCAGCCCTCGGTACACCAGCTCCATGTACTGCTCCCTGGTGAAAAAGCAGCCCCGCAGTGTCATGCTGACCCCAGAAACCATGTGGTCCTGGATCAGGCCAGGAAGAGGCTTCCCATCCTGCAGAGGGAACAAGAAAAAGGTGGTGAGGGGGGGGGTTAATAAGTTGTGTGCCTCCAGCTCCCAAAATTATTCCCCCTGCATTAAAGCACTTCAGTAATTTGTAAAGAACTCATTACAGCACAACTCTCTGCTGAATCTCTTCTGGACACTGCCACTCAAAGGAACAAGATTGTGTGGATGTGCTGGGCCTTCTTTAGAGGAACAGAACCACAAGTGGAGAAAGAACAGAAATAAACCTCAGAAGTAATTAAACAGACTGTTAAAAAATTATCCCATTTATCATTAGACAAAATAAACAAAAGCAATTGTGGGACGGTGTTCACAGGGGTTTTTGGTTGAGGGAAGAGACAAGGATCTGACTCCATGTTTCAGAAGGCTGATTTATTATTTTATCATATATTATCACATACTATATTATCATATACTATATCATCATATATTATCATATTATATTATATTATATTATATTATATTATATTATATTATATTATATTATATTATATTATATTATATTATATTATATTATATTATATTATATTATATTATATTATATTACATTATATATTTTTATATTTATATATATTTATATATTATATATACATACATAAAACAACATATAATACAGTTTTATATAAAATTTATATATATAAAACTATATTATATATATAATTTATATATTATATTATAATATATACTATATAAATAATTATAATAAAATTTATATAAAAATTTATATTATTTATAACTAAAACTATATAAATATATATAAATAATATATAAATAATATATAAAACTATATAAATAATATAGTTTTATATAAATTTATTTAATACATTTATATAAAACTATATTATTTATAGTTTTTTTAATATATATTATATTAAAACTATACTATAAGATTAGAAGAAAAGGTTTCATCAGAAGGCTGGCTAAGAATAGAATAGCAAAGAATGATAACCAAGGTTTGTGGTTCAGCTCTCTATCTAAGCCAGCTGGGCTGTGATTGGCCATTAATTACAAACATCTTACATGGGCCAATCACAGATCTATTTGTTACATTCCACAGCAGATAATCAATGTTTACATTTTGTTCTTGAGGCCTCTCGGCTTCTCAGGAGGAAAAATCCCAAAGAAAGGATTTTTCCCACAGGATGTCTGCGACACAACTGCATCTAGAAATAAAAGTCTGTGGCAGCCGTACTTGCCTTTGGCACCAGGTACTGTTTATCAGTGATGGCCAGGGTGTAGGCCTCTGCCCTGCCCAGCTCGCTCTGAGGGAAGTGGGCGTTCATCTCATCGCCGTCGAAGTCAGCGTTGTAGGCCTTGCAGTTGGCGTAGTGCAGCCGCAGCACCTTCTCGGCGGGCAGGATGCGCGCGCGGTGCGCCTGGATGGACGGCCGGTGCAGCGTGGGCTGCCGGTTCAGCAGCAGCACGTCCCCGTTCCTGATGTGCCGGCACACCTGCCACAGACACCGGGGGGCTGCCACAGGTGCCTCAGAGGGCACTGATTCAGCTTTAAACACACGCACAGACCCACAGAATCACAGAATCACGAGCTTGGAAGGGACCTCTAAGATCGTCGAGTCCAACCTGTGCCCTCACACCTCAATCAGACTATAGCACCAAGTCCAGTCTTTTTTAAACACATCCAGAGATGGTGATTCTACCACCTCCCTGGGAAGAGCATTCCAGTAATTTATTATTCAGTGAAAAATTTCTTCCTAATATCCAACCTATACCTTCTCTGATGTAGCTTGAGACCGTGTCCTCCAAAACATCTCCTTTCTGGTATTCATGTTTTGTGTAAAACTCTGAGAGAATCAATTGTTTGCCCCTGAATGCCCTCTGCTCTCCACCAAACAGCCATTCCCCATTAACTCCCCCAAACCATAGTGATCAATCAGCTCTTCATCCAAAGCCCACTGGGCTGAATTGATACCTCCCACAATATACCCAGCCCTGGACACCCCAGACTAAGGGAGTAATAGCTGAACTGCTATTAACAGTTTCCAGTAAGTGAAGCAAAGGCCAAGAATCTCTTAAGTTCAGCTCTGAGTACAACACAGTACATCCTCATCTAGAACAGAGTCTCTCAGAACAGTCTCATTCTAATTTTTCTTTTAGTAACATTCAAATATCCACTTAATTGATTACCAACAAGAGCATGGAAAGTTGTTTGTACAATCTAAATACTGTTATGTTTAACTCTGCGACAGGTTCTGAAAGAACTGACATCACAGAAATAAATACTCAGACTTAAATTTCAAATCTCTGCTAAGCCTTCTGGTATTCATGTTCTGTGTAAAATTCAGAGAGAATCAAGACTGTTTGCCCCTGAATGCCCTCTGCTCTCCACCAAACAGCCATTCCCCATAAACTCCCCCAAACCATAGTGATCAATCAGCTCTTCATCCAAAGTCCACTGGGCTGAATTGATACCTCCCACAATATACCCAGCCCTGGACACCCCAGACTAAGGGAGTAATATGACCCATTAGCTAAAGTAAAAGCCAAGAATCTCTTAATTTCAGCTTTGAGTACAACACAATATATTCTCATCTAGAACAGAGTCTCTCAGAACAGTCTCATTTTAATTTTTCTTTTAGTAACATCCAAATATCCACTTAAGCAATTGCCAACAAGAGCATGGTAAGTTGTTTGTACAATGTAAATGTTAAACTCTGGGACAGGTTCCGAAAGAACTGACATCACAGAAATGCTCAGACTTAAATTTCAAATCTCTGCTAAGCCTTTATGACAGACAAAGTAATACATAACAATGTGAAAACGTGACTTAGCCATAGTAAATCTAGGGTTGGTAAATCCTGTGCCAGCCACTGCTGTCATACAGGAGATCCAAATTAACCTTATAACAGTGTAAAGAGTGGTCACATGTTATCCAAATAGCTAAGATTAAAAAGCAACTCAGCTGTCACAAGCCCAAGATGCCAATAAGGCCTTGCCATCAAAGAAGAAGATCTTACAACAACTATTAAACACCAAAACTTTTGCCCTAGTAGCTAAATAGCGCTTTTCCAACTCTTGCAAGGGACAGGGACACAGTTAAGAAGTTTAAAAGGTTGATTAAACTGTAGCACAGAGAAACAACTGACATGGAATCAATTAGGTTGGAAAAGACCTCTAAGATCATGGAGCCCAACTAAGCCAGCACTGCCAAGGCCACCACTGAGAACAATCTGCATCTTGGCACCATGAATGCCACACACTGCGTATTTGAAGAAAGCAAAGGAAGGAAAAAGGGGGTTTAGAATTTGAAAAAGTACCATGTTTTCATTCCTAACCCCCGAAGCAGAGATGGAGGAGGGCCGTGCCCATACTCACAATCTTCAGGCCTGCCTGGGGCGCCCCTGAGGAGGGGGTGAGGAGCTGCTTGGCGATGGCCTCGCGCTGGCTCAGGCTGGTGGCGCTCAGCACCGTGTGCGAGCCGTCCTCGTTGATGACCATGGAGGCCCCAGGGTGCACCTTGGGGCCATTGATGACAGCCTGCCTCAGCTCCTTGACGTTCCAGGGGGTGACTGGCTGAGGGTAGGTCAGTTTGGTGGCAAACACCTGGACAGGAAGGAAGAGAGGAGAGAAATAACATGTTGTTCAATTTTGGCTTAAAGATCTAAAAACCACTGATCAAACAGCATCAAAAATTAAGAAATATAAAGCAAATATAAATTACTTTAAGCTCTTGAATGCATCTCCTCACTCTACTCTAGTGCCAAATAAACACAATTCTGTTTTAAAATCCTCTACCATACAAATAGAAACAACGTCCCTTTCACAATTTTCTACTGTGGTACGAAACTCAATTAGCAATTAAATAAAGCAATCATGGATTTAGATTCCGCAAATAAGCCAACAAATACAGAGAAAAAGCACATTATCATCAGGTTACCTATTTCCTTCAAATACAATGAAGACAAATACAAGACAATGAAAAACTCAAATTCAGGGTTGGTGTCATCTTTGTGTAGCTAAAAATCCTTAAGGATTGTTGAAGCTGGTGACATTACCACAGCCTTCTCTTAAGGCTGCAATGTGGAAACCCAGAGCACCAGGAATATTTCTGTGTCTGCTCTGCGGTGCCCTGACCCCCAGGGCAGCACTGACTTTCACCCTCATCCATGGAGAAAGTTGCCTAAACTTCAAGATGGACTGGAATCCACAGAAGTGTGAAATAGATTATAGAGAGCAGTGTAGGTGTGTCACTTGGGGAGAAATTGAGGGTTTGGGATTTTTAGCATGCTGTGGATGGCAGCAAGATGGAGGGCACAGGGTGTCATCCTGGGTTCCTTCTCCATGCTGCTTCTTCCTTCTTCTTCTCCATGGGTTTGGGTGGCATTTTGTAATTGGGCAGACCAGTCCGCATTGTGGGCTCTGTGGGATCAGTTATTGGGTTAAAAGGGAAAATAATCCAGGTGTCAGCTCTTCATTGGATAGTTTAGTCTTAAAAGCCCTTGTAACAAGAGATTGTTAGCCATTTTGTGCCTTTCTAATGAAAGGCTGCAGAGCTCACAGCAGTGAGACTGTTTTACTGATAAGAAATAATAAACACCTGAGTCCAAGCATGAAACTACCAGCTCAAGTGCCTTCAATCCAGACCCAGAGAAACCAACACTGCAATACCTCAAAAATACCTTATACAAAGAGCATAGGAGGAACAAGATCTACTTTTGCACAGACTTACTTCAATTCCTAATCCCACAAAGCAAGTACACCTTTTTCTTTTTTTTTCTTTTTTAACTCCCCTTTCACAGATGTGGTATTCTCGTTTTGGAACAGTAACAATCTCCTGCACTTCACCGCTCCCTCCTTACTAACCCTGGGCAGGAAACAGTCCAGATGAGTCTGGATGCAGATGAATTATCAAGGGTTCTCTCAAGATGAAATTCTTAATCAAAGTCTTGATCACTATTGGTCATCCCACACCCCACATGGCTTTGCTAATCACGGATGAGGAAATCCACTATCTCAATCAAATCCTGGTTAATTAGATTCCCAGTTGAAACTCGATATTTTCACCATACTCATTTCCTGGCCTGTTCAGCTACACTGTTGTACCGTGTGGGAAACATATGGGAAACTTTTCCAAAGGTGTGGGTCTGTGCATGTGGTAGCTGTGAAATCCATCTGTGAAGCTCCTGAAGCACTGAGAGACCTGGATTTTAAACTGCTGCCAAACTGCCATCAGGAGGACACAGTCCTCCATGGATGCTCACCATGGGGATGCCAATCTCGTTGGTCCCAATGTACATGTCGGGGCAGATGACGGAGCGGGCAGCGAAATCCACGCGCTTCCCCATCATGTGCTTGCGGAACAGCCCCTCCTTCTTCTCCAACAGCTTGGGAAACACAAGGGGACAATTAGAACCTGCAAGTCTGTGTCACCCTGCTCTTCTAAGTTCTTCTAAGCCTTCTGATGTTTATATTTTTGTAATGGAGTTTCTCACACACTTTTCATGTAAATAATGATTGTTCTGCATTCCTTTCTGAGGGAGGAGAGAATTGATGGACTGTTGGTTTGACCAGTGTGGCTGGAGAGGTGGCAATTTCATCCTCCAATCCATGGCCACTTTTGAAAGTCTATAAATATTGGAGTTTGGAAATAAACTGCTCTCTTTTTACCTCGGACATCTCAGCTTGTGTGTGCTGTTCATTTTGTGTCCTATTGCGACAAGTATGGAAAACCAAATGGATTCTTGCAATGAGGAGTGGCATGAAAATGCCCATGTACTAACCACAAATAGTTCATTTTTCTTACTCCATCAGCTTTTCTGTTTTAATTAAGACTCCAGCCTGTACCCACCTGACGAATCCCAGGGTATTTGTCTGTTATCAGCTTGTCCATGTCACTATCAAACACAATGTTGACATGGCTCTGGAGGCGTATCCAGGCGTTGTACAGCTTATCTGCAATGCTCTGTCCTGGAATTGTTGTCAGCACAGAACGGTCCAGAGGTTCACTATCCTCTCCTGTCTCCTGCAAAAACAGAAATTAGAAACTTGGACATAACAGAAAAATACTTTCTACTTACTAGGCTGAAGTTATAGTGTTAATTACAGTATTAAATATAGCAAAAGAAACATTCACAATTATCTTGCACTGGTAATCAGCCCATGCTAGGAATCACTGTAACTAGAAAATCCTATTCTTAGATTAAAATAATGTAAATCCGAGAGATTTTATCACTTAACATCACTTTGTTTTCAGTCTAAAAGCCACTAAACCAGTCACATCCAAAATCCATTGACCTCCTGTCAAATGTTTTAAGAACAGATCTCCATCTAGTGGCTACATTGTGAGTAACTAACAGTGTCTCCAAAATGTTTTACACTGCAGATGTAAATCAAGTTCCCCTGAAACTGAGCCCAGTATCAAAGACCCCTCCATGATAAACTGATGAACAAATATGGAATGAGGCAAGCTGACATACACTGTTATTTACACTATACAACTATGTGAACTGGCAGAAGCAGACAAATATTGTTACTAACTATATTATTTAAGAAGTTTTACATCCTACTTAGACATCAGCTGTCAAAAAATAAACACAATCACAACTGGCTCCACTAGGCTTAGAAACTGAAGTGACTTTTCACCCCTCTTTTAATGTGTTGAAATGCTGGCAAAGTTTTATTGTGAACTGTTTGTGCTGTACATATTTAATTCTCTAAAAACAGGAGCCTGTTATATTTCACATACAAAAATCCATGGCTGAGAGAATCTGAGCAAAATGGTTTTCTCCCTTTGCACCAGCCAGAAAAGAGCAGAGGGGAAAAAACCAAATGGTATAGAACATCTCCATCAGCAGATATTCCAACAGCTCAGGCAAAATCTGTCACAGGAACAGCTTAAACAGGAGCCTTCCTGAACTCGACCCACCCATCCAAAAAAAGCAAAGAATAAGACAACCAGCAACTCTTACTGTTTGAATTTCTTCTGTGATCTTTATTGGCTGACACTGTTCTTTGGCCATGAAAACCAAGAGCTTCCTTATCAGCTGGGCATCTTTCATGACAGCCTGCAGGTTCACAGTCTGCCCGTTGGTGAACAGGCGATCTCCGAGGCGATTCACAGGACGGTACCTACAGCAAATCAAAATCACCTCAGAGGACCAAAGCCACTCAAAAGCAGCTTGAAAAACCTCAAACATTCTAAGCTAAATCTTCAGGGCATGGGAAATAATCCAAGCTAAGTGTGGGCATTTAAAAATTCATATATTCTACTGGGACAGTCATAAAAATGAATGACCCATAACAAGAAATTCTATCAGTACCGTGCAGTTACAATACTCTATATTCACATAAAATACTAATATAAAAATACTAAAATACTAAATATAGATATACTAAATACCAAATAGAAATACACTACATATATACTATGTATTTAATATATTATAAACATATATTATATTAATATATACTTATAATATACTTTATATACTTATAATATGCTAAGTATATACTAAATACTAAAGTATATTTTAAAATATAAAATACTAAAATATATCTTTTCCATAATTAGTATTTCAGTCTTCTAATGAACTCATTTGAAGTTACAATAGAATTTATCAACTACTAGTGTAATTTTTATTATTTAAACACTCCACTGACACTTAAGCAGACCAGTGTCTGTATTACAGGAGTTTGGATCTCCAAATCCTGCAAAGGGTGCACTAAATCCTGTTATTTTCTACAAGATTTTGGGGGGGATAAATTTTACCTGGAAGGTGGAACCACAAGCAGATCTAGAAAAAACATGTCTGGACTGAATTCTGAACTCTCATGGGGATCCATCCCAGGGAAGAGATAACGCAGAAAGAAACCTAAAAAGAAACAAAATAAATAAAAATTCACTCTCATTGCTATTGTTTGGGAATCCAAACCCCCAGATGCACTTGGTCAATCAAGTCTAAAGAATCTGCTAAGTTAACACTATTGAGCCTGTTTAAAATAAAAACATTCAGACACAGTTTTTGTCACATATGAGGTATTTTAGGAACAACTCTGGACAGAAATATAGATTATAGCAAATGGAGAAAGCAGAAGTAGAGGAAGAAAGGTTCCAGCAACTAACTGTGACTGATTCACAAAAGAGCTTTGGTTTCTCATGGAAGTGCAGACAGATTCAGAGCACAGACAACCCAAAAAAGAGGCTGATAAATCCATTCTCAGTCTTTAACCAGTGTAACTGTGGGGTGCAGCACCACAGGAAATCACAGCCTCTGCTAACAACTGTTGTGATTTGTGAGGAGCCACAATTTGAGAATAAATGATCAAAGTGTTAATTGAATCCAGGTCTCTGCATTCACTGGCTGCCAGTCCTGTCACAAACCCTATTTTGCAGCCAGAAGCCCCTAAGGCAAAAGGCAAAGATTTGACAAGGAGTTCATACTGGAAGATTTGCAGATTTGGCCAGTAAATGGTACAGAAAATAAAGTCATGTTACTCTTCACAACCATTACCTTCATTCTTCCACAGAGCCAGGATGTATTCCTTGGCAGTCATTGGTGTCAGGTAACCTCTCTTCCCTAACTGGCTTTCATCAATACCTGAAAAGTAAAAAATAAAATAAAAATAAAATAGTTATTTAAAAAAAAATCTCCAGACATTACTCTGAAAGGTGTGGGGAGTTTTTTGCTTACAGTAGTGCTTCCAGCTCAGAGAAGGTATGGAAATATAAAATATACATACAAAATATAGTGGCTGACATCTACATCAAAATTATCATTTAAATGTTTGCTTTGGGAATATGAAATTAAGTAAAAAAGAAACCATTTCTGTGACTAGTAAATATGAATATAAGTAACAGAAATAAGACTCCATTCTAACATCTAAAGTTTATGCTTTTTTTTTGTGACTTATAATGAGCTGGAACCTTCCTTCAAATGATCTCATCCCCTGACCAAAACACAAGTCAAGTCTCAGCCTGAAACTGGGGAAGCTTTCAGAGGGGTTCAGGTACTACCAGGGAGGTTTCCATGAAATACTCAACTGAAGGAGACAAAAGCACCATCCCTATTATAGATGAGACCCTGGGCAACCTCTGCTTTGGAGAGGAAGGAAAACACATGGTTTTGCTACTATAAAAGCAAACCAATCAATTATTTTCAAAACAAAGCCAGAGATTTTAGCTCTCAATTTCTACAACTCGATGAAAAGCAATTCTGCCACAACCTCAGACAGTGTCCTATTCTTCTTCTGGCTTAGGTTCAGAAATGCAGATTTTTGCACATTGGAAGTTCAATTCTCCATTCACCTAGAAAACCTTTCCTTTCCTCAAACAGAAATGCATCAATGCCAAGGTTAAAGGTACTCCCTTTTGGGAGTTAACCATCACAGGCTATGCACAATGTACCTAACTGGGCAATCCATCCCAGTTCAGAACATGGAATACTTCCCATTTTGCTTCTTCAGCCACAGAGATTTAATCTAGCATTTAAATCAAAACAAAATAAACTCTCTATGGAAACCTTTCCTAAGGGCTAAATAACACACAAAAATGTCTGCTTCAATTCTGTCTCATTGTGTAAAGGATCAAGGATATGAGAAGGAAAACGAGGTTCAAATTCATTCAAATTAATTAATCCTGGAAAGTGCCACCTTCTTTCTTTTTTGGCTCTTATTCTTTAAGAGGAAATCAATTCACAAGAGTTAGGATTATGTGATTTTCTTTCTGAAGTTGGTCAACTTCCTCCTAATTAATTTTACCTGTAATTGCTCTGTTTAAAAAATCCAGCAGAAAATCAATTACTTGCCAAAAATGAAGTGCTCAAAACCACCCTAAAGTTGACAAAGATTATGCTGTTGTACTTCTTTTCCTGACACAGAAAGCTGCAAAAGCACAACAGGCTCTCAAACAGAAATTTAATGGAATTGGGTTCACTCTGACTCCTGAGCTTACTGGTTTTGTTATAATCAGTATTTTTTATAAATGAGTTCCAAGTGCACAGTCATTGCTAAGAATCTGTGCCCCTTAAATGCAGGGGAAAAGTGCAAACATATTTGAGTAGAAAACAAATATTTCACCTGCTGTTTCATCCAGAATGCCTTCCTGGCCTGACTTAGGGTACACTGTGGAAGGATAGGTGACTGTCAGCTTGCTGTTGTGCTCCTTTCGCACCAGTGATCTCCTGGATCTTGAAGGGAAAAAACCCAAACAGGACAGGGAAATAAAGATTAATATAAACACAGCATTTAACCAAAAACCAGCTTCCTCATGTAGTTAAACTTACTTGCAGTTTGGGCATTTCTTTGAAGCCATGTGTGCTTTCCAGAACTCTGATACCAGTTGATTTCTACACTCACACACATTTTTGACCTGGTAAAGAAAAAAAAAAACCTTAAAAATAATGAATATAATAAAAATAAACTAAAATATGTCATATGAAGATTTCACTAAACAGCACACAATCAACATTACAACATGAACATTAATAGTATCAATGCACACACATCCATGTACTGATTAATTCATGCCTTGATCTGCAGTGTTCTTTCATCATCTTCCCATTTGCTGGAGGGACACATCCCTCAATGATCTCCATGCTCCTTTTTCAATTTATTCCATGAAGTCTTAAATTTTCAGGTCAGTATTGTAATTTAAAGTTTTTCTCTAATGATGATTTAGGTAAGTATAAAAATGACAAAAAACCACTTATTTTGACAGCTCATAAATGTATGATTTACAAAGTGCTTAAGCTTAGTTTTAAAACAAGTGATCAAGGAATTAAAACTGGCTTATAAACAAATTTGCTGAATGATCTTATTATCTAAGTATCTTCTTCACTCACCTCTACTAACCATGCACATTAAACTACATTTAAATGGAAATTAGAATTCAACTACACAAGTCTTCCTAAAAATGTCACTGTAATTAATTCTGCAAGTCAGATGCATGAGTTCTCAAAATGTGTTCTGCAGCTCAAAACAGTCAGAGCATCAGACAGAGAAGTATCAACATCTGTAGGTGGTGTACTGGCAGCAGTATCAGATTTTAATATGGCATTTACACCACCAAAACATTTCCCTGCACAGACATTTCCCTATTTTCCAGAATTTCAACAGTCACACTAACGGGAAATAAAATCCTTTTTAAGTTTAATTTCAGACATTTCCCTCAAAAAGCCCTCTAAACATAACATAGTTCAGAACTGGACAAAATCCAGCACCTACAAAGCCAGGTTTTGCTTTGCACATCACTATTTTAAGAGGATAAAGGCCAGGATCTCAGGAGAAGCACTGCCTGTACTCACATTTGAGCACCGATCTCTGGTTTGGGAGCTCTGTAACATTTCCTGCACATGGCAATTCAACTCCTCCTCAATTTCAAAACCCAGCACCTATACAAATCCTACACCTACATGTCCTGCACATCACTCTTTTAAGAGTTAGATAAAGCCCAGGATCTCAGAAGCACTGGATGTACTTACATTTGAGCACCGATCTCTGGTTTGAGAGCTCTGTAACATTTCCTGCACGTGGCGATTCAACTCCTCCTCAATTTCAAAATCCAGGACCTACATGTCCTGCACATCACTATTTTAAGAGGATAAAGGCCAGGATCTCAGGAGAAGCACTGCCTGTACTTACATTTGAGCACCGATCCCTTGTCTGGGCACTCTGTAACATTTCCTGCACGTGGCGATTCAACTCCTCCTCAATTTCTGAGCCTGTTGCATCTGCACACTGCTCTATAAACTACAAGGAACAGAAGATAAATTGGCAGAGAGCTTTAGAGCTGTGAGAGCACCCAAAAAGGGATGGAGCATCACAGAGTACTTGCCCTGTTCAGGATGATTTCGAGCTCATGGACAGCATGCAGCAGCCCTTTCTGCAGCACCTTCAGCTGGCTCAGCAGCAGGTGAACCACGGCTCGGGGACACGTCAGCATGTGGCAATTCAAACAGGACCCTCTGATCAGAAGGTACAATTTCTGCAAAGGAAAGGGGAAGAAAAAATTATCCTGACAGCCTGGGCACCAGCAGCCCTTTGCCCAGCAATAATTCAGTACATTTATAACACATACATCAAAGAACAGGGGGTTGTAGACAGGCAGAGGCAGCTCTATGTGGCCGAAGTGCCCGGGGCAGTTGCTGAAGTTCTGCATGCAGGTGGCACACACTTCTCTGGAGTCCGGCGGCCCCAGGGCCAGGTCGTAGAGCCCGTTCACAGCTGGATTGCCCACATTGTCCAGGTACTGAGGGTTGGTGATGGCCTTCACACTCAGCTTCCTGAAGCGGTGAAAGGAAAAAGTGAAAATCAACGGCACTAAGCTTGAATGGTACAACTAGTGTCAGAACCCAGGACAGCCAAGACCCCTGCCAGGGGGCTCAGAGACTCTGGCACAGAGCCCAAGATGCCTGTGGTTTTGATTATGACCCATGGGGCAAGTTAACAACCTTATATGAAGATCTGCAAGCCCCAACAGTTTAAGTAGAATGATAGTGAATTTATCACGGGGTGAAAAAATTGATTTTGGGGTTTTTAGAACAGGGGTTCAGGGGGCAAGATGGAGGGATCTGGGCATGTCCAGCCTTTCTCCTTCTTCTTCTTGGCCTCCATCTTCTGCTGTGATGTTGGCACTTATAGACTGGTTTAGAGTAGAAGCTCACTGTCTAACATAGGTGATAGGTATTGGGGAGTAATTGTAAATATTGTACACGTAGTTTTTAGTACAAAGACATAACACCGCCCCAGAGTGCCTCTGACTGTCGTACTGAACGGACCTCAGCTGGACAGAAGAAAATATTTTATAGATAAGGAACAATAAACAACCCTGAGACCGAGAACTGAAGAGCTCTGATTCCTTCTTCAAGCACCACGCTGGGCAAAGAGACTTTCCAACTTTTCTCGGGGTCACTGTGAGCAGCGAGAGATCCCGAGACAACCTAACATGGGCATTTAGTAGCTGTGTGATCTTCTCCATTGATAAAATATCTTTCTGAGAGCATTTTGCGAATGCAATGGGAATTTTTGTATCACTGATTTCATTATACAATGAGCAAAATCATTCATATCGCAGCAAATATTTATTTTACATGACTAGCCGCTCTACTAAGAAATCACATAATTTTGTCAGCGTGTCCCCTCGAGCGATGCGAGATTTTGTCTAAAATTCGGCTGCCGCCATGCCGGCGGCTGGGCCATGGCCCAATCGGACTACAAGTCCCAGCATGCCGCGCGCCACAGCCTGCCGCAGCTCCCCGGCGCTCTGCCGCGGGGCACGCTGGGACTCGTAGTACCCAGCAGCACCCGCACAGCTCGGGCAGCGCACACATGGAGCCTCACCTGATCTCCTCGGCCGTGTACATCCCGAAGGACACTCCAACAAGCCGCCGCCATGGCACCACTTTGGGCGGCTTCATGGCGAACCAACAACTCTTCCCCGGCCGACAGCGGATCCCGCTCTCCCGCTGAAAGCGCCGCGCCACGGGCAGCACCACGCGGTCCGGGCCGCGGGGGGGGCGGGGCTGGGCGGTACCACCGCCGCGGAGGGGTGGCAGGAGTGGTGCCGCCCCCCTTCCCAGAGGCCAGCGCGGGCCATGGCGGCCAGGCGGGTCGGGGCTGGCTGCTGGCAGCGGGCGCTGTGGCTGGGCCGGCGGTGTCGCCTCCCGGGCGGGCGGGAGAGCTGCCGGTGAGAGACCGCCGGGAGGAAGGAATGGGCGGCGGCGGCGGCACCGGGGAAGAACGGACGGGCGGGCGGTGCGGGGAGTGATGCGGGAAAGGCTGCGCAGGCGCAGTGCGCGGTGCCCGGCGTGGCCGGGGCGGCGTGGAGGGAGGGAGGGAGCGCCTTTTGTGGGGCTTTTATCTGCTTTTAAACGCCTTTCCCGGGATCTTCCCTGGTTTGAGGCGGCTCGGAGCATCCTCGGGAGAGAGTTGGAGCGTTTAAGAGATTCCTAGATGTGAATCTCACGAAAAAGCGAATGAGCGCTTTATGGAGGCTGAGGAAGCTGGGGCTGTTGAGCCTGAGAGGGGAATTTTGCGTATAGACCCCAAAACTGAAGGGGGCCTGCCAAGAAACCAGAGAGGGACTTTTGGTCAGGAGATGTAGTGATAGGAATAACAATGAATAATAAGTACAGATCGAAAAAGGAGAAGTTTAGATTAGCTATTGGGAATAAATTTTTCATTGTAGGAGTGGTGCAACACTGTCCAGTTGCTCAGCGAAGTTATGGATGCCCCAGCCCTGTCAGTGTTCGAGGGCAGGTGGGATGGGGCTTGGAGCAGCCTGGTTTAGTGGAACAAGATCTTAAAGGTTCCTTCCAACACCTTAACATTCCATGATTTTACGCAATGTTTTTGTTTAGGGGCCTTCTCAAATGAAAAGGTTCCACTTCCCTGGGTAATCGTTACTCATTTTTGGGATGGCAAAATCATATTTAAAGAGTTTGTGAGCCTTCCCAGGAGCAGCTGGTATCGTGCAGTGCCACGGTGAAGCACCGAGCTGTGGCTGCACCTGACAGCCTCTCCCTCAGGGCCAAGGTCAGCGTGGAGGCCCTGAAGGCCAGGGCTGCAGGAAAGCTTTGCTGTTAGCTTCCTTCATGAGCAAAATGAGTACAAGCATTTTAACATAAGCCTTAGTTTGTGTTGAAAGCAGTGAAATGTGAACAGTGGTGAGCAAGGCTTGAAGCAGTGCTCTGTGGTACTCAGCAGAGTCCATGGTGTGAGTGTGCTGTGCTTTTGTGAGGAGCTTCCACACCTCTGTAGAGACACCTGGGCATCTGCATCTCACCAGGGCTGCATCATTACTCTGGGTTTTCTCCTTCTATGAACACTACTTGTGTCTAAAGTTGTTTTTTTTAAGTGCTATTTTTAGCATGATCCTGTCTCTAAAGCATAAAGAATCTTTTCTGATTGATGTCTGTGATTTTCTAAGCTGCACTAGTTTGTGAAAACTACTTTAAAAACACTGTACCCCAATATTAAAAAATTACAGATTTTTTTTCGTAGTAAAATTTTTCACATACAGCCTCTTGTCCCTTGAAACCAGAGCCTTAAGAGAAATATCAAATATAAGTTTTGTGGCAATAATTTGGAGTTAATAAGAGTACAACATTGCCAGTTACTCTAATGCACTCCAGTTCCCTCTAATGTTTTAGTTAATTCTAACCTGTAGTATGGGATTTCACTACTCTACTTTTGCTGTTTTACTGTGACTGCCATAAATTCCAACCCCTGGTTGTTTATAGGAGCTCTTCAAGTAGTCCTGCTCTGGGGAAGACTGTGGACAATCCACAAGGTGAGATGGCTTCATTACTGGTTCCTTGCATATGTTCTTTGATCTCCAAAGAATACAGGAGATAAAGGTGATGTAAACACCCTCTCTCCCCTCCTTTTATTTTCTCTCCCTTTCTTCTTTGTGCATAAATGTCCTGGATTATCTTGTTTCCTTACCTTATCACCCATCAGCTCCATGCTCCAAGAGCATGAACTGAGTTGTGCAGCTCCATGAGCCTGTGTTGGACTGTTTTAAAATCCTTGTTTTAGCACTTTCAGCTGGATCACTTCACATGAACATTCTTGAATCCTTCCAGGGATGGTGACTCCACCACTCCCCTGTTCCAGTGCTTGACAAGCCTTTCAGGGAAGAGATTTTTTCCTGATATCAAATCCAAACTTCACCTGGTGCAACTTGAGGCCATTTGCACTTGTCCCTATCACTTGGGAGAAGGATTGACCCCACCTTGCTACAACTTATGGGGTCAGAATTTTCTTTGGGCATCCCTTTGTTTCTAATGAACTTTTTAATATTGTTTCTCACAGTAACTCAAGAAGAAATTGTGCTCCCCCGAAGGAAAACGTGGTGAGTGTTTACTTCTGGAGTCTTCACTTGAAAAGAAAATCAGTGTTTGACAGCTAAATGTAGTCTGTCACCAAACCTGAAAAAGAAAATTGAGGTTCCTGTGTTCCTTGATGCAATGTCCCACTAGGGGTTTTCCTGCTGATTTGGAGCTCTGTGAATACTCTTGATTTTTACTCTCTGCAGATCATGCACACTGCATTTCTGACATTTCTTTTAAAAGCACTTGCAACAAGTGCATTTTTAAGCATGGTTCTATTTCTTTGTAAAAGATCACATTTGCTAAAGATCTGTAAACCCAAGTTCATTTGGCTGTTTGCATGTGAAAGTGTTTCTTCAGCAAAATAAAACTTAATTGTTGATAACTGAATAAATCCTTAGAAATCACACAACTGAACAAAACCTGTTTGGTTGGGAGCACTTAAGATAGAATTTCATGACTCTACTGCAAAAATTAAATTTATGGTCAAATGGTGTTTGCTTGAAACAGCAAAAGTCTTAAGGTTCCACAGGCACAGGAGTCCTGAGATACCTGGGTTTAGTTTGGTTTATTTCTTCTTGCAAAGACATGTCTTGTAGAGAGACTTAATATATTATTATTTACTTTATAATATTATTATTATATATATATATATTATATATTTACCCTTGGAGATGCTCTAGGAGCAACATTCCAAGGAATTATTTTCTTGGAATGAATGTTTCTCCCCTAGGATATTTCTTTGATAACGTATTACAAGGGCAGGAGTAAGAGCTGTAAACACAGATGCTCTTCTGGTTTTCCTCAAGATTTTTTTTCTTGGGGTTGTTTAAGAACCAAGACCATTTTGCATTTTATCTTTCTTTGTGAGAAGTGATGTTTTCTTAGTGCAGCAGAAACATTATTTCCTAGAGCTGAAAATCCTTGTGGGTTAGGATAATCCTGTGCTGGTTCTCCAAGCAAAGTCATGCCCAGCATTCCAAGTCTGCAGGTGGGAATTAACCAAAGTCCTTTGTGCTTAGGGATAAACTCGCCGTGCTCCAGACCTTGGCCTCTACTGTCAACAGGGTGAGTGCTTCTGTGGGCTTGGGGATGGCTCAGGGGTCCATTTTGTACAATACTCTTGTGCTCAGGAGCCCTTTAATTTCTGCTTTGGCCATAAATGAGAGATGGAACTGTCACATCAGGGTTTTCCCTTTGGCTCAGGGGGTTTTGCTGTGTCCTTAAAGCCTCATTCATGTGCTAAGAGAGAGCTGCAGTGCTTTGCTAAGGCTTTCACCACCACAGGGAGCAAGCTCCTTCACCAGTTCCTTCCCAATCCAGAATGTCCTTCCCAATCTCAGTCCAGAAAAGCTTTAGAAAGTGCAAGGAGTGTCTGCTCTTGCTGGGCAAAACCTGGAAATGTTGTGATGCTGCTCTTAAATCCCATCTAACTTGAATTCTGGGAATTGAATCAAAACTTGCCAAGTCCCACCAGCTTCCCAAGACTCTTAATTTGGGGTCCTACTTTGCAGGGCACTCACTGCTTGATATATTATAGGCAGGACCCTTCTGTCACCATATTAGCCTGCAAGGGTGTGTGTAAAATGAAAACATTTTTGAAATTATTTCCAAACATTTTTTTTAAATTATTTCCTCTTTTTGAACAAGAGGAACTTCCATTGGTGATGGTTATGATGGAAGAATTCCTTGTGCCCTAAATTCCATGAGGCAGTGTGTTGTGGCTGTGCACATCACTGTAAACTTCTCATTGCTGGGCTCTTCTTCCTACAGGATCCTACTGCTGCTCATTACATGTTCCAGGATGACCCTTTCCTGATGCCAAGAAATGCAGCTAATTCTGTAGGTATTTCCTTTCACTTCCTTGATAGCTTCCTCCTGCCTTTGTCTGGGCTGTGAATATTCCTACCTAATTGAAGCCTGGTTTTGATTGCAAAAGAAAATTAGGTATCAGATTGCTTTCAGAATTTTCTCTTCTCTCTAAAATGAAATGTTTTTGAGCTTGAGGTAGTAGTGCAGCATTTCAGATGTCTCAATTGTGTTCCTTGACTAAGTAACAAGGAAGTAGAATTCAATGGCATTTAAAGTTAGAGATTCTTTTACTGGCATGAATACCAGAAGGTTTTTCTGGAATGTTGTCCCTGTCATTCTAGTAAGTTGAAAATTACATGAGTTTAATTTGATCCCATCAGAGTGTTCACTGTTAAATGAAATGTTTCTTCTAATTCTCAGCCTTGTAATCTGTGTTTTTCTCCATCTTGTTCTGTCTCATTTCTGTGCAGCGTCTGTATGCCGTGTCAAAGGAGTCTGGGAGAAATGCTGCAAAGTACATCATAAAGAACTTTCCTCAGTATTTTGACAAGACTTTTGCAGAGCCCAACGTACCAGTAAGCTTTTTGTTCTTTATTTTCATTGTATTTGTGCTTTGTCACTGAAATCTGCTGTTGGACTGGTCCAAAACTAAGGATAACTTTTAAACTGTTTTGCAGACAGTGTGACCACAGTGCTGTATTTCCATTATGTTTTTGTAGTGGACATTTTTCAGTATCATATCAGGTTCTTGAGATAAAAGCAAGAAAAGCAGTGGTTTTTTGTCCGGTTTTCGGCTGTTTGAAGGGCCTGGAAAGGCCCGGGGTGGCCTTGGGGCAGCCCGCGTATCAAAGGACGAGAAGAGGCTTCAGTTCTTCTTTCGGTCTCTGTGTTTATTAATTGTTTATCTAAAAGATTTTCTTTCAGCCCGACAGAGCTCTGCTCAGCAGCCAGCCATGAGCACACTCACCTATCTTTATACCCATTGTTACGTGTACAATATTTATCATTTTTCCCCAATACCTTTTACCCTTATTGCCCAGTGCACTTTTAGTAATGACCAATCCCAAAGTGCCACCATCACCAAAGGAGATGGAGGAGAAGAAGAAGAAGAAGAAGGACAGGACACGCCCCAATTCCTCCATCTTACTTCTCTAAACCCCCCTGTACAGAAATCCTAAACCCTGTGTCTCACTCTCTAATTAACTAATCCCTTCACCATTCACCCCGGTGAAACCCTCCTGTCCTCATACAGGTGTCGTCTCCTGTGTAGGGTCAAAGTCCAGCCACCAGACACTTCTGGAACATTCCAGGACTCCTGAGCCCCTCAAGGGTGGTCTCGGTGACACCTCAGTCCTGGGGTGCTGAGATCCCACAGTTTTTAGGTGTTCCTTCCTGGCACAAAGTGAGGGATGAGGATGTGTGTGGTCCTTCATCACCAAAAGCACTGCTGTTGGTAGGCTGCAAGCAGTGCATTGGGTGAAGAATAAAGGATATGTAGAGAAGGTTTGAGCTTGTGACCAACTTGCCCTGTTTGTTTCAGAGCCTGATGCCCCAGCCCGTCACCCCTCGGGCTGAAGGAGTGAGCGAGGAGGCTCTGAGGGAGCGCGTCCACCTCAGGATGGTGAAGGAGTCTGTGGACATGTTTGATCAGCTCCTGCAGGCAGGTGTGTGCTCACCTGCCAGCTGCTGTGCTGGAGCTCTGCTTAAATTGGGCCAGAAATACCTCAGCAGCTGCCACAGGCTATGGAGACAATTGTGTGCCTGTTGTTTCTTTCACAGCTGACTCTGGTCTGGTGAAGTGGAATTCTCTAGAATTGCTGGAGCATCTTAGCCACTGCTTGTCTGACATGTCACTTTGGTGATAAGGAGAACAATTGGCTTCTTGAAGAGAAAGCAGATTAAATGCTTCTGTTGATTTTGAATGTTTCATAGAAAGTGAAACATGCAGAGTGTTCTTCACAGCGGGATGTATCCTAGGAAGAGTTATGACAAGCACTAGAAATTTCAGATGCTGTGTTGGGCTTGTGCTGCTTTGCAGTTCTGGCTGAGAGCTCTCACTTCCTTCTATGTGATCAGGAAAACTCTGCTCTTTCAGGAAAACTTGATCAGGAAAACTCTGCTCTTTCAGGAAAACTCTACTCTTTCAGTGGCTTCAGTAGAAAAACATTCTCTAGTTCAGTGTTGAAATTGTGTCCTGTGATGACTGGGTTTGTGGCAGTACTGGTGTCACAGCAGGGTTAGGGACTTGCCAGAGAATATCTTTGTGTTGGAAGGGAGCAAAGTGGTGTTCAGAGGGTTCCTGATGTGGCTGTAGAGTGGTGAGCTCTTCGCTTTCTCTGACTGTCATAAATTCTCATTTTCTAAAGGCACCCCTGTGTCTCTGGAGACCACAAACAGCCTTTTAGATTTGTTATGCTTCTATGGAGATGGTGAACCTACTCCTGAAAAAGAGCAGGAAGAAAAAGAGGATTTGGAAGAACCAGGGGTATGGAAAACTTGTTGATCTCTATTTATTCATACATAGTTGGGAGTATACCGAGGTGACATCAAGGTTTTTGTACTGTCTGTGTGGGAGATGCCATGAGGTGGATCAGATGCAGTCAACATTCCCAGGAGATATTTCTGTTACTAAATTCCATGACTGACCTAGCAGCAACAGTAGTTTGTGTAAAGCTCTTAATATGTTTAATAACATAAACATTATTCTCAATGTAGCTGTTGCTTCCTGAATGTTGTGATAGAAATTATTCTTATATAACACATTCAAAACCACCTTTGTTCCACACTGCTGAACTTCAGTTTTGTTAGTAAGTCGTGTCATTTGATGTTAAATCATAATTTAACTCTGAGAAACTTCTTTTTGCACAAATCTCCCCAGGTGGATGCTTCAGAACAGAAAACTCCAAAGAGACAATTTCGAAGAGGTGCACAGCCTGGCCCCAGATGGAGGTAGAGAAAATGTTACCAATATTCCCATATTCCATGGGTTGTGCACTTCTATTCTTATAGAACAGACCTAAGTCTTGTTAAATAAACCTGTGTTTGCTGTTCTTATAAAGTGTTCATGGAAATCTGGTAGGTGATTGTAGAATAGTTTCAAGTATCACAAGTGTGATATGTGAGCATCAGTCTTTGGGGGTACAGCCCTTATGTTGAATCCTTCTAAGAGCGTCTTTTATTTGGTTCTTTAACAATTATCTTTAACATTTATCTTTATCTTCACTGGTTCTAGGGAGAACAACCATGCTGAAAGGATATTTAAGATAATGCCAGAGAGGAATGCACACTCCTATTGCACAATGATCCGTGGCATGGTGAAGGTAAAGTCATTCTTCAGTGCTGGGATTTGTTTCAGCTTTTCAGATCTCACATATTCAGAGATGGTTTAATTTTGTTTTCACAGCACGGGGCTTATTCTAAAGCTTATGACACGTACATAGACCTGCTGAATGAAAGGCACAAGGGTGAGTGTGTCCTGGCTGGGCTTTGTTGGGCACAGTTTGTTCATGGCAGTGATGATTGGCGCAGGGGTACGGACCTCAGCTGCATCATGGGAGCTGAATGCAACCTGGGAATTCAGTGCAGCTGGCGTGGGGCTGGCTCTCTGGAAACAGGTTTGCATGAGACTTTGCCAGAAACTGAGCCATGCTAGAACAAACTGTTTCAAACTGTTTCCTGTAGGCTATGAATTGTCATTTTAAATGGATTTTCTTACATTTTCCAGCTGATGTGCACACCTTCAATGCACTGATCAGAGCAGTCCCGTATCTAAAGGACAAATTCGTAGAAAGATGGGAATTAGCCAAGGTAAGGAGGGTAGAGCAAAAGAGGTGGGGAAGTGGTAAGAGTGGGCTCTTTTACTAATAAGGATCTGCCTTATTAGTATAATTTTGCAGCTGTTGAAAGACCAAAAGCAAGACCTTTGTCCCCAGATAGTAATCTCTGCTGTAAAGGAAGTACAGGAGTTTAAACAGAAAAGGTAACTATGGAAGAGTGGCAAATGTGAAAAATCCAGTCTTGCCTTTGCAGAGTAATTTCCCTTGTGAGAACTTATCTGATCCAGGAACTGCCTGGACAGAAAGTGATTGGGGAAATTACTGCTGGGAGGTAAAGTAAATGAACAATTTTAGATTAAAGCTCTGGATTTCAATTCATGGCGTTGTGACAGAAATGGAATTTTGAGTTTTAATGACACTTCAGTAAAGAAAAATATTATGTAGTTATAAAAATGTTCCATTATGTTCTAGAGACAATTCTCCAGAATTTATTCTGATGTAATGTAGCCTTGGGGTTTGGTCATTAAAAATTAGATAGTACTGATTAAATAATCAGTTAAAGCAGAGTTGTTCACTTGAAGTGGGTAAGAAGGCTTAGGTTGAGGAAATGTATGTATAACCCACCTGAAAGCTGAACTGTGATCCATAATATTTGTAGCACTAAGAATTTGGGAATTTTGTTTTAAGGACTTGCTGACTCATATGGCTCAACAGAAAGTGCAACCAACTCTGCTAACTTTTAACTCTGTACTGAAGAGCCTGAGAAGATGTGGTGGTGTGGGCAGAAGTATGTCTTTATTTGTGTTAAAGGAAATGGAAGCACTTGATATAGGTAAGAGAACCAGAGTATTTATTGTATGCAGTATTAATATTATATATTAACAATATATTAATATATTATATATATAAATACGTATTATTATTTTATATAGTATTTATTGATATTCCAGTGCCACCTCCAGAACAGAGCAGTTAACACAGGAGTTCAGCACCACAACATGGTGGGGATTCCCTGACTCCAGGGAACTTCACAAGCCACCTAAGCCACTTCAGGTCTATACATCTACATCTCTACAGAAAAAAGCTCTTCACCTAGATGATGATTTTTTTCTTCCAAATAAGTATTGTAGAAACAGAGAATATCTGCAGAATTGATTTGATGTCCTGTGGGCTGTGCTTTGCCCCAGTAACAAACTTGTTGATAGGCTGAAGATTACATTCATGTGCAAAAGGGGAAATATTGTGAAGTATTTCTGATTTTAATTTAGAGCAGGGAAGCTTGGCTGCTCCCCCATAGAAACAGGATGCTCCAGCTGGTGGAACAGTGTTGGATATCCCCTCTCCCTGGCGTGTGTGGTGGGTCTGGCCCAGCATTAGGGTGGGCAGGGAGGGGTATCACAGTGCATTTATGCATGCTGCCTGCCTGCAGGAGCAGCCTGAAGTGGAGCAGTGGCACAAAGCTCACAGGAGTGTGGCAGTGACTGAATGTTTCTCTTTGCAGAGCCCAGCCTGGCATCCTATGACCATCTGCTCTCGGTGTATTACAGAGGCGGTAGGTGTGGCACCGACCTGCCTGCTGTGGCAGCTGCTCTGATGCTCTCACGTGTGATGGCTGAAGGCAGTTCACTTATGGCCTGAAAGACACCTTTTAATGGGTGTGATCTTAGTGTTCCCTGTGCTGCCTGGTTCTGCTTGGGTGCTAAAAAAGGATAACCTCATCCAGGGAGCAAAGGCTGCTCAGTCACTGTGGAGGCTGGCTCTGACCTCAGTGTGGGATTTCATGTACCACTCACAGGGAGTTTGTTTTCCTGCATTAGAGCTGGCATGAAAAAACAGCTGTGTTAGAAACAGGAACCCAACTCTTTAAGATCCCATGCCCACAGATTTTTGGCTATAGGAAGAGAATAGGCAAAGTAGCCATAGCTGCAGTCCTTGTGTTTTAAGAAATGTAAAGGAATTGCTTTGGAGTCTCTCGAGGTTTGGTTCTGGAGTTCAGGTGTTTATTTAGTTTTGGTTTTCCCCCTTTTAAATTTTTGTTGGTTTATTTATATTTAAAAATATATTTATATATTATACTTCAAAAGTATATTATATAAAAGTATAAATACTTTGCTTTTTCTAGTGCAACCCTCTAACAGACAAACTTCCAGGCCTGTTTGATTCCTTGCTAGAAAGCACTTCTGTCTTTCTGAATCTGCCCTCCTGATGTGGAAATCTGGCAATAGCAGGGCAAATTTTAGAGCAAATTAAATTGCAGCTGGTATGGAGCACGATGGAAATTATATTTGTTTAAAATTATGTTGCTTGTTCCCAATTTTGTAGTGTATTTGCAGACTGATGCTGTTCACAAGGAAGTGCTTGGCACAGCTGAGATGTGATGTTTGTCTCTTTGTCCCACAGTTGAGGCTCAGTCATCAGACATCATCTCTGAGGTGTTAAATGAGGTTGAAAAGCGAAGTTTCACTGCTCAGGACCCTGATGATGGTAAGGACTTCAAGCTTGGGTGAAAAGGTACCTGTGAATGTCTGGTGGTTTTACCTGGCCTGGATAAATGCATGCAGCTTGATTCTCTCAGGCCCTGCTGGTATTTCTGGAGACAAAGGGCAGATTCCAGTGTTGGGAATTGTGCTGTGCATTGCTGCACTGGCTTCTGTGTGAAAGCAGGTGGGTAGCTTGTGTCAATGAGCATTTTAAGCCCATGTGATTAAAAATCCTAGGGTTATTACAAGAGCAGTTTAAGGAGGAGCAGTTTGATGAAATGATGCACATCAGGTGAATGGCAGGTTTTTGCTGTAAGTGTAGTGTGTGTTTTCCTATTTTAGTTCTTCCTAATCCTGTTGAGAAAATTTCATTAAATAAAGCTTCATGGGAAACTGGAGTGTGGATCTGTAGGAGGGGAATATCCTGAACATCCCATGTGGTTCTGGCTCTTTCTGCCATTTGTATGTCCACAGCTTTGCCCTGGGAAGTTCATAAATCTTTCTGTAGGTTTGGAAGCAGATTCAGCTTCCATCTGAAGATGGGTTTGGCAAAGAAAGGTCTCCAAAGTGGTGTTAATGGAGTGTTGAAAGCCATTCTTCATCAGCTTTCTTTTTTATCTTTGGAAGAATTCCTGGAAATAGGCAGAATGTTGTACCCCTCCTTCCTTTGCCTCTGTCCTGCCGGATGTGCTAAACTGTTTCTTTCTGTGCTCTGAGTTGTTGCTGGAAGTGTATAAAAATCCCCACCCAACTCATGCCATGCCAAAGATGACCAAGAAAGCAAAGAGCTCTGCTGTATTGTCAAACTGAGCTGCAGACTGGGTTTCTAATTGAACATACCTCATGCAGCCTCTGGAGGGTGGGTTAATGAGTGGTTTGTGTCTCCTTGGAAGCTTGAATTTAACAGACTTTTGTTTGCTCCCTTTCAGCCAACTTCTTTAACACGGCCATGCAAGTGGTAAGTGCCTCTTCCTTGCCATCAGAATTCCTCTGAGCCCCTCCAGCTGTTGGAGAATTGCCTGTGAGTTTGCATCCTGTCACACAAGCTTTAGCTTTCAGTATCTCCCATTTTCATCTGTGCTCATCACCTCCTCCTTTCTGCCATAATTCTGCAGTTCTTTGCTTGACTGCTCCCTAACTGGTGTTTGCATGCCTGTGATCTGTGCATGTACCTCTGTGACTCTTGTGAGTTACATTTGGTCACAGCTCCCAAATCTGGTGTATTGCAGTGCTGTGATCTCAAGGATATCAAGCTTGCCTATCAGTTAAATAGAGCCCTGGAGAAGGGAGACAACTGGAAATTCTTGGATGTGGATCGCTCAAACGGCTACTGGTGAGTGCAGGGAGGTTGCATTCAGCATTGTCTGCTGCAGGCAGCTTCAGTACAAACTGGGATTCAGACACTGAGCACCAGCTGTTATTGTGTGTCCAGTTTGGGAATTAGATCTTTCATAAGAGCAGTGATTGCTAAGGATTTATTTTCAGTTTGTGGCCTGTGAACTGAAATCCAGTGTTGTGGAGCATCAGTTTTATCTCAATACCCATCCAGCTGGAACAACCAGTTGTGGGTTCTGCCATTCTGTTGTGTTCCCTGCATGGCAGCTTTGGAGGTAACACCAAACAGCAGAATTTCTTTGTGTAGGGATGTTTTCCTAGTCAGTGCACTGGATCAAAGATTCAGGCTTGTCTTGTAAACTTACATAAGTAACAAGGTTAATTTAGTTCAGTTCTTATATCCAAAAGCTGCATTTGAAACAGATTCAGGTACCTTAAAACTGCTATCAGGCAGGAAGATTTTTAATCTTTAATGCTTTTTTAATACATTTTAAAACAGAGTGATCTGATTAGTTCTGCCAATAATCTAGTTGGCAGCATTGAGCTGTTGTAAGAAACACTGCTGCATTTCTGATGGCATGGAGTGTGGCAAACAGTGAAATGTCCTTGATGTGCAGTACAAATCTGATCAGCACACCATCATCTGCTGGTACTTTCATAGTTTGCTTGATCTAATCATCACTGAATTTGGATGTTTTTTTCTCTCTAGGTCGAAATTCTTTTCATTGTTGTGCATGATGGAGCAAATTGAGGTGGTGTTGAAGTGGTACAAAGAAATGTCACCTTCAGTAAGTGTGCACCATGGTAAGAGCTGCAGAGCTTTTCTGTGGAGAAATGGAGCAGTCACAGGTGACTGAAATTATTCTCTTCCTTCTTCAGGTCTTCTATCCATCCCCTAAAAATATATTGGACCTCCTTCAAGCACTGGATGCAGCCAACCAGTTGGAAGTGATCCCTTCAGTCTGGGAAGGTCAGTGGTGGCCACATGGCTTCACAGTTTGTCTGACAAGTGCCAGGAGCAGTGCAAAGTTGGAGCTAATGCAAAGCCTGCAAACTTCCCGTTGCTTGGAGTAGCCATGAGAAGGTGCAGTGCTTGCCTGTGGTATTGAATTACCTGAACCCTCTGCAGATCCTTGGATAAGATTTAATCTAGCTCCCCAAAAAATGACAATGAGTCACTCCTTAGTCCTCAGCAGGTGGTGGTGGAGGGTTCTGGCTGTGGGGGCTGTGGGCCTCAGTGTCCTGCTGCAGTTCAGGTCCAGGTTGCACTGAGGGCTGGGAACTGATGCTGCAGACAGTGCTCTGTGTGTCACCACATTAAACAGAGACCACAAGCAGTCTCAGTTGGTAACACTTGGCAACAGTTTATTAATGAAAATGGCTGATCTTTTATACACTTTCCAGTTGTTTACCCTTCTTCTACCTTAGCTATTGGCCACAATAATTCAATACCATGCCATTGGTGAAAAGTTACTCTGACTCCACCTAACTTTCTAAAAACGCTTCATCCAGCTGCAGAATGCTCTTATCTTCCTTCTCTTAATCTCCTTGGAGAAAGCTCCTTATCAGCTTCTTCTTCTTCTTACTTCTCCCTCCTTTAGCTAACAGGCCTGCTGCTAGCCCCTTCCACATGATGTTCCCTCCCTGGTCTGTGACAGGGTCACCACCACCAGGCTGCTCAGTGCAGGCACCTTGAGGGCCATTGTCAAGGGGATGCTTGGGCTGTCACCCAGAAATCCTGAGCCCAGCAGGGAAGGGAAGGAGGAATCAGATTAGTTTGTGTATTTGGTGCACAGTGTCTGATAATCAGGGGAAAGAAGGGGAATGTGGCCTGCTCAGTCACAGAGAATGGTTCTGCCTTGTTGAATTGTGCTGACCATGTTGTCAGGATTTGGGAACAGGGGTTCTGGTCACACCTACCAACTGCTGCCTCCCTAAACAGATGTGAAACAGCTGGGCTTCAGCAGGAGACAAGACCTGTTGGAGGAGTTCTTGTCTCTGATGAGCAGGGAGCAGCACCCCAGTGAGGTAAGGAAGCTGCTAACTCCCATCAACAGCTGAGCCCCCACACAGCCACCAGTGAGGTGGTGGGGGGACAGTGTACCCCCCATTCCTCCTTTCCCCAGCTTTATCTGCTCAGCAGGACATCCTGTGGGCTGAAACACCCCTTGGGCATTCAGGGTGTCCCAGAGGTGTCCCCTCCCTACTCCTTGTTGTGCCACACACCTTGTGCACCCCCAGCCCACTCCCTTGATGCTCTTTAGGCACTGCCCAGCAATAACAAAATTATCCCTGTGTTATTAACATACTTCCCATCTTAAATACAAAACACAGCCCCGTAGTAAGAAAGAGGAAAGTAAAGAGATTTCTCTCTGTCCCAGCCAGAATCAGCAATGAAGCTCAGCAGAGAGCAGTGGTGTCTCCCCAGCTGTAGGTAAATGCTGGATCCCTGGTCAGTCCTGGAGATCCAGTGCAGTGCATCTGCCACTGCAGATTTCCAGATCCACGTGAGCTTATCCAGGCCTGCTAAACCACTTGGATTGTCCTTAACCTACAAAGAAACCTCAGATTGGCAGAGCAGGATCCCTTCTTCCCAGGGTTTGGAGAAATAATGCAGCCCAGGCAGCCACATCTCTGGGGAAGCACAGGGCAGAGTCCAGGGATGCTGCCAAGGATTTCATTGCAGTAATTGCTCTCTCAAGCTGAAGGTGTTGAAGGTGAATACAGCTGTCCCTGCAAAGCCACCTTGGAGCTTGCCTAGTGGGGACAGCCATCCTGACAGAAGTGACAGATTTGTCTCCCTATGTAACAACTGTTAATTCACAAATTTAAACCACATTCAGAGCAAACCTATAGGAGCTGCAGGAGAAATTGCCCTGAAAAGCTTCTGCTGATTCCAGAGGTTTTGTTGTTGACAGCACAATGTTTTCACAGGTTCAGCTGGCCTTTGCCAGGTGTGCTGAAGAAATCAAAGGTGTCCATGAGCCTGCTGGGCCGGGGCAGGTGCCACTGGAGTGGACAGGGAGTGCTCTGGGCCACGTTGTGGTGCTGCTCTCCAGGGCTGGGAGAACACAGGATGCCTGGTACGTGTGGGCTCTGACACTGCAGCTCAAGGCTTAGGCACAAACAGCAAAAGCTGTGCCTTGGAATGCCAGTGCAGACAAAGGGAGGGGATAAAGCCTGCAGGGAATGTGATGGGGTTTTTTATCTTGTTATTGTTCCTTCTTGACACTAAGTTACAGTTGTCTGTGTTAAAAATGGTTTAGAAACTGATGTAGTATCTGGTGTGTAGAGCTTTGTACAGCTGCTTATGGCAAGGTGTGCTCTGACAATCACTGAGCACTGCTGAGTGCCAACAAGTTGCCATTTTTGATTTTTAGAACTCTTTGGAATTCAAACTGATAAAGGGATTATTAGTTTAATTAAATTTTTAATTAGCAGCAGTCCTAATTAAAACTCTGAATAGGCTATTTTTAGAACTGACAGAATTCACTGTCTTACATGCTCTAAGCTTGTAATACAGGTTAAAATATCTAGCCTTTCATTTAAAGTTCTGAGCTATTTTCTCTTAAATACAGATGTTCAGTGTACACTGATTCATTTGAAACAAAGAAATAGCAACAGAGGAGTCTTTAAAATACTAAAAATATGTAGTATTTTACAAGCAAATTGCCAGCAGCTACACTTACCATTTTCTGCAGAGTTGAAGATACTTTGTGTTAAACTAATCAGTGAGCTTGGCTGGTACAGATTGCATTGCAAGGATACAGCCTGAGATCCATGGGGAAATTTATTTCATGAATTTGAATTTACCTGTGTTTCAGTGGATCCAAGAGGCTGAATATCTGTGTGTTCCTGTTGTGTGTGGTTTTAAAATGACTCTTTTGTTTTCTTTTGAACAGGAACATGATGGAGCATTTCCAGAAAATCAACAGGATTCCCACGTAAGTATTTTTAGGTTCTCCAGTTACTGAGTCTCCCCTTTGGCTGAGATCCTGAATTTCTGTTCAGGGATGAAGGAATAGTTTGGGATGGAAGGGACTTTTAGAGGTCAGGTAGTCCAGCCTCCAGTTGTGACTGACAGTAAAGGTCCATTTATTTCCAGAACAGGAATGTGTGTCTGTCTGTGAGCATGGCTGTTTGTTCATCCAGTGGAAATATTCCAAGAGCTTTCTGTCTTGGAATGTGTTTCAAACATGTTGAAAGTGCAGAGTGGGAGGGAGTGAAGTGCTTGGTGTCTGAAGCTCTGGGCCATGAACTCAGCAGTGCAAATCAGTCTGAGCAGGGCTCACATCTGATTTCCCACATGCTCAGAAATATTCCAGTATGCCCTTAACCAAGCACAGGTGTTTCAGAGGTGCCTGATTTCTGAAGATAAGTTTGTCAAGTCAAATGCTAAATCTGAGGTGGTTCTCTGTTAGGTTACACCAGCTTGCTTGTCTCGGGATTCTGGAGGAAGGAATTGTTTGAAGTAACACAACTTGTAAGGAATAGTAATGGGTTTTGGTTGGGTGGGGTTTTTTTAAAATAAAGTTGGAGCTTGCCCCAGTGAACACCAGGAGGGTGTGTGGTACCAGAGCTACACACCTCGTGGCACTCTGTGCCTGCTCTCTTCTGCTGGGACAGAAATTCCCCAACTTCCCACAGAGCCTTCCCTCTGTACCAGAGGTGAGTTCCTGGCAGGAGCAGAGATGAACTGGTAGATCTGAAAATGTCACCTTCTCCCTCTCTAAAGCATGGGCTGTAAATTCATGGGCACCTCTCCTGTGACCCTGACAACAGTCCCCACTTGCCTTTGCAGTGACAAAGTGATGGACGAGTTCCTGAGCTGTGCTAAGCAGAACAATTGCCCAGATGAGGCAATTAAGATGGTGAAGCTGGCAGCATCCCTTGGGCTTCCCTTATCTCAAAGGCTGAAAAGCAGAACAGAGGAGGAATTTGAACTCTCTGAAACACAGAAGTAAGTTGGAATGTTTCATGTTCCTGCTGAAGGGGCACATGGACAGGGCCTTGGAGGGGCAGTGCCTTTGGAAAAGCTTCTCTCACAAGGGAGCAGACAAGTGGCTTTGGTGTGTTCACTCCAGGACTGAAATGGCCCCTCAGATTTTCATTCCACACTGCATCCATCCCACCTAGGAGGGAAGGGAGTTTTCCATGGTGGGGTTACCCTTACCCACTGCTCAGTCCTGCTCTTGCCCTCCTTTCCTGGAATATTTCCCCAGCTGGGTCTGGCACTGCTGCAGCCCAGGAGAAGCAGGGCTGGTGCAGGTACAGCCCTGCCTGTGGCTGCCACCTTCTGAGGCTTGTGCTCAGCTCTCACTGCTGTAGCCAAGCCCAGTGATCCCCAGGTGGTGATCAGGGCTTGAGGGACCAGTTTGGAGCTAGATGTGCTCCAAGGGAATAAATACAAGCCCAGCACCCCTGACAGCTGGCTCAGCACTTGGAGGGGAGCTTTCCCAAGAGGATGTGCTTCCACCAAATGCTGGGTGTCCTTTGAGGACAGTAGGCATTAGACAGCCCATAATGTTCTCTATTGGGGTTTGGGGGTCTCTCTTTTCAAGCACAAGTCACACAGGTGACTGATGACTGATCTGTTTGACATCACAGGAAGGCACTGGAGAGTATCAGGTGGGATGGTGACAGCAGTGACAGTGACAGCAGTGACAGTGACCGTGAGTAGCTGTCCCTCTTCCCATCCTCTTGGGAAGACTGGGAGCAGCTGTTGCCACGATACCAGGAGGCTTTGGAAGGAGTGGAATTACTCAGGAATGGTTCTGGGAGCTGCTGCAGCCCTGATGAACGCTCTGAGCGTTCTGACACAGGACCTGCTTGGCGAGACAGCGTCCTCAGGTGCCAGCTGGAAGCTGTTCAGTCTGCTTGGCAATGTGGGACCCAGCGTGGGCTGCCCCAGCTCTGCTCCCCAGCACTCCTGATAACCAGCATCACTGAGGGGGGAGGGCTGCTGGGCACTCTGGGGGCTGCTCAGGCAGGCACAAGGCTTCCACAGCTCCAGCAGGATTCCTCATGGGCCTCCTGGCACTCGACCCTGCACCAGTGTAACTCCTTTCCATCTAACTTTGCTGAGCTACTTAAATACCAGGACTGCTCTGTATATAAACACTGAAGTAATGCAATACTCAGCACCTGTGGTGTTATTCCTCATCCTTTGGGTGTTTTGGGACAGGTGTTGCAGTCTAGATGTTAAATTATACTTTGTACAGCTGAAAACTGTCTCTAATAAATGGCTGACCTTAAAGCTGGCTGTATTCTGATAATCCTTCAGCAAAAACTGGTTGAACCAAATTTACCTTTCTGGTAGAAATACCTGGTGTTCTAGAAGTACAGCAGAGCAGCTCTGACAAGAAACCTGCCAGGGCAGGCTCTGCTCTTACACCAGTTTTGTTCATATCCTGTACTCAAACATGGTTTCTTTTTTTTTTTTTTAATGCTGTACAAATTAATAAATCACATCAGTGAATTCTTGCTTCTTGAAAAAAGTAAATTAGAGTTTTAACTCTTCAGGTCATGGAGAAAGACTGAGCTTTGTACTGCCAGACTGCAGTTGATGTTTAAACAGGAGACTTAAACAGCAGGAGCAAGTGGTTGAAGTCTTGTTTTATTCAGCTGACAAAGTGGCAAATGATTAATGGCAGGTTACAAACATTATTTTGGTTCGATCACAAGCCCACTTGGTAAGATGGGAAAACATTAATTCTTACACAAATTGTAGGGAAGCTTCCTGAAGTTGGTTGTCATGACAACTCAAAACCAACAAAAATACAACAGATGGTGAAATTAAATACAGTGCAAGGAAACAAGACGGTACCCGTGCTTTGATTTTTTGCTTCCAGCCCCTGCCAACAGCTCTGTTTGAACCCTCAGGAGATGGTGGGATTTCTGTCTGGCCCAGAACAGCTGAACTGCCTGCAAAGCTCCACTCCCAGCTCACTGCACCTGAGTTGTTCCCAACCCCACAGCACTGGCGTACGCTGTCAAGATATCCACGATCTGTTTGGTTTCCAGGGTCATGCGCGCCTCCGTGAGCCAGTCGTGCGCCACCCTCCTGGACTCCCCTCGCAGCTGGTTGACAAATTTGGCTGCCAGCTCCAGGTCTCCGTGCTCGATGCAGTAGGAGGCGTAAGACAGTAACTTAAACGTGTCGAGGTCGTCGGGGCCGAGCTCGGCCGGCGGCTTCAGCTGCTGAGGGTGGAACACCAGCAGCGACTGCAGGTAGGACAGGAAGTACTGGTACAGGCTGTTCCTGGTCTCGTCGATCATGGCCACTCGCTTTGCCAGTTTTTGGACCGTGTGGAAGCGCGCTCTGAGCGCCTCCTCGCTGTACACGCCGCGCGTCAGCGACTCCTGCGGCAGCGCCGCCGTTAAGGCCTCCGTGAAGGCGTTGTCGGCACAGCTGGCCTTGATGGCCTGCACGGCGCTGCCCAGGGGCTCCGTGGGACTGTCCCCCGTGCCCGACCTCATGCAGTATTTCAGCGCTTCCACCGACAGCCACAGCTGGTGGGCCTTCCTGGCCTGCTCCTCTGCCACCGCGTGACCTGCAAGGGAAGCCAACAAGGGGCTCTCAGTTGGGCACACGTGGCTTTGAGAACAAGCAGCAAGAGCCAGCCCTCTGCACCCTCTGCTTTCCAAAGCAGCCACCCCTCAGCACAGGCTCTAAAGCAAATCTGTCCTGTGGTGGTGTTTGCAGGGGTCTTAGGGTGAGGGAAGAGACGAGGATCTGACTCCATGTTTCAGAAGGCTGATTTATTATTTTATGGTATATATTATATTAAAACTATACTAAAAGAAAGGATTCCATCAGAAAGCTAGCACTAAGAATAGAGTAGGAAGGAATGATAACAAAGGCTTGTGACTGAGACAGTCTGGACAGCTGGACTGTGATTGGCCATTAATTAGAAACAACCACATGAGACCAATCACAGATGCACCTGTTGCATTCCACAGCAGCAGATAATCAATGTTTACATTTTGTTCCTGAGGCTTCTCAGGAGGAAAAATCCTAAGGAAAGGATTTTTCATAAAACATGTCTGTGACACTGTCCCACAGCTTACAGCCAAACAAGACAACTTTTGGAAGAACCACCTTGGACTTTGCTCATCTGGGATTTGCTGGTGTGAGCTACGTGCCTAAGCCTGGGTTTAGATGCCCAAGTTTGGGCAAGGGGCATTTGGGGAACACAGTCCTTAAAGAAAGAGGAATTCAGTGCTCACTCTCAACTGCTTGCTCAATTCCCTTCAGCCTGGCATAGGCAGTGTTTATATCCAAGGTGAAGTTGTCAAGCTGTTCCTGAGTAAGGCGTCTGAACTGCATCTCCTGTTCGCTGAGCTTCTCTGATAGGTTCTGAAACAGTGCAATACAAGGAACAGAAACAGCAGGTTAAGAACATTTACCTTATTTTAAAGACATTTCTAGAAATCTGTTGTCCTTGTTAGGGCCAATGTATACAGTAAATACAATATACCAGTAAGAAACCTTATTGGGGGAATTTAACAGTTACTGGACTTGTGTCAAACATTTACTATCTATAGCAAAAGCTTTTCAGACAAGTCTGAATAAAACCTACACACTGAGGCACTCTGTGTCACCTCAAGGCAAGCTTGCTTCCCTCCCCACTCCCCATTTCCATCCCCTGGAACATGTTGCTTGTCATATGAAACCTGTGCTTTGCAAGGGTTTGAATATCCCTTTAATTCCCCTGGGAGCTCCTCTCCCTTACCTGCTCAAATTCCACTTTGAGATCCTGCTCCTGGATCTTCAGGACGTCTCGGAGGTGGTCGGTGTGGGCGGCAGCCTGGCGGCGCAGCTGCGTCCGCATTTCGTTCTCCATCACCTCGCGCACCTCCTCCACCTGCACACACAGAGTGTGCAATGCACACCCAACAACCACTGCTCAGCTGTGTCACACACACAGGGTGCAATGCACAACCACCAACCACTGCTCAGCTGTGTCACACACACAGGGGTGCAATGCACAACCACTGCTCAGCTGTGTCACACACACAGGGTGCAATGCACACCCAACAACCACTGCTCAGCTGTGTCACACACACAGTGTGCACTGCACAACCAACAACCACTGCTGAGCTGTGCCACACACACAGGGTGCAATGCACACCCAACAACCACTGCTCAGCTGTGTCACACACACAGGGTGCAATGCACAACCAACAACCACTGCTCAGCTGTGTCACACACACAGGGTGCAATGCACAACCACTGCTCAGCTGTGTCACACACACAGGGTGCAATGCACAACCAACAACCAGTGCTCAGCTGTGTCACACACACAAGGGTGCAATGCACAACCACTGCTCAGCTGTGTCACACACACAGTGTGCAATGCACAACCAACAACCAGTGCTCAGCTGTGTCACACACACAGGGTGCAATGCACAACCACTGCTCAGCTGTGTCACACACACAGGGTGCAATGCACACCCAACAACCACTGCTCAGCTGTGTCACACACACAGGGGTGCAATGCACCAGCACTATCCAGCTGTGTCACACACACAGGGGTGCAATGCACAACCAGTGCTCAGCTGTGTTACACACACAGGGGTGCAATGCACAACCACTGCTCAGCTGTGTCACACACACAGGGGTGCAATGCACAACCACTGCTCAGCTGTGTCACACAGGGGTGCAATGCACCAGCACTGCTCAGCTGTGTCACACACACAGGGTGCAATGCACCAGCACTGCTCAGCTGTGTCACACAGGGGTGCAATGCACAACCACTGCTCAGCTGTGTCACACACTGCCTCAGCATCACAGCAGTGACTACTGAGGGTGTGTGTCAGAGCAGTGGCACTGACAGAGCCTCTCAGCTTAAAGACCTGCTGAGGTTCAGTTTTACAGCTGAGCCTTTTCCTAGGGATGTTAAGGAATAGATTTGTGGTTCATGTGAATAACTGCTGGTTACTCAGCAGGCACTTAGTGCAGATACTGAAGTAGTATATAAAAAATACATGTCAAACACTCAAACACTTTTGGAGGCTGGTTGGTAAATGAGCTTCCAAACCCAAGAGACTTTACCATTTCCCTATGTAGCCCTATACTGGTCACACAAGGTCAGATCAAACACTGAAATTCTTCTCAGTGAGGGTGGTGAGGCACTGGCACAGACTGCCCAGAGAAGCTGTGGCTGCCCCAACTCCTTCCCAAGATCATGTTCAATAGGGCTTGGAGCAGCCTGGTCTAGTGGAAGCTGTCCCTGCCCATGGCAGAGGGTTGGAACAAGGTGATCTTGAAGATCCCTTCTAACCCAAATCATTCTAGGATTTCTTTTGACCCAGTAATCCTATCTCCAACAGGAGCTAAGTAACTTCACAGTCATTCCCTGTCTGATTTCACCATTCTAACTTTGCAGCATTTTCCTTGCTCAACATCTCCTGACAGAACCAGAGCACAGTCTCAAGCTGTCAGGGCGGGTATAGATTAGATATCAGGAAGAAATTTTTCACCAAAAGTATAATAAAGTACTGGAATGCTCTTCCCAGGGAGGTGGTAGAATCACCATCTCTGGATGTGTTTGAACAAAGACTGGACATGGCACTTGGTGCTATAGGCTAGGTGAGGTGTGAGGGCATGGGTTGGACTCAGTGATCTTAGAGGTCTCTTCCAACCTCATTATTCTGTGATTCCTTTTCATGTTTAGCTTGGGAGTCACCCATGTGAAGTCTCTCACTGCCCAGAACATCCCAGTTGTCCCTCTGGCCTTTCCCATTAACTCTTCTTTTTGCCCCAAAGATTTAACCAGGTGCTTTTTGCCCCAAAGATTTAACCAGGTGCTTTTTGCCCCAAAGCTTTAACCAGGTGCTTTAGCCACTTTACCTTCTTCTCTTGTTCTAATTCAATCTCACTTTTGTGTCGCTCCAGCGCTTTGGCCACGGCTGCCTCAAAGGCTTTTTTGTCCTCGAGTTTCTGTTTCTGCAGGGCGGCCTCGATGTGCTGCTGCTCGCGCACGCGCTGCTCGGCCAGCTCGCGGTTCAGCTGCTCGATGCGCCGGTGCGCGTGCGCGATCAGCGAGTTCAGGTCATCGGTGGACAGCTGGCCGGCTGAAGGGAACGCAGGCGTGAGGGAGGGCAGGGAACAGAGGGAATCTGCTGCAGGCCCCCCGCCTCCCACCCGGGTGCTCTGCGGCTCCAAGGGGTCACTGAGAAGGGAGTCCCTTCTAGGGAAGGGCTCTGAGCGCTTCTAATGCCCACCTGAGACCACCTCCTGAACTGTATTTTCATTCCAGGAGAGAAATTAGCTTGGTTTCTTCCAAATTAGTCCCAGCTGTCATTTACACTTCCATGTCCATGTCGCACTCAGAGACTGTCAACAGCTCTGTCATTTCTTGGTTTTTACACCACCACATATTTTCCCCTCTGCCAGCACACAGAGCAGTCTGTCCCCCCTGTGTGAGGGGACAGACAGAATGACATTTTCTCTTCAGCAGTCCTCCAGATGAACTGCTCCTAATCAGACTCCTTACCCCAGATTGTACCTTTCAGGTTTGGCTACTCAGAGGGCAGCACAATTCACAACCACATTGCACCTGGGACAGGAGGATCCAAGCTAACCCTGCAGCATGTGGTGACCTGAGAAGGGCTTTATAAAATGCTGCAGCTCATTTTGCACTGGCTGCCAGCTAAATCATCTGAATGGAAAGCTGGGAGTACTTGGGAAAGCATTTCTGCAGGGTCTAATGCAAGCAAGACTGCACAGTCCCTCAGTCACCTTGTGTTGAGTGCTGGCACAGGGGGGCTTGGAGCAGTGGTCTCACTGGCCAGCAGGAAAGCTGACCAGCAGCACCAAGCTCAGCTGCTGGGTGTAGCAGTGGTACAAAAAGATCCATTTGTGGTTTAACATGACTGGAAGGGGTCCCAAGGCATAGCTCAGCCTGAATGTTCTAGGAATGCCATGATAACTGCCTGTAACTTAAAGCCATGCCCCACACAAACACAAAGAGAAGAGATGTAACTTTCAAGGCACAAGAACAAGTGATAGTAACTCACCTAAGTCAGTTATCTCTGCAACAGAAAGAAGTTGGAAAAGTTAGTGCACATTCACTACAGCAAGGCAGTCATGCAAAAGTAAAATAGAAAACTAAGAGCTTATCTACAGTGACCTAAACATGAGACCAAGTCCTTAGGAACTCAGGAAGAACAGCATGTGGAGTATAAAAGTCTCTGTGTTACAGGGAAAGTGTAGCCCAAGATGCCCCAACCACTAAAACCACCCTTGGAAACCCACAGATGGACACTTGAGTTCAGCCAAAGCAAGGAACAAGTTTGAAGTAGGAAAGTGCAACAGGACACTGGAAATTTCAGCCTGACGTTTCTAGGGTCTTACAAACAGAAGCAGTTGGTCAAAAAACAAACTCCCCAGTGGCATGAGAGCCAGGGACCCCAAGTCTGTCCCATTCAGCAAGTCACACCAGTAAGAAATGGGGCACATGGAAACCACCAGGAGCTTCCCTTTCCTCCTACAGAGGGGCAGTGATCACAAACCCAAGATTTTATCCTGTGCAAGGAAAGGCAGCTCCATCCCCAGGGAGCCTAAATAAATTTTTTTTCTTCAGAACTAACACCCCAAAAGCAAATTCCACAAACAATTTGTTAATTTCAAATATTTTCCCCACAGATACTGAGTGTGAGGTTGGCTGTTTTTTAAATGAAAACTGAACATTCCAAAGGTCTGGTGTATTCATTTAGCCAGGAAAATTATTTTGTGGACTAAGGTCCACATTCTTAAAGCATAAAGTAGCATTAAGAAAATCTATTGTAATTTACTTTTAAGAAAAATATTAAGGCAATACTGACACTATTTCTTTTCAAATGACAGTTATTACTTCTATAAAAAAATCTGTAACTTGGAAATAAAGCCTTAACAGCTGCCTCTGAACACATCAGCTAGAAAAGTCTGAGATCACTTAGCACATTTATGTTAAACCCTGACTGGAAATATGTGGAAATCTGGGGGTTTTGAGGAATGAATTTTTTTGAACTAGCCCAGACAGTAATTGTTCCATGGACATACCACAGGTGGGTTCTTGCAGGAGCTCACCCCCAGCCCTGGTGAACACACACAATCACCTGCTGCAGCTCTGCTTTAAAATGCAGGCAGCTAAGGGGAGCAGGAGTGTGCAGGGATGAGCTGACTGCTCACTGCTCTTGCTACAGGTGTGTTACTGTGTCAGGGCAGAAATAAATGTACTGGGGCAGGCAGGGTATCAACAATGAAACCTCGCCCTTTCAGTGATGATGTAGAAAATTCAGGAAGTTCTTTATCACCCTGTCACAACAGTGTTTTACAATACCTCTAATCACAGAGTTAACCAAGTATTTGATTACTGATTAATATCAGATTTGATTGAAATCTCAAATGATCTGACTTCCTTCCTAAAATACAGGGAGGAGAGAGATGTTCATACAACCAATATGACATTTATCACACAAGAGCCACTTTCTGTTTTGTGATCCTTCCCACACAGCACATATAGAATTGATTCTCTTCACAACACCTGCTTTAGATTATTTAACTGAGTTGTGAAATCATTTTCACTTCAGACCAACCAAACACTGGGAACACTTGAGAATGGGATGGTGGGCATTGAGTGGTGATGCACAACACACCACAGTGCTACAAGCACAAGGTGACCCCTCTCCAAGGGCAGACTTACTCATCCCCTTCCAGCCAGGCTTCACGTCAGGGGTGATGCTGTCCAGCTCCTTCTGGAACTCCTCTCTGGCTTTGATCACCAGCTCGTGGTACTGAGCCACAATCTTGGCCTCAGACTGGGCTGCCTGCACCTGGAACAAACAAGGGTGAGATTCATTTGTTTTTCAAGGCAAGGGATGAAACTGAAGGCACAAATCATTTAAAGCCAAGCCCTGGGACACTGGCACACATCAACCCCCAGCCCAAACCAGGCAAACTCACCTGGGAGAGCACCAAAGCCCATCCTGTGATATTAAACCTCTCTTACACAATAATTATTTGCTGGAAGTTTAACTAATCCATTTTGTTTTACAGGCTCACAGTAACCACACAGCCAGTCTGTGGTCTGGACAGGACCAAGAGTGCCTTGAATTCAGTTTATACCTGAAACACCTCCAGCTCCCTCTCTGTGCTCACAGCCATTACAGGCCTAGTAAGCCATGCCTGTGATTGCTGCCATCCTCAGAGAGTTCTGAGGTTCCCACTAGCAGGCTACATTCACTCCAAACACACCTGATGAATTACCAGCTGTCCTGCAAAGGGAGAGAAACTTCACCTTTACATTTCTTTCCCAGTCTTCTGTGCAAAGTGATTTACCACCAAGTCATTAGCACACACTGAACTTCTCCCTAACCTTGTGGTAAATTCCCTCGGAGTCAAGTGAAGAATTACAAGAACAGAAAGGACTGGGACCATCCAGACACCTGGAGGCCCTTTCAAGACAGAGCTCAAGCTCTCATGAAGATTTTGCCATGACTGATTACTGGCAGTATAAGCAGCTCAAAGCCTGAGGACAGCCACAAGAGGATGGATTAACAGTTCCCAATGCACTGCAGTGCTCACAGCACTGAGCCTGTCTGAGCTCACAAAGTGTTTGGACAACACTCAGGAACAGGATGGGATTCCTGGGGTGTCCTGGAGTTGGACCCAATGATCCTGGTGTGTCCCTTCCAACTCAGCAATTCTGTGAGTCTGTGAAATATCTCACTCCCTGCAGAGGATTTGGGAATGGGAGGTCTGCACAAGCTGCCAAGGAGCCCCCACTCTGGAGGCAATTATAAACACTCTGAGCAAGCCTTACCTTTTTCACCACATTGTCCAAGTCCACAATCATATGATGGAGATTTTCTTCTGCAGCAACAATGTGAGGTTTGGCTCCTGCCAGCTGAGACTTCTTGGCATTCTCGATGACACACTTTGTCTTCTCTAACTCCTCTCTGAAAAGAGAAGCAGCTGCTGAGTGTAACACAGACAGGGCTTATCACTCAAAGAAAATTTACTTTATGCTGTTGGTATTCACAGGAACAACTACTGGGTAACTCTACTGGTGCTTCCTATCTACCAGCTCTAAGATGCTTTGACTAAGGATTACTTTTTTCCCACAGCCTGAAACCTAAAGATGTCAGGGTGGCTATTCCATGTAAAATGAGAATTATTTACACTGCAATTAGTATTCAGGATTTAGCTGGAGGGAAAATGGAAGTTCACTGAAAGGAGTTAGAATTAGTAAAACTAGAATTAGAGATTAAAATTAGGTTAGAATTATACAGCAGACATTTACAGCAGCAAGGAAACATTTTTAATATAGATGGCTTACGCTTGCAGAAGTGTTTTGGACATGGTGACTGGTGGAGATTAATGAGGATGGGAGAGAATTTATAGGGCTCTGTAAAGATAATTATGGGGTTTTGTAATTAGGAAAGAAATGCTTTCCTCTAGCACAATTAGAAATCAAGGAAAAAGTGAAAAAATGTTCCTTTTCCAAATCCATTCAAACCAATGGAGGTTTCCAAGGACCTCATTAGAATAAGGAACAAGCTTTAAAATAAGCAAATTAAGAAAATAAATAAAAGCAAAGATCTCCAGTAGAGCTATAGAGAATGAAAGCTGCTGCATGTGGGGTTTGCATTAGCTTTGTTTTAACAATGAAACCTCAATTACACTCCCACTAATTTCAGTCAGCCCAGCAACATCAAAGATAGGAGAAGTTTATAATGTGATAGCAACCATGCAGCTTCAAGGATGATGTTGCCCTCTCAGCCTTAGAAGCATCAAAGGGTTTCCAAATTTATTTCTAACCTCACTACAAGGGCATCTTGGAGATACTGTTTGTCATTTTATTGCTGCTCCTTCAGTGCCCATAGACCACACTAAGGGCACATCTACAGACCCCAGGGTATGAGCAATGCTGGCATCCAGAATTCAAGTTTTTCTTAGGCATGTGCTCAGTAAAAATCAAATTGCTTAAAAGCAATCCTGTGGACACAGGGAACTGCCAAAGGATGCTGCAAGGTTTAATTTTTTCATTACAACTAAAAGAAGTTGGTGATGTTGCTGACTCAGTACACAGAGTGCAGTCATGGAGTCATCCTCAAACAGCTTGGGTTGGAGGGGACTTCAGAGATCATCTCACCCCACCCCTGCCATGGGCAGGGACACCTTGCACTGGAACAGGTCACCCAGGGCCCCATCCACCCTGGAACACCCCCAGGGATGGGGCAGCCACAGCTTCTCCGGGCAAACTGTGCCAGGGCCTCACCACTCTCACAGGGAAGAATTTCTTCCTTACATCCAATCTAAATCTGCCCTCTGTCAGTTGAAGCCAATCCCCCTCGTTCTGCCTTTGTAAAAAGTCCCTCCCCAGCTCTCTTGTATCCCCTTTAGGTGCTGGAGTGCTTGAAGGTCTCCCCAGAACCTTCTCTTCTCCAGACTGAAGAAGAGATTTACAATACATTTATTATTAACAAAATTATTCAACAACAATACTAAAAGGACTGTGGGTTTTTTTTTTCATCTTACTTGAACTTACCAGCACTCTTTGTTAGTACTAAGGAGATAAATAAGTTCTTAAAAAGAACAGGACTGCTTCAGACTCTGCTACAGGGAGGATTTTGTGCACAGGCACCCAAGGTTTGCACGTGTCAAATTAAAATGCTCGTGATAATGAGCTGATTTGGCACAAACAGATCATTCAATATGAACACAGGTGACTCCATACTTTCTAGAAACTCAGCTCTCACATGAGCAATGTCACTTCTTACTCCAAGACTTAAATCCAGCAACTCACTTGGCTTTCAGGAGGGCATCAGCAGCTTCATCCACGGCTCTCCTGCGGTCCTTGAGCGCCTCCTCCAGCGTGCGCCACTGCGAGGATTTCTTGCCACAGGCATCCTGGGGAGCAGAGAGCCCAATGAGGCCATGGCAATCACTGAGCAAGGGTTACCCACACTGGGAGCCTTCCCCCAGCACCCCAGAGAGCACAGACCCCTCATGAGGTCACTGCAATCCCTGAGCAAGGGTTACACACACTGGGAGCCTTCCCCCAGCACCCCAGAGAGCACAGACCCCTCATGAGGTCACTGCAATCCCTAAACAAGGGTTACCCACAGTGGGAACATTTCCCCAGCACCCTGAGGAGCACAGAGCCCTCATGAGGTCACTGCAATCCCTGAGCAAGGGTTACCCACACTGGGAACCTTCCCCCAGCACCCTGGGGAGCACAGAGCCCTCATTAAGGTCATGGCAATCACTGAGCAAGGGTTACCCACAGTGGGAGCCTCCCCCAGCACCCCAGAGAGCACAGAGCCCAATGAGGTCACTGCAATCCCTAAACAAGGGTTATACACAGTGGGAACCTTCCCCCAGCACCCTGAGGAGCACAGACCCCTCATGAGGTCACTGCAATCCCTGAGCAAGGGTTACACACACTGGGAGCCTCCCCCAGCACCTTGGGGAGCACAGACTCCTCATCAGGGTCATTGCAATCCCTGAGCAAGGGTTACCCACAGTGGGAACATTTCCCCAGCACCCTGGGGAGCACAGACCCCTCATGAGGGCATGGCAATCACTGAGCAAGGGTTACCCACAGTGGGAACATTTCCCCAGCACCCCAGAGAGCACAGACCCCTCATGAGGTCACTGCAATCCCTGAGCAAGGGTTACCCACAGTGGGAACATTTCCCCAGCATCCTGAGGAGCAGACCCCTCATCAGGTCACTGCAATCACTGAGCAAGGGTTACCCACACTGGGAATCTTCCCCCAGCACCCTGGGGAGCACAGAGCCCTCATGAGGTCACTGCAACCCCTGAGCAAGGGTTACCCACAGTGGGAACCTTCCCCCAGCACCCTGGGGAGCACAGAGCCCTCATTAAGGTCACTGCAACCCCTGAGCAAGGGTTACCCACAGTGGGAACCTTCCCCCAGTATCCTGGGGAGCACAGAGCCCTCATTAAGGTCATGGCAATCACTGAGCAAGGGTTACCCACAGTGGGAGCCTGGTCACTGAACATTTCCCTCAAACTGAGCACCATTCTTGTGTTTTTCAACAGCACAGCTGGAAGCTTTACAAGTGATGTTTCTCTTCCAACATTTTGTTTTGGTTTTGTTTGATTCTTAATGGGTTTTCTTCCTGAGCCACAGAGCTTTATTCACCCAGAAGAGCTTACATGAGAATCACTGTATGGTGCACAACCTATAGTGGGGAAATCTCCACATATATTACAATACTTTAATACTTTAAAATTGCTTTTAAGCATAATACTTTAAGTACCATAATACTTAAAAGTTGATTTCAAATTAAGTTTAGTTATTAAGCTTAAAATCAATCTCTTAAGGCAGTTATTTTACCAACTACTAGATTAAGTCTTGAGTGCTTGGTTGGTTGCCCATGTCCCTGATTAACAAGTGAATTTTATCTCTGCTCCAGAACTGAATGGGCAGTGGCAGACCCACACAAACTCTGGCATGAGCACACCACAAGTGTTGTACATCCCCTTCCTATTTCCTGACAAGAAACAAACAATCCAGCAAGAGGATGCTGGAAAAGGAAAAAATCTCAATAGAATTACTGGGGTGGACAGCATGATCTTAACTAGGTAAAGAGTCTTGAGAATTAAAATTAATTAATTAAAATACAGTGTGAAAACTATTAATGTCTTAACTTGAATTTTTTTCTTGCAAAAAGCAAATAGAGGAGTTGGGAAAAAACCCCAAACAACAAAATTCAAAATCACTGTATTATTTGACTATACCACCTTTCACAAGTGGAAAGGTGAGTTAAAACTGTGATAAAGGCATTGCAAGAAAAGATTCCAAATTTATTTTTAATTCAGATTGAAGTTTTGCTGAACCAAATGAAAATAAAAATTGTCCCCACTTGTCCAATTTACCTCAGAATCATCCATGGCATCCTTCAGGATTTGGGAATGGGCATTCACTGCTTGCACAGCTGACTGCTGAGCAGTGATAGCCTGAAGGGTCACACGAGCAGTTGCATTTAGGGCTCCTTCTAGAGTTGCTGCAAGGGCTGGGAAAAAATGTAAGTCAATTAAACAATAAAGAACTTTATAATTAGTAAAATAACATGTTACAGCTTCTAAGTATCTTAAATTATTTTCTATGATCTAAAAGGGCTGGGCAGTTTGGGAATTAAACAGCAGCCCACAGAAGATCACCAAAATGCTCTCCTCATTTGGAGCAGAGGTACTGAGGAGAGCAAAACACCACCCAGTGGAAACCTCTCCCATGGGACTGCAGGGGGTGCAGGTGTATCCCATGTTCCCTTGTTCTAATGGTTCTGGAAACAAATTTTCATATCTTCCTTGAACCTTGAAGTCTATTCCAACCTCAATTTTCCCATAATTCTTCAATTCTCAGTTATTTATGAGTGGGTGGAAGAAGCTTCACCACCACTCCACATCCAAGAGGTGTGTAAGGAGCTTAGGATCATAAAGTCAGTGCAATTGCACAGTTGTGTCCCATGCAACACACACAGGGACAGTGACAGTGTGGACTCACCTGATACCTTCTCTTGCTCCTCTTTGTCTTGCTGGGCAAGCCTGGCTGCAACTTCTTCTGGGGGCCGTTCTTTCACAGCATGGGAAGCTTCGTGTTGTTTTCCTGTTCAGAAGTAAAAAAAGAGTCAAACTGCCTAAGTGGAGAGTCCAAATTAGTGTACAGAGGTTACTTGTAGGGAAGTAACTTTATCAAAACTGATTTTTGTAGTTGGTATCACTTTGTAGATCTGACTTCTGCTCAAAACCATGCTGGAACTACCTGAGGAACCTTTATATCCATAACTACAAAGGCCAGTCTCACGACTTAAAGTCAAGGACATGAACACCTCACATGCATTTGGAGATTTTCCATTGTCTAGTTACAAAATTACACAAGACTCAGAAGTGAAAGGCAAAGCAAGAAGTGAGAAACACTTACAGAGCCAAAGTTAAATTTCAAGTGAATCTCCCTTCTTGCTTTTTCTCAGTTCTCCTCTGGCATGCTTACAGAGCCCAACCAAAGCAACAAAGGATGAGTGAGAAGGCTATGGGGGATCACAATTATACTCCTTGCCTACAACCACTTAAAATGCCTTTAAGAGTGAGAATTGACCTAATTAACACTCTCAAGATCAACAGCAAGTTGCATCTGAGCTGAGGAGAGAGCCCAGAGCTCTCAGCCTCAAGCTGCAACAAAACCCATCAGTCACCTCTGAATAATGCTGATGTTACTCTGCAGTGTGTGCATATCCCTGGCATGCTTTCTATGAAATGTTCATAACTAAAGAATTAATATCATCTAATCACATCTGGAAGAGACCATCATCTCAAGGCTGGTGTCTCTTGTGGAGTTTTACAAGAAACAGTTTCCTCACGTGTCCCTGGGCAGAGATGCCCTACTGAACAGCAATCACAAAGCCACCAGGAGCAGAGGCAAGCTGCAGTGTGCAAGTTCAGTTCTGCACAAAGGGAAGCTCTGCTCCTGTGCTCACACCTGTACCTGTCCCAGTCTGCAGCTCTCACTGTGTCCAAATTCTATTAACACACAATGGAAGTTGTCTATAAAAGGCACAGAAACTCACACCTTTCAACACTGACAAATACCAACACAGAAGCAAAACGCATGCACACGAAGCTAGAGGATTTGGGTTTTCTTCATTGTATTCACAAGGTTTTTGTCACCTTCTTCAGTCTGTATCTCCGGAGCTGGCACCGACACAGCTACCCCTGTTGCAGAGATGATCTGTGCTGCAGCCTTGCCTGCTGTTAAACACAGTTGCAGAACACAGCAGTTAGTACAGCTGGGGAGATGGGCTCCATGTGCCACAGAACCACGGCCACAGCACCTCCAGCCAGGGCCTGCTGAGCTGCTGAGGAGGGGTTAAACCAAAGGTGCTGGGAGAGGGGGCCCAGGAAAAGGGAAGCTCACTTCATGGAGACATGGTGGGATGGCAGCTGTGAGTGGAGGGCTGGAATGGAAGGATGAAGGCTCTTTAGGAAGGCCTGGCAGGGCAGACAAGGAGGGCAGGAGGGCAATCACCCTCTTTGTCAGTGACCAACTAGAGTGCATGGAGCTCTGCCTGGGAATGGATGAGGAGCCAACCAAGAGCTCATGGGTCAGGATTAGAGGGAGGGCAGGGACAGGTGACATTACACTGGGGGTCTGCTACAGGCTGCCTGAGCAGCATGACAGAGCAGATGAGACCCTCCAGTGAGGGAGCAGCATTGCTGAATAAGGGTGACATAATCTCCCTGGATTTTAGAAACATTTCCACTGTCTTACATGACACCCTTATCTCAAAACTGGAGAGATATGGATCTGATGGATGAACCACTCCATAGATAAGGCACTGGCTGGATGGCTGTGCTCAAGGAGCTGTGGTCAGTGGCTCAATGTCCAATGGACACCAGTGATAAGTGTGTTCCCCAAGGCCACTGCTGGGACCAGGACTGTTAAACACCTTTGTTAGTGACCTGGGCAGTGGGACTGAGGCACCCTCTGCCAGGTCTGCTGATGACATCCAGCTGAGCTGTGCAGTCACACCTGGAGGGAAGGGATGCTCATCCACAGGGACCTGCACAGGCTCCAGAGGTGGGACTGTGTGAGCCCCATGAAGCTCAGCAGGACCAAGTGGCACAGCCTGCACCTGGGTCAGGGCAAGTCCAAGCACAAACACAGGCTGGGGCAGAATGGATCAGGAACAGCCCCAAGAGAAGGATTTGGGGTGCTGGTGGGTGAGGGGCTCAACAGGAGCTTGTCATGTGCACAGGCAGTCCTGAAACCAGCTGTGTCCTGGCTGGAGCCCCAGCAGTGTGGGCAGCAGGTCAAGGGAGGAGATTCTGCCCCTCTGCTCTGCTCTGGTGAGGCCCCACCTGCAATTCTGCATCCACCCCTGGGCCCCCACTCAGGGAGGCCATGGAGCTGAAGGAGCCAGTCCAGAGGGGGCCACAAAGATGCTCAGAGGGCTGGAGCCCCTCTGCTGTGGGGACAGGCTGGGAGAGCTGGGGGTGTTCAGCCTGGAGAAGGCTCCAGGGACACCTTCAATCACCTTCCAGCTCCTACATGGGAGCTGGAAATGCTCTACAAGGGCATGGAGTGACAGGGCTTCACACTGACAGAGGGCAGGGTTAGATTGGATATCAGGAAGAAATTCTTTACTGTGAGGGTGGTGAGGCACTGGACCAGGCTGCCCAGAGAAGCTGTGGCTGCCCCATCCCTGGAAGGGCTCATGGCCAGGTTGGATGGACTTTTGGGTCTAGTGGAAAGTGTGCTTGCCCTTGGCAGGGGGCTGAAATTAGATGATTTTTAAGCTCTCTTCCAAACCATTCCAGTGCTATAATATAATAACAGGGCTATAAGACTTAATTTTTCCCTCTGTAGAAAAATATTAATTGGATATGGATGCTATTATTTCCAGAAGAAGCTGATTTCCTGGATAAACAGCAACAAGATATTAGTTACACATACACAGAGCCATTAGATAAACATAAAAAGACATCACAAGTGCTCCTCCCTAAACAAGCTCCATTTGATCTGGCTTTACAATAGCCCACTAATTATCCACAATTAAGTATCTTGTGCTTGCAAGAACACCTGAAGTTCTCTTCCTGCTGAGTCTCACATCTAAACTATGAAGATTACTAATTATTTATCTCAGATTCTAAATTAAATGTATTTCTTTAAAAAAAAAATAGGGGGGAAAAAAGCTAAAGCCACTCAATGCAAATGTTATGATTTGGAAAGAAAAAAACATTAATTCTAAGAAATTACAATATTTACCTTCAACCATTCAAAGGAATATTTTAATCTACTCTACCATATATGATACAGGAGATCATTAGGTCATTTGCTCCTTTGTACATGACATTCCATAAATTTACCTCCTTTTTCCTCTGTAGGAGCAGGACATTCTGGTTTGCTTATCTGAGACTTGGGAGCAGGCTGTTTAGACTCCTTCATTACTTCTGCTACAGATGAGATCTTCAGTGGACCTTGTTGTATCTTGAAAAGTCAGAAATAAGAAATACCATCAGTTTTTCAAACAGCTTGGATGTCACCAATTCCAGTGCAATGGAAAAGAACTTTCCCATATCCAGGTGTCTGTACCATAAATCTGAGCTTCAAAGTGCAATTTAGAACAGCCATCTAATGCCTTGACTTGATTTTTAATTCAGAAGGAATTTTAAAGATTTTCTCATCTCCAAAAATGCAGGTAGAACTGTGGCAGTTTTCACTATAAACAAATATTTATTAAATTATATATAAAAAACAAATAGTTTTATGCCCCAAATATTCCAAGCACTTCTGAGCGTGCTGAATGCAGAAACCCCAAGTTTGGCTCCACTGATTTCCCTTTGAAAGGCTTCAGATGCTGGTGGTTGGGGCACATAAACACTCAAACACAGAGCATTGTGACATTTTATGATATTAATCCCTTAATATCCATTGTGGAAAGCCACAAGGTAAAAATAAAACCATCTGAGTCAGAGTCATGACTGGGGAGTTGATAACTCTGCTAATCAATCTGGTTTGCAAATTCCCTGGGAGGCACCAAGAGCTTGGATGATCACACAAACTGTAGCTAAAACAAGAAGAGAGAAATTTTGTTGACTGATATTCCTCCACTTATTAAGAACAGCTTTCTTAAAATTCAATTAAAAATATTTTGAGTTTCCTGAAAGCCAAATGACTTCTGAAAGCTCAAAAAATCCAAGGCTAGAGCAGATTTTCAGTATTCTTGATTACTGGGAAGTGTTTCCTTTCACATGGAGGAGCAGAGAAACTTCCAGGCTTCAATTTCCAGAGCTGTGCCAAAGGCAGTATCAGGTTTTCCTTTCTCCAGGGTAGTGCCACTAAGATGTCAAAGTATGATGCTTATGCCTGGTTCTGTATCACTCAAATCTTTACTTATTCAAGAATGTTCTCAGTTTTCTTTAAAGTAAATTCATTTAGAGCAAGTTTTGTAATTCTGCTACATCACTAACTACAATAAGCCTCCAGTAAAGCAGTTAAATTCCAGCCTGACACCTGCCTCTTTCTCTCCCCATTTTATTTCTGAGTGTAAGCAGAGCAGCTATTCAGTTGGGATTCCATTAGATTATTTTACTGCAAATAAAAACAAGTTTTGCAACCCACACACCACAATCATGAGATGGCAATGGGAAATGTACTTTTGCAGTACCAAGTAGGAACTGAATTTGTAATTATTAAACCTTAATTTAAGGAAATCTTAATTCTTTAACTTTTTTAATTCTTAGCACAAAGCAAAATGAACCAGAATTCAAAACATAAGTGCAGACACTCTCTTTAAAAACCAGAGAAGTGGATGTGTGGGGGGGATGGGAGACACTTACTGGTTTCTTTGGCACTGGTGTGCTGGAAGGTGCAGGGCCAAGTGCCATCTGGAAGAGTTTGTCAGAGTAGGGAATGGCCTTCTCCACGCTGTCCCGGAACTGTCGGTCATAGCTGGCATACAGGACAGTCCCACCTATCCCTCCACCCACAAACAGCAGGCCTGCACCAATGACTTTGCCCACGGAAACACTGAGGAGGAAACGAGAGTGAAAGGGGTGTAAATTACATAAATAAATAAATTACATTATATGGCAAACATCAAACAGTTTGTGAGCCTTCAGCTTACAGCTGGGGACCACCTCTGTTCCAGAACCTGCTCTAAATCACTTTCAGCCTGGTACAACACTGCTTGGTGACTAACCCAAAGGTAAGATATGCCAACCCACAACTTCCCTGATAAATACTGATCATCTTCATTTTCTTCATCTAAATCCGACTGAACCAAACAAGGAACACACCCCAGGAGAACAGGATGACTCCACACAGAAACCCCACTGCCAGGAGCCTGCTGTGCTGTGAAACCAAGGAGCAGCCCCCCGTTGGTGAGTGCAGAAGCAGCCCCAGCCCAGAGCCCGTGACGTACCCGGAGTCCCCGTGCTGGGAGGCGTATCCGCGCTGCGGCCGCCATGGACGGAGCGAGGCTCTCACACGGCAGCTGTTCTGTGGGGAGAGGGCACGGTCAGCAGGGACACGGGGACATGGGGACACATCTCCTACAACAGCAGCACTGGGGGGAGGCAGGGACACAGGGACACGGGGACATGGGGACACATCTCCTACAACAGCAGCACTGGGGGGAGGCAGGGACACAGGGACACGGGGACACATCTCCCTAGAACAGAAGCTCTGGGGAGGGTCAGCAGGGACACGGGGACATGGGGACACGGGGACACATCTCCCTAGAACAGCAGCACTGAACTCTGGGCAGGGTCAGCAGGGACACGGGGACACATCTCCCTACAACAGCAGCTCTGGGGGGAGGCAGGGACACAGGGACACGGGGACATGGGGACACGGGGACACATCTCCCTCCAACAGCAGCACTGGGAGGAGGCAGGGACACAGGGACACGGGGACATGGGGACACGGGGACACATCTCCCTAGAACTGCAGCAATGGGAGGACACAGGGACACAGAGACACAGGGACACAGGGACACAGAGACACAGGGACACAGGGACACATCTCCTACAACAGCAGCACTGGGAGGACACAGGGACAAATCTCCCTAGAACTGCAGCACCGGGGGGAGGCAGGGACACAGGGACACGGGGACACGGGGACACAGGGACACATCTCCCTACAACAGCAGCTCTGGGGGGAGGCAGGGACACAGGGACACAGGGACAAATCTCCCTCTAACAGCAGCACTGGGCTCTGAGCAGGGTCAGCAGGAACACAGGGACACATCTCCTCCAACAGCAGCACTGGGAGGACACAGGGACACAGAGACACAGGGACACAGGGACACAGAGACACAGGGACACATCTCCTCCAAAGCAGCACTGGGCTCACTGGCTCCATTGCCACAGCCTCAGTGTCTCTGTAGGACACCTGTGACCAGCACTGGACTCTTTTCTGGGAACACATGTCCAGGTTCAAGGCTTTTAAGAAGTCATGAAATTCTTTGAAAAATGAATTGAAAATTTGAAAAATGAGAAGGAATAAACCCCAACTCCAGTATCTTTCTGCATTTATTTCACTGATTTATGTGCTGGGCGTACAACTGGGTTAATTTCAGATGCATTTCAATCTCACAGACTAAAACAGCTCAGTGTGATTGGGGTAGAACACAACAACAGCTGTTTAAATGCTTAAAACTACTTTTAATTCTTAAGATATAAAAGCAATTCTCCTTAAACTTCCAAACTACTTTTAATTCTTAAGATACACAAGCAATTCTCATTAACCTTCCAAACCAAGACCACTACTTTAAAAGAATTAATAACACGTACACTTTCCAGACAGACATCACATTATACTATAAATTAAATTAGTATATGAAGAGTGATATTTTATTATATTTACTTAACAAGAGCCACATTATCAAGATTTTTATCTTCTCTGAAGGACTGGTTAAGCTACTCTAAGCCTACAGAAGAAAACACACTGTTGGCCTCAGAGGTTTTTTCCCCACATGGGAATTACTAACACAGGACTCATGAGAAATCAAAGTACAAGGCACAAAAAGAACTTTTCCCACAGCTGAGGTATTTTTCCCAACAGGGATTTTTTTCTTTAAAAAAGAAAAAGCTGGGAGATGCCTCACTACAACATAATCCCAGGAGAGAAGTTTCTCTATTTGCTTTTGCACATGGCAATAACATGCACAACTCTTGTGGTTCAGGTCCTATCCCTGTCCAACAGCACAGACAGGAAAAGGCAGGAACACTGCATTCTTATTCTTTCCACAAAGGCAGCCAAAAGGTTTTTAATTAGCAGCAGGAGGAACCTGCTCCTCTCAGCCCTGAGACCTCCAGGAGCCCTCACTGCGGGTGGTTTTCTGCATTGTGAGGGACAGAAAGGGCAACAAAATAATAAATATATTCTGTAACATTTTTGATTTTCTGACTTGACTGCTCCAGGAGCACTTCCTGAGCCTTCACTGCTCCTTTCAAGGGGAATTTCATTAATAAAAGCCTCACAAATCATTTGGTTACCAACTTCTGAACCTACCTACCTACCACAAATGATTTTGTAACTTCTGAAAGTGCTCCTGACTCTCAGCATGGCCCTATTACACCATGAAGCACAGGAGGGGCAAATAATCCAGCATTATGCATACAGCTCAATCCAGTAATTTATATTTCAGCATTTATATTTCAGCATTTATATTTCATACACAAGGAGGATTTTTTGGAGGGATTATTGATTTCAGTCCAGATGATCTTTTGAGATCTCTTCCAAGCTGGACTGGTCTAGAATTAACCAAATCCTCATTTCTATTTATTTTTCATGCAGATGAGAGGAACCAAATCACAGGCTCTCCATCTCTGGGACTCTCACACACGTAGCAATGGCAGCACTCTAAATTAAACCCAAAACAAGCCCTCACCAACTCCATCTTTCAAGTCACTGCAACAAATTTCCACAGCTGGCCAGTGGAACAGCAAATAAAAATCTCTAAGTACCCATGTCTTACGAATAGAAGCCAAATTTTTCCTCCCTCACATCCAAATACACTAATACCTCCAAAAATCACTGAATTTTTTTTAAAAATCCGTTTTTAAATAAGTATTGCTCTCTTTTGACCACCATAATAATACTGCTTGTATTTGCTGTACCACCATAACATGGAAATCAGCAGGTCATTTCTAATCTCCCCTTTGCAAAATTCCCAGGACTTTGTCAATTTTCACACCCTTGTCATTTATTTGTAAAAACGCCTCAAAGGATTTTGGAGAAATTCATCCCACATGCTTTGCTGTGCCCTTCAAAAGGCAGAAATAAATGACTTTCTGCCCTGCAGAAGACAGAAAATTCTTTGGATGAGGCAGCATGGACACAGCAAGGGCACTGCAGGGCAGCTGTTTCTATTTCTTCCTCCTCCTCCCTCAGCTCTACATGATTTTTGTTTCACTCAACTTTTTAAATGCTTATTATTTTGCATGCATTTCCTACTATTTAATCACCACAAGAATCACTTAGCAGGCACATCACACCTTCACTCAGGTTAATATTATGAGCCCCAGTGATTTAAGGACATTTAAGGATATCCAAGTGAGCTCACTCTGGCACAGTGCTCAGGGCAAGAGCAGCACGGCAGAACATCATTAAACAAATTAAATCTGCCCTGCAGGTTTATACTTTATGTGTAATTTCAAATAACCATGGCCAGGACACACCATGCTCTGCTCACTCAGCTCCAGTTCAGCCTCCCTCAGGCACCAGGCTCGAGTGTCTGATCCAGAATTTCTGTAATGTGACATTTGTGCACTTCAACAGGAAGAACAAACCAGAAACTTCAGAGTTTTTCTTCATTAAGACAGAGATTGGGTACAACAGGGACATCTCACCACAGAACTCTGATGTCCCATCATTCAAGACTTCTGCCAACTATCACACACTTTTAGTAAAAGCCCTGTTCATTTCACAGAAAACTTCAGAAATACTTCAAGAGAAAAGTCACTCTGCAGCACTGCACATGTAGCAGAAAACATTCCTGAAAGTGATGAAGATCCCCTTCTCTCAAAGCCACTTCAATTGTTACAAGTTTAATGATGCTCCACACAGAGCTCACAGAAAGAATGCAAGCAGGAAAAATGAGTAACTGGAAAGAGGGAAGGAAAGAATGAATAAAGTTTTCCCAGTCTCCACCACAAACTCTCTGGTACAGATAACAAACTTCAGAGAGTGCTGTGGCATCTCTGTGTTTGCAGAGTCCTTAGGGATGAATTGTGCCCTGTGAGGGTGGTGTGGTGCTTGCCCAGACAAACTGTGGATGTCCAATCCCTGAAGTGTCCACATCCAGGCTGGTCAGGGCTTGGAGCAGCCTGGGACAGTGGGAGGTGTCCCTGCCCAGGGCAGGGGGTTTGCAATGAGAAAGTCTTAAGGTCCTTTCCAAACCACTCTGTGACTCTTTCACCAAATATTTATAGCCTGATGACCAACTTCCAGCTGCAAAGCACCACCCTGGCTGCTCTGGAGCTGTACACTCATTCCAGCCATTCTGTTAAAGCCAAGCACATGCAAACAGCCTCAAGTGATAAATATCTGCCAAAGCCTGGTTTCTGTCTTCTCAGCTTCCAGATGAAACTTTCCACAGACAGCCAAACCCAGAGCCCTTTTTCAGTGGCCATCAGGGGACCAAAGGGCTCTCCAGCCCTGGGGAGCAGCAGAGATGCAGTTGCTGGAGCTTTAGAGGGAAGAACCTACAGCTTCTCCTTTGCTAAATTGTGTGAATAGAGGGTAATGAACACTGTGATGGAAAACCATATAAAAGTGATCTCGTCAGGTTAGTTTTTATCAGGCAGCTGAATACAATCTGGGGCCTTGGTAAAGGAGCCACCCTCACCTATAAATCCTCGTGGCTTCCTAAAGTTGGCCTACTGCTTTAAAAAGGCTCCAGAGCACATCACCACGCTTATCTCTGCTGATAAGGAGAGGCAAAGGTCCAGAACACACAGCACGAGTCCCACGGGCAGCTCTGCCCTCGGCCCCGCGTGTTGTGTCCCACTGTGCGGACAGAGGATCCCCTCACACAGGAGCGCTGCCATCGCTCGTGTCCCCGCGCCGCACACCGGGGCGGGCCGGTCCCGGCGCTCCGGGAGCCGGGCCCGGCGGGTTCCAGAGGGGCTGCGCGGGAGGGAGGCCGCGCCGGGGAAGGCAAGGTCACGTCCTTCCCGCCGGGGAGCGCCGGGCCGCCCATCCACGCCCCATCCGCGCGGGGCCGCCGGGCCGTACGCGTCCCCACAGAGCTCCCGCCGGCTCCCGGGCCATGCCCGCGGCTCCCGGGGCTGTCCCGGGCTGGGGGCCGCCAGCAGCGGAGCGGGGCTGCGGGCCCAGCGCGGCCATGGCGGCCAAGACTCCAACCCCCAGCAAGCAACGCGCTCCCCGCCACGCCATCAAGGACTAAGAGTCCCGGCGTGCCTTGCGCTGCTGCCTCATTCCGTCCCGCGCTGTGCTGCCGCGGTGCACGCTGGGACTGGTAGTACTCCCCACCCACCAGCGCCCGCCCCCCGCCTCCGTTGGCAGCCGCGGCCGCCCGTCAAAGGCGCGCAGCCAATCAGGGCCCGCGCGTGCGGAGTCATTCAGCGCGCGCCGAGCCACGGTCACAGGGATTCCTCCCTCCCCGCAGGCCTGGCCCGGCCCGGCCGCACCGGTCGCAGAGCTGGTCATAGCGGGAGTGGGTTGTGGGACTCCCCGGGGGAACGCTCACCTGCTTGGCCGCGGCGAGCCCCGCTCGGCGGCACGCCCGCAGCATGGCTCGGTGCGGCGGCCGGCACGGCCCGCGGGAAGGCGCCTTGCGCGGGTCCTGCCGGCGCCGCCTCCGTCCCCCTTTCAGCGGGCACTGCGCCTGCGCAGGCGCTCCCGCCCCGCCAGGGGGCGGCCGCGCGTGACGGGTCTCGCGTGGCCAATGGGAGGGCGGGCACGGGCCGCGCGACGCCGGCGGGGCGGGGTGGTGCCCGCGCGCGGGGGCCCGTGCGCCGAGTAGGGGTCGCGAGCTCCCGGGACCCTCCGGGCGCGGGCGGAACAGAATAAAATAAAATAAAAATCAAAATCACAGAATGGGTCAGGTCGGATGTGGGCCCACAGTTGGTCGTCTGGTCCAATCTCCCTGCTTAAGCAGAGTCATCCCAGAGCACGCGGCACAGGATTGCAACCAGACAGCTCTGGGGTGTCTGCAGTGAGGGACACTCCGCACCCGCTCTGGGCGATGCGCCCCAGTGCTCGGTCACGGCGCTGTGGGGAATTTCTTCCGCACGTTCAGGTGTCGCTCCTGGGCATCAGCTTCTGCCCCTTCCCTCTTATCCCATTGCCCGGCACCCCCGAGCACAGCCTGTCCCTGCTCCGGGCACTGACAGTATACAAATAAATTCGGACACTGGCGGACATGGATGAGATCTCCTCTCAGGTCTCTTCCCAAGGCTGAGCAGCCCCAGCTCCCTCAGCCTTTCCTCCAGTCTGAGTGTAACACAGCACATTTTATAGCGTTTATCAACAAATTACAGCTATAACCTTTCACAGCTCTCATAAACCTTCTTTCGCTCAGAGCACTCAGGAGCCATTTTTATCTCATCCTTCAACCAGTCCGGCCAGATTTCCCAAGAGAAAAAAAATCAGAATACACCAGTAATGTGCACAAACAATGAGTTAAATCCACTTGGTGCGTTTTGTAGGAGACTTTAGTAACAGGCTTCAAAGCCCCTGGGGCGGAGGGAAGGTGTGTGCCGGTCACTGAAAGTGACGGGTGTGAGGGGGGAAGGAGCGGGGCGGGCGAGGACTCTGGGGGTGTGAGGGACACCGGCTCCGGTGAGAGATCCCGGTTTCGGTGAGAGATCCCGGTGCTAGTGCGGGATCCCGAGTCCCGTGAGACATCCCGGCCCCGGTGCCCGATCCCGAGTCCCGGGAGACATCCCAGCTCTGGTGCGGGATCCCGGCTCCGGTGCGGCCGCCGCCTCCGTGGGCGGGACCCGGCGCTGCCCCGCCCGGCGCAGCGTGGCCATGGCGGCGGCAGCGGCGGCCCGCGGGGCCCTGGCGGGTCGGTACCGGGGCGGTGTCGGGGTCGGTGTCGGGGTCGGTGTTGGGGCTGACTGGGGGTGTCTGGCGGGGATATTTGTGCTGAGGCTCTCCCGTGTCCCCGCAGGGATCCTGCGCCGCTGGGCTCCCCGTGCGCTCCCGCTCAGCGCCCCCTCCGCCCGGTGCGTCGGGCACGGACCGGCCCCGGCCCCGGCCCCGCTCTGGACCCCGCGGCTGCTCGGCGAGAACCGGCCCTGGGCAGGGACCCCCTCGGTGCTCAGCAGGTGCGGCCGCGCGGCTTCTCCCTCGTGCGAAAAACCCTTAAAAGGGCCTTCAGTTTCTCTCTATATATCTTATATATCTTAAATATCTTCTATATCTTATATATATGTACCTAATATATTTTTTTATTTGCATACCTTACATGTTTTTACTTACTTGTTTTAGATGTATTATATTGTTTCATGAAAATATAAATAATTTAATTATTATACATTACAAATATATGTATATATATACAACTATATATGTATATATATAACTATATTTTATATTAAAATATACTTATATATAAATACATTTAGGAATATATATTTTATCCCACAACATATGCATTACATAATATGCAATATACAGTGAATTTATGTATCCTATAATATATATAATTTATCGTGTGTATTAATATTGTTAATATAATCTATGTTATATTTAATAATATAATATATAGTACTGTATAATATATGCAATATGTGTAGTATATATATTGAAATTCCTCCATATATATATATATATATATATATATATGAATATTGTAGAATCATAGGTTGGAAAGGGCCTCTGAGATCATCAAGTCCAACCCTTACCCCAGCACTGCCAAGACCAGCACTAAATCATGTCCTCAAGTGCCACATCTGCACAGATTTTACATCCCTCCAGGGATGGTGACTTGTCCATTGCCCTGGGCAGCCTGTTCAGTGCTTGACAACTCCTTCTGTAAAGAAAGTTTTCTCTAGAGTGAACCTAAACCTCCCCTGGCAAAACTTTCTCTTGTCCTGTTGTTTCTTGGGAGAAGAGACTGGCCCCATTCCCCAGATAGATAGACAGACAGACAGACACATGTATTATAAATAAACCTCAGTCTGACATTCTTGGGCACCTTTTCACTCAACAATGGGTCTGTGATAGCCCCAAAGGCTCCCACTTCAGTCTTGAAGCAGGAGGTAAATTAGGGTATTCTTTGCAGCCATATTTTACAATCACTCTTGTAATCACTACTGTTTCTCTTGCTGCTGGTGAGTGTTGGACTAGGTGATTTAAAGAGGTCCCTTCCAACTCAAACTATTTTGTGATTAATATTCTAAAAGTAATTTCTGAATCTAAGTAACAGCTGAATATTGGCTTCTGAGTGTTTGACTGCTTTTAGTAGATTAAAAAAGGTGCTCTGTGTGAAATAATAAGTTTGAGCTGAATTTTGACAAGAGTCCAGCCCTGCCATTGGTATTCTACACCCATTAGGTGCTGTGCTGTGATATTTAAGGAGTCCTTGTTCCTTCAAACAAGCCACAGCTCTTCTGATCTCTCTATGTGTAATAAAGGCAATAATTTCTTTTAGAAGATGGTATTTCATTCCTGTTCTGTTTCCCTCTTCATTTTGGGGTTGGTTTGGTTTTTTTTAGTGTCACACCTCTACTTCCAAGTTTACTCCAGCAGCCAGCAAGGACCCTCACCTACTGCAGCCTGCGGAAAGGAAAGAGGAAAAGTGTGAAATCTGTGGTCAAAAGGTTCCTCCGGCTGCACAACGGCCTCTGGGTGAGGAGAAAGGTGAGAGTTTTGGGATAATGAGAGCTTGTTCTTTACAGTCAGGGTAAAATGTCATTGTTTTCCTTCTCTTGGAGGGCAGTGGCTGGTGTGGCAGTTAAAAAAAGCTCTGTAGAGAAACTCCCATTTTCCCAAAGTGAGGGATTTATCCAGGTTTGCTGAGCAGCGTGGCTGTGTTTGTGCACTTGCAGTGCCCTATTAAGAAATGGTCTTTTTGGTGTGTGTTTTCTCCTGACAGTCTGGTTATAAGAAGAAGCTGTGGAAGAAGTCAGCTGCCAGGAAGAAGCGTTTGAGGGAGTTGGTGCTGTGCACCAGGACACAGTGTAAGCTCCTGGATAAAATGACCACCTCCTTCTGGAAAAGGAGGACCTGGTACGTTGATGATCCCTACCAGAAGTACCACGACCGCACAAACCTTCGTGTGTAGAAATCTGGGGTTTGCACATCTCTGGTTGTGTGGCATGCTCTGGGTTTTGGAACATGCATCTGTAATGCCTGTACTTTTTAAAATAAAAATCTGAGCAGATTTATGGGAATCAGTGCCCACAATAAAGGAATATTCAAATTTATCTTCATCTGCTGTTTGTTTTAGAAGAGGTCAGGCTGGTCACCTGCACATTCTCATGTCTGGTGGTTTCCTGTGATTGTCTGTCATGGAGGAATACACTAAACAGCACAAAAAGTGAATAATTCAACATACTTCATCTTAATTTTTTAAATAAATATGTTTCAATAACCCCAGAATCTATTTTTCGGTATCCATACTAAGTGGTGGCTCATTGAATGGAGTCTTCTGGGAAAGGAGAGCAGGGTCCATCTTAGCATTGTTTCCTGTCACAATAACACACTATTGCCTTGTGTCCATGCTAGAAAGTGCAGGAGGAAAAAAAACCCAAACCAGCGTTTCATAGCTACCTGCTGGTTTTATAACTGATTTTAAAATGTATTGGCCACCAGCTTTCATTACAGGACTCACATTTTGTGTCCTCTGTTGGTTTTTGAGTAGTAGAATCTATTCTTTTGTGTCCTGCACAACGACCTCAAGCAGACAAGTCAGAGTAATTTCTTGTTTTTTCCTTTAAGTGTAAATAGACCTCATACTGCACATTCCTGCTCACACATAAATGGAACAACCCCAAAGGTTAATAATGAGATATGTTTGGAGTGAGCAGACCAACTAGACCCTGTTTTTGCTAAGGCTTGGATCAGATGTTTTCTCTACAAAGCTGATACTCCAGAGTGTATGAAAGCAGTAAAGCATTCCTTGATCCCACTTTTGAGCAGAGTCCCTGGTGATCAGCCCCAGAGCTGCCTGTGTAGCATTGCAATGAATTCACTAGTTACTCAGAGTGTTCAGTAGCTGTATTTTGTTCTTTTTCCAGTTCATGATACAGAAAGTTCTGAAGGACATGCAGCACTTAGTGAATACATCTATATACAGTCAGCCAGAATTCAGATAAAAATAATACAGCAATCAAAGTGATTCTTCTGGCCTGCCAGATACATTGAACAGACTAAAGATGTTTGGTTTTGTTTTTTGTTCTTTTTTTTTTTTTTAATAAAGAAAAGATTAAGACTTTATTCAAGATGTATATCAAGCAGTATAACAAAACCAGCAAAACATCAAACCTTTGGAATACAGTTGTAATGGCCGTCCTTGTGAGGCATCGAGTGTACCATTGTATCACAGACCTTTTCTACCCATCACAGGAAAGAAATCACACCAAGTGCACAATTATGAGCCTTAAATAGTTTGTCTAAACGCAAATCCCGACGTGTTCTCTGCTAGTTCAAATGTGCTGGATGCAAAACAGGAACCTGAAACTAACAGCAAAAGGGAGACTGTGGGTGAGGAGCACAAGGGGTGATCACGACACGAGGACTCGCCGGCAGCCAGAGGCAGCAGGTTGTTTACAGGAGGAGCGGTGTCTCCAAGCAGCTTTCTCCCTCCTAGCAGGAATAAATTGCCTGATTCTCTTTCCTTCTGTGCCAGGTTTGCACTTCCACGAGGTTTTTAGGTTGATTCATTCCAGGGTGACAGGGACACACGGGAAGTCTGTCTTGTTTTTGGTGGGATCCTGATTCACAGTTGGTGACTGCTGGAGCTGTGCTGATGCTGACCCCTACAGCAGGAGGGGAGGCACAGAGGGGAGGACTGGGCTGCTCCAGGCTTATTTCTTCATAACTGTTTGAGTTTATGGTAAACTGGGGAGGTCATTCACAGGCCTGCTTACGACAGACCACCTCCAGCTGCAGTTTTTCTCCCCTCAGCCTCAATTTTGTGTGATTAAAATAATGCATGTTTCAATGGAGCCTTGAGCTGGGTAAAGGCTGTTTGCTAGGCCGGGTCTGCTGGTCTGTTCTCTTCAGAGTTCCACTCTCTCAGCCCTCCCTGAGACATCAGGAGGTGCTGCCTGCCCTACAGGACTGATGGTAGGGGCCAGCTGCCTGAAAGGCCCCAAAGCTGGGCTTTTTAAACTGGGCCAGATCTGCTGTTTTAAACCATCAGCTGAAAGATTGCTTGATTTTAGGAGGGGAGATCTAGAAGTGCTCAGCCAGCCTGCACACCCAGAGCTGGAGCGGGAAGGGAGCTGAGAACTGCTGCTTTCCAATACATGCCTGGAAAGCATCCATCCATCCATCCATCATCCATCCATCCATCATCCATCCATCCATCATCCATCCATCATCCATCCATCCATCATCCATCCATCCATCCATCCATCCATCATCCATCCATCCATCCATCATCCATCCATCCATCCATCCATCCATCCATCCATCCATCCATCATCCATCCATCATCCATCCATCCATCCATCCATCCATCCATCCATCATCCATCCATCATCCATCCATCCATCCATCCATCCATCCATCCATCCATCCATCATCCATCCATCATCCATCCATCCATCCATCCATCCATCCATCCATCCATCCATCCATCCATCATCCATCCATCCATCATCCATCCATTCATCCATCCATCATCCATCCATCCATCATCCATCCATCCATCCATCCATCCATCATCCATCATCCATCCATCATCCATCCATCCATCCTGCACACCCTGGTTTGCCAGGAGGGGTCAGCAGCAGCGCACGAAGGCGAGAATCACTGAACCAGGCTTGCTCCTTGGCAGAGGCTCCAGAGAAAAGCTGGAACAAACGACTCACGGGTGGTGTTTATCCAGGGGTGGTGTTTATCCAGAATGAACACAGCAGCAGCTGTGACACCGAGCTGGCAGCCTGGGGCAGCCCCTGTAAACAACCTGTGCGAGGAAGGTGAGGAATCAGAGGAAGGTGAGGAATCAAAGCGAGCGGCCGCTCTCGTCTGCACAGAGCACTGGAGCACAAGGAGCACGAGTGCACGAGGTCAGGCATTCACATTTCTGTCTATCTAGATGCAAATATACAGCTCCGTTGATAATACAGCTTTTCTTTTCCAGAGATATGAAAAGGTTTATTTTTTCTCATTTATACAGTGAATGTTTTGAGAGATATAAGGCAACTCCCTTGTCAACATTTCACCTCAGCACTTAAGAAATGCTAAACAGTCAAGTTTACAGTAAAACAGCAGATTAGACGCACATTAAATAGTTTTAGTGAGAATCAATGTTAATACAGCGTGGCTGAGATTAGAATTTGTCAGATGTTATGCAGCTCTATGTTGTTTGGGTTATTTGGCATAATTGAGTGCAAACTTGTCAGCTTCTTTTTTATCTTACAGCAGCCCATTGCATAGCAGGGAAACATGGCTTGCTTGCAACAGGATTTTATTTTCTGCTAACAGTGCAGGCAGTTTTCCTATTTCTTTTTAATGTTAGCCAAAAGAAATCAAATAAACTCTAAAGCTGCTTAGAAGTAAAATACATAAGCTTAGCTTCTCAAAGCTTTTGCTGAGTATCTTCCAGGGACCAACTCTTCTGTAACTGCTCTTTAGACAGGTTTGTTTGGGTTTTTTTTTCATTTACTTTCTGAAGAATTTTTCAAAATTTGCAAAATATGACTGAATCAGCACATGGAAATAAAATTCTCAGGTAATGAGGCCAAATACTGTGGCAGACACAGGAAACACCTGCTTGATTTTCCATTTCCTAGCCAGGTCAGATAAACATTTCTCTGTGTGTGTAATTTATTTTTCTGCCCCACACGTGTAGGAAGCTGTGGGGGTGACCTCAGGGATCCACCAGATGTGCAGCTGGGATATGGATGCACACCTGGCAGAGAAATGGTTTCAAAGGCCACTTCAGAGTTACCTCTGAGCCTGGCACCCTCCAGCTGGCTTTTGGCACCTGAGCCAGAAGAACAGTGACACCAAGGAGCCCCTGTGCTGATCCCCTGGTGATGGCACATCCTACACAATGCTAAATCCTTTTCTAGTCTATGTGACAGGTCCAAGAGCAAACACAAAGGGTCACATAATTAACTGATGTGTGAATCTCACATGCTCAACACTTACAAGAGACACCAACTTGAAGCACAAATACACAAACCCTACCATGTCTTCCTCTTCTTTTATATTTCCCATTTATATATGGATACAAATAAGCCACTCCATCTGGTTCTTGTGGTTCTAACCAAACTCCATGCTAGAGGAGAAACTCCAGGCTTCAAAAAGCAGCTCAGACCCAGCACCTCCTCTGCTCATGCCAGCAGAACAGCAGCAGAGCAGAGGGCTGCGACTGGCACTGTTGTAGCAGGGGAGAAAGATGTGTTTTCCCCTGGAAATGCATCACTAAAGCCATTCTAATTTCTGCTGCTGCAGCTTGCTCAAGCCTGGCTTGCTCACACTTTAGAACTCACAGTAGAACATGGGCCACAAGTGGTGGGATTTAGTTCTTCTACGCATCATTTTCCACAAAATACTCTCCTGGCTCAGGTTGATTGAAACTAGGACTCCCCCTTCATTATATCATTGAAACAATTTTTTTTCTCTTGCACATCACTTCCTCATCCTCTGTAAGTGGTCTTGTCTCTGTGGGTTTAGCACAATGGTTTTCTCAGAACATGTGATTTACTTGCAGAAAAACTCAGTTGCAGCTCAGCTTTCTCTAACAAATCTTGGACATTTTGTACAGTCAAAGTACTTTGACATTTGTTACATCATTCACAGTCTTGAGGAGGAAGGGAGGAAAGAGAAATCCATGGGTTCTGCAAATCCACTTCATCCATGATAAAGCCATAAATAAATACACCGTCAATGTAGCATGATGAGAAACTGATTATTGTTGTTTCCTCTGGGCATTCGCAGAGCAAGAGCTATGCAGACACAAATGAAACGGGAAATGTACACTGTGGGTGGGTGCACACTCTGCAAACCCAACCAGGACCCCTCAGGTGCAGGTGCCTGCCAGCCTGTCCTACCCACAGCAGGGACAAAGAGCAGCAGGTGCCACAGAGGGACGTGGAGAGAGAGGAGAAAGGCCATGTCTGCAGTGCTGCACATCAAAGCACATCCATCCCACTGCTGCTTCCTAGGTTATCAATGAGTAGCTCTTTAAGGCAGAAGAGAGACATTCTGTGGATCTTGGTGCTATTGGCTCATTGCACTCACATTGTTTCAGTGGCAGAGGACGAGGTACTTTTCTTCCTGAAGCGAGGTCTGAGAGTCCTAGGCGGTGCCTGCAGAGAAACAAGGCAAAACTTCAGAGGCTTAGTAGGAAACACCTTTTTTTCCTTACAACATATTACAGTGACTTTAGACGGTCACTGTGGTGAGAGAAGGACGAGAATCTTGTTCTTTGATCAGAAGGCTTGATTTATTGATATATAATATATAATATATAATACATTATAACTATACTAAAAAGAATAAAGAGAGAGCTTGCAGAGACTGCTAAGCTAAGAATAGAATAGAAGGAATGAATAACAAAGTTCCGTGTTCAGGGAATCTCCCCTGAGCTGCTCCTGTGATTGGCTCTTAATGGTACACATGGAAGAAGAGCCAATCACAGGAACTCCTGCCACATTTTCACAGCAGCCGATAACAATTTGTTTACATTCTTCTTCTGGGGCCCTTTTCTTTCCAGAAGATGGACAAACCCCAAAGAAAGGATTTCTATGAAGAAATGTCTGCGACATCAACACACCCATCTTTGTGAGACCTCTGTGAATAGGATCCCATTCCTCTCATGAAGTAATGCAACCTTCAGTTTGGCCCTGAAGATGAGTAATGAATGGCCAGGTGAGGACTAATCTCTTTAAGAAACTTGTTGTACACCCAGGTGTAATCAACACATTCCCCTCTGGTGCTTGGTTAGAGGTGTGGCTAAGGATTGCTAATAACTCAGCAGTTGAAAGAGCCAGGTCAAACTGGTGCCATTTACAGCAGCTCAGGGATCTAGAGATCAAACTGGTGGCAGGGAGCCAGCTCTGGTGTGTCCCAGCCCATCCTGCCCTGTCCAACCCATCCTCAGCTCCTCAGAGGGTACAGCTCATGGCATTACAGAGCTGAAGGGTTTCCCACGATGGAACACACCAGGACTGCAATTCTCATGAGGCAGAACTCCTTAAAATCATCCCCTTGCTTGGGAAAGAGGCCAGACAAAATCTGTTGAAATTATTTTAGAAACCAGCTATTGGAATTCTGCCTTGTAGTCAGCCGGTGCAGAGCTTTTACAAGGAGCCCTGACTGCCCAGGAGGAGGCAGACTAAGTCCAGGAATTTGGTTTCCTGTGGTTAACCCTGTTCTCCTGACTCTGACAGACATTAGGCCAGCAAACAAATGAAAGAAAAAGCCCTAATCTGGTGTGGGATTGTGTCTCATGAGCTTCACAACAAGAAATGGTTATCAGATGTTGTAACAGGACATGGATTCTCAGTGTGAGGCCTGTCACTGCATCAAGTAACACTGCAAGGTGTGGTAGGATCTTCTACTCCATTTACATAAACATCCAAAGCTTTGTTTTCTTAATAGCATTAACCTTGTTTTCTTAATAGCATTAACCCATATTTACCTGTAAGGGCCTGACAGGACCAAAGCAAGGACTTTTCTGTTTTACAGCACTTTCAAACCCAAGACCATGCCACATTTCTGCATTCCCATGATGCAGCAATGTATAACTATTCACATAGACAAGGGACTGCAGCACAGCGAGGTTTTGTTTAGACAACACCTAAATCTCCATTTTTTCTAGCTTGACCATAAACCCAAGTAGTTTCCCACAGAGATGGGATTAATCCAACACTTCATCCCATCTTCCAAGCCTGAAATCTTACCCCAGGTCCCTGCAGTGAATCCCCAAGAGCACAGCAGATCTGGATGGGATCTGGAGCAGAGGAGAGGAGCAAAGCTGCTGTGCACTTACAGCAGCAAGGATCCCACACCATACCTGGATCCACAGCTGCTCAGAGGAGCTCTGTGTAGTCCAGGAGCCCAGGGACAGCCTGACAACCAGAGCAGCACCTCCTGCAGTCTGGGAGAAGGCTGCTCTTGGGGAAACCATGTGGTTCTTAAAGCAAAGCTGTCACTAACTGCACAGCCAAGGCTCTTAAACAGCTCTGTTCCTTTGGGAGGCCACTGCACAGCTGTGGGAGTGGCTGGAGAGGCTGCACCTTTCCATGGCCAGAACAGAGCAGCCCGGAGTTTGGTGGCAGCCCAGCAGAAGGGATTGCAGCTGCTGGCCAAACCACAGCTCTGCTCCCTCACACTGGGTCAGGGCAAGGACCTGGGAGGGAACAAACTCAGCATCCCACAGCTGGAGATCTCAGCTGTGCCTCCATCCACCCTGCCCACATCTGCAAGGAGTCTTTGCCTACAGCATCTCCCACAGAGGTTTTATTTCCTCCATAACGAAATGTTGCTAAAATGTTGGCAAATCAGAGTGAGATCTGCATTTCCTTTAGTTCTTTTGTTTCCATGAAGCGACTGAAAGTGTATTTAGTGAGTTTAGACCAAAGAGAGGTGTTTGCTCAGTTGAAGATTCCTGTTGAAGTCATAGAAGGAGGAGTCTTGACAGTATGGAAGTACCTCAAGGGGTGGATCCTTCTTTTTGGGCCTTTTGTTCGTGGATGCACAATCGTTCTCTTCATCATCTGAGAACACTGAGCCTTTTGTTTCACAGTTTGTCTCAGGTGGCTTCTCATACCTAATGTCCACACTTAATTCACCTATTTAACACAGCCATTGGCAGCCTAAATGTGAAGACAGGGGATGAGGAAATCAGTGATGGTTTGATTCACACAAACGTCACTCACTGCAAAACCATGCATCACCCAGGGATTAATAGACAGAAGGGTCACACATCACACTCTAATAATAGCAGCTGTGGGGTTAGAAATCAGTAGGCTCTTGTTTACAAAGACATTATAAAGTCTACTTTGATTATTTTACACAGAATTGAGACTAAATTCACAGCTTTTGATGTCTGGGAGGTTGACACTAGAAAGAGATTTATTTGTTTGTTTGTTTGTTTGCTCAGGGATAAATAAAATAACTGATTTCTTGAATTGCTGGATCCATCCATAGCTCCTGCATCTACTGCTTCCTCAAGAAGACTCCAAATGGGTGTTGAAGCCCTCTGGTAAGCACAGAGAGAGCTGCTGGGGATGCAGAAATAGGAAACACAGCAGCACTTACAGACTCGAAACTGAGAGTGGTCAAGGCAAGCCTTGTGGCCAAGTGGTCAAGGTCAGGTCAAGGCTCAGTCTGAGATCCACTGAAGTTCTCAGAAAGCTTCACCAGGCATTGAGTGGCCCCTCATCGAGTGGGTGTGCTGCTGGAAAACCAGTGCAGGGAAAAGTGTCTCTTCTGGCACTCTGGAGTAAATGTGGTGGTGGAGCACTGGCTCTGCTGATGCTCCTGGAGGCAGTTTATGGCCTCATAACTTCATACCACAAACACTTGGTGGTTCTTACCCTTGTAACTTATGGCACAATCTTTGTGGGACTGGTTGTGCTACACAACACCATCCATTTGCTGCCTAAATACACACAGTAAATGAAACAGTATTTTTAATGAACAGCCCAAAGCAAGAGGTACAGAAGAGGAAACTCAACATGACCAAGTTTCCTGCTCTCCATGGTTTCTTACCAGCAGGGCTGGAGGTTTCTCTGTTTAACTGAGAAGGCTTTTTTGATTCCAAAACACAGTAGGAGTGGAACTATTTGCTGTTTAGGTGGCACTAATCAGAATTAGTGGGTCTATACTTTGTTGCATGAACATACACAGAAATAATGCTCTGTGCTTCTTGTCTCAGCCTCACTAAGAGTCTGCTGGACCAAAGACTGAACCCCAAAGCCTGAAACCAAAGAGGATTCTTCAACTTCTAATACTTACTAATCCCTTTTGATTCTTAAAGCCCAAAAGAATTGAATTCTTCGACAGCTCTTCCAGCTGGGTAACAGACAGAGGGGAAATGATTTGGCTACAGCAACACCACAAGTGAGGAGCAGGTCACTGGGGCTCTCCCCAGTGCCAGACTAAAGTCAGCAGTAATCCCTCTCAGCCCACAGGATGCAGCTGCTGCTCGAGACAGCAGCCTGTGCACTCCATCCTCTGCCCACTGACCCTGTGCTTTTCCCCCTTTGTCACCATTCACACGGGCAGGCTGGAAAACACCACTGCAGCTTTGCAGGAAGAGCTGGAAGTTGGCTTTTTCCCCAACTGTACTGAAGATGTTGATAAGCACATTGCAGAGAGGCCCAGGATAATGCTGAAATGTTTTTGTTCTGTGTAGGACTGTAGTGTGAATATTGCACTGTGGGGAGAATTAAATGTTCTCTAGTACAGGAATGTTATGGGATAAAATAGTAATTTTATCCCTCCTCTTGGGAAGTGATCTACCCAGGAGCAGCCTAGCTTAGATCCTCTTGGATGTGGAAGCTGTTCTTTGCTGCCTGCCTAAGCCAAATCAAAATTTAGTCAAGTTTTGTAGAAGTGGCTCAGAACTTCTTTTAATGGCCTCACTGAGGTTTGCACAGTGAACAACACACCCCAGCCATGTGCACTGAGAGCAGACAGGGCCTTTCTCCAGGGAAAAAGGGCTTGGAATGGGACAGGATGGAGGGGTGTTGGACACCCAGAGCTGGGGTGGTCAGTGACCAGAGTGAGGAGACACTGGCTGAGTGACCAGGACCATGACAATGTGCCATGCTGCATTCCACCACCAGCCAGTCCATGGGAAAGGAGCCAGAAGGAGCAGTCAGCCTGACAATGCTCCTGTGAATCCCAGGGTTTGCAGCACACATTGCTTTCTTCATTACTGTGCTCTCTCTTAAATCAGATGCTGGGTAAAAAAGATACCCAGTGAGCTCTGCCACCCTGTCACCCCCACAGCAGGCACAGCCTCCTGCAGGTTTTCCATTCTCCCCATCAGCCCAAGCATCACATCACGTCCTGAAGCTGCTTCCATGAAGGTCAAGGAGAGCTCAGCCTCCCAGCTGGCACACACTGCTTTGATCCCTGCAGCTGAGAGGTCTGTGAAGCTCACTGGAAGTTGGGCTGGTGCCTTTTTCTTCCCTGCTGCACATCATTGTGAGTGGGACACTGAAAACCACCCAAATGGGAGCCAGCTTGGCTCCAGCCTCACTGAACTGGAAGAAGGAAGATGGGCTCTCCCAGGCTTTTCCACTACTTTTCGGGCCATGGATGAGGAAATATCTGTAATACACACAGCACTTTCCTTCAGACCTGGAACAAGAAACGAGGACTCCCTACCTTGGGAAGGACATCTGTATTTGGAGCAAGCCAAGCTCATATTGATCTGCCAGGCTTTGGGGGTACCAGCCTTTGGCTCTGAAATTGTTCTTTTTGTGAATTTGGTGATGATATGCTAGAAAACTGATTTTCTGACACCAAGAGAGTGAGTAAAAATGTAAGGCAGGGGTTAATCAGAAGAACAAACACACCTGTGAGGAACTGCTGAGAAAGGAGATGGAGGTTTAAAGTGAATGAAAGGGCTCTGGGACACCAAGGGTTGTTACCAGAGAAGGTAAAGATTGAGGAGTTAAACATTGCCAGGGCTGGGGCGTGCATTTTGAGGACAGCAGTTGGCCTTGGGTGACCTCCTGTGTGTTTCTAAGAGGCATTTTTATGATCTGGGGCTGTGGGCTCACTATCAGATGTCCCCAAAGCAGCCGAGTCAGCAGAGTGTGCTGCTCCAGGGAACACCAACAACCCCAGGGGCTGCCACAGCCAGGAGGTGGCTGTGTAAAAACATGGATCAGACACAAGACCTTGCATGGCTCTGTTTGGGACACTCTCACTGCCCATCCCAGCGTGGGATGTGTTTTAGGGGTCTCCACCTGTTACATTTAAGGCTCCACAGCTTTGTGTGGAGGGGCTGAATTGCTGCAGAAGTGGGAAATGGGCTGGAGCTCCAGGCTAAAGCTGCTGCTGCCTCTTGCAAACACCTTTTGTGCACAGACCAGATTACACTCCTCTCTCCACTAAAGCAAGATGGAATCTGACTCTAAACAGTCTAAGGAAACAGATTATTCCAGTAAATTCCCTTAATTCCAGTTCCTATCATTCATCATAATTCCTCCCAAGCGAACTGATACAACCAACACATTGGGAGGGAAGCCCTGAAAATGGGCACATTTCAAGTTAAAGCAGACACTGGAGTGCTCTGCAGAGTTGGGATCTGAGCTGTTAATGCACCTCAGGGAACAAGCCAGCATGGAGCAGGAAATGTAGGGCCAGATCATGGCAATCTTTGATCTCTATGATCCAACAAGGCTGAGAAATTTCACTTGCAGAACTCTTCCTACAGCAATATCTGGGATTCAGCAGTGTGCTGGTTCAGCAATCACTCTGGTTCAGACTCTGGCCCATGCTGCCATGTAAATCTGTACCCAATTCCTTTGGATTTTCTTGACAACAGAAGTCAGGACCTGGCCCAAGTGAACAAATGACTTTGATCTAGAGCCTCTGAAAAATCTGGACACTTAAGTACAATTACAGTGGGAATCAGGCAACTTTGACATTGGACTCCCCTTACTTTGCCAGGCACAATAATTCTCTCTCCCATCACTTGAATTCCTCAGGGGCAATGGGGAAACCACAGTCACAGACTACACAAACCAAGAGTGATGTATTGTATTAATGTAATGGAAGGCAGAGTCACTCCAAAGTTAAGCCTTTCCAGGGCATCATTCATACAGAGAGGTTTGCACAGCACTGAACAAGAACGGGAGAACAGATATTTATTCTACGATGGCCATCAGCTTCTTTCCCCTGCAACAAAGATAAATTCACCATCATTTCCAAAAGACATTGACCCAAGTCCTGTCCTCCCCCAGCAGTTTTCATTGCCAAACCAAGGAGTTAGGAGCAGCCAAACTACACCAGCACACACTGCCCAGGAGCCACCAAACAGAGGCAGAGATCCTTTCCAAAGCTGCAGTCAAATGCAACCAAAGCAAACAAACCTAATTACATCAACAAAGTCATCCGTTAATGAAAACACATCCCACAAATGAGTGAGTTGTTAAGTGCTAGTCTATTCCAAACACCTCAGAGGAAAATTCATGCAATCTGTAACACTTACATCAGAGTCCCATAATATTTACATAGAGAAAAAGAAAGAATAAACTGTTAGGAGAAAACATTTGGGTGCAGAGGGGGAAGGAACATTGTTTCAGAACACAGAAATATTCATCTTTGCTTTTATCAGCTCTGTCATTCAGCTGAAGTTTATTAAACAATAATTAATTTTTTCACTTTCTGCTGGTACAATGCAAATGTACTGCAAAACTACTGAATTTCTGTGAGCTTTTTTCTTCCCTGAAGTAACCAAAATACATCTGAAACTATTTTTAAATCTCAAAAAGAAAATCACAAATTGCTATTCAGAAATACCAGCGCAAAGTGATGCAAACCAGCCCTGTAAAAATTTGCTTCAGTATTTAGTAAAGGGAAATTTTAAGGAACAAAATGCCTAGAGCAACAGAAAATTGCTGTTTGTTCTTTAAGTTCAGTAAGGTTAAAAAAATTCCTCAGAATTAGAGCTGGAAGCAAAACTGGCTAAGAACCAAAATAAAACCACCTACACCATTTAATTGAATTAGTTCAGAGATGTACAATCAGCCCCTTGACATAAATTCAATTAGTGTTTTTAAAGCACTTTCCACTGTAATAACCCATGTGCACTCCTGAGCACACCACAAAGGAGGGGTTGGATCAGCCAATAGAGCAGTGAGGTGATTTATTTAAAGCACAATTAAATGGGTGTCCATTGAGGTCCTGGGGAGCTGCACTGCTGGCTGGGTGTGATCTGTCACCCTGAGCAGCACACCCAAAACAGAGCCATTCATCACAAATGTCCCTGCACATTTCTCACACTGCCTAAGGCTCCTGATCACCCTTTTAGTATTAAATGCCCCCTCAAATACTTGCAGTCCCAACAATTCTCCTGATGTACAGCTGGTTCTTCAATTCATGAGAGATATATTTATTCTCTGCAAGAATTAAAATGGTTTCTCCCTCTCAACCATGCCCCAGGTCTTTGCAACAGCACCTAAGAGACATTAGTTGAGAGAACAACACCAAACATATTTTGTTACTTCTTAAATGCTGGTCCCAAGCAAGATTGTTTAATACTGAGCAGCCTTTAAGCATTTGCCAGGCACTGCCAAAAGACAAACAGATATCCCTGGAGATTTTCACTCTGTTCTCTCTGAAAGGGAAAAGGAGCTCTTACATAATTGTACCATTGCCTCTGAATGCTGCAGCCTGACTTTCCACAGAACACAAAGGAGAGAAATCAGAAACCTGGGTTAAAACCTGGAGGGGGTTCCACCAGCAAAGGCCTGGCCAGGAACAAAAGCAAGAGGAGCTGGCACAGGAGCTGTCAAAGAGAGGAGCTGGAGTACATCTGTCAAACAGGTTTGTGTTTCAGTGAGGCTGCCCAGAGCAGGGGAGGGTGAAGGTCCTGAATTGCATCAATGCTTTGCCATGTGCTGCCTGTGAGGCCACTGGGAGTGATCCAAATGGGCTCTGCTGTGGAGCCAACAGCTTCAGCACAGAGAATCCCATCCGTGCTGCCAGGGACAGACCTGCAGACACCATCAGCGCCCTGGGGTGCTGCTCACAGGGGGCCCAGGACGAGGGGAGAGATGAGAATCTTGACTCCATGTTCCAGAAGGCTGATTTGTTATTTTATGATTAATTATATTAAAAGAAACATTATATTAAAAGAAAATGATATATTAAAACTATACTAAAAGAATAGAAGAAAGGATTTCACCAGAAGGCTTGCAAGGAATAGAAAAGAATGATAATAAAATTTTGTGACTGACCAGAGAGTCTGAGACAGCTGGGCTGTGATTGGCCATTAATTAGAAACAACCACATGAGACCAATCAAAGATCCACTTGTTGCATTCACAGCAGCAGATAACCATTGTTTACATTTTGTTCCTGAGGCATCTCAACTTCTCAGGAGGAAAAATCCTAAGGAAAGGATTTTTCATTAAATATATGTCTGTCTGTGACAGCAGCCAGGCAGCACCACTGCTGAGAGGGACAGTGCTGCTGCAGAGCAGAGGAAGCCACCAGCAGCCAGCCCAGCATCACTGACAGGACAGCTCCAGCCCAGGGGGCTCAGGCTGTGTGCAGGCTCTGCAGAAATGCACATTCCATGGCACCTGCAAGGAGTCATCCTCCTGGGTATCATCTAGGGAGCAGAATGCCTGAACTTTTGCTCCACCAGCCTGTGCTCTCCTAAGAGCTGAGGAGGTTTCTGTGAGTTACAGAGTGAAATAATAGAGTTTTACCTACAAGTTTCACCAGAAGAGTGAAATAATAGAGTTTTACCTATTTACAATAATAGAGTTTTACCTGCAAGAGCATTAATGCAACTGTTCCTGCCAAAAAAGACTGCACCAAGGCTCTAAAGCAGCTTTTAATATCCCTGCTTGAGGAAAGACTTGACTTTCTGCCCATTTAGATGAGAAACTCTTTGGAAATGAGAGCTGTTAATGATGGGACTCTGAAATTGGCTGCACTAAAGTTTGCACCAAGAGAGGATGAGTGCCAATAGCTCAAGGCAACTCAGCCCTAGCTAAACAAAATTAGATTCTTTCCTCCCCCAGCCTTTTGTGGCACTGAAAAATGTTCACATGACGTAGTCAGCTCTCCAAAGCTACCAAAGATGCACTCACAAAGGAGCATTTTAATGGCAGGCCACTGTCTGAGAGTGCATTAATGCATCCATTGCCTTGGAGACAGAGAAAGGGCAGCCTGTGGAGACAGAATGAACCCTCTATGACACAGAGCCGTGGCACATCCCTATTGACATGGTCTGAGGGACTGGATTATGCTGGAGAGGGGGCAGGAATAGTAAAACAAGCCAGTGTGAAAGACAGGGGATGCAATTTCAACAAGTCCCAAATTACTTTGGGTCCAATTCATAAACACATTGGACTGGACGCTGCTTTAGCATCATTAAAAGACTTTCCTAAGATTACCTCATGACTTTTAAACCCATAAGGATTCAGTGACTCTTTTTATAAATAACACTTTGAAGTCAAATCCATAAAATAGGTCTAGGCTAAAATTAGAAGAGTTCTAATAAAATGCCCTGTGAATACAAGTGTTGTTTCAACAGATACCACCTTAAACATCTTTCCTTGTCCTGCAAAATGGCACACACCCAGAAAAGGAGGGGTGACAAATCAAATATGAGGGTGGGTTTGCCACCCAGGCAGGGTGCAAGGAGGCTGTGCCAGGCTGGAACCATCAGCTCCAAGCCCCAGCACTGCACAGGGCTTGGCAAGGCACAGGCTGCAGCACTGTGATCCTTTAGTCCTTCTGCTGCTGTCTCCAGGTTGATTAGTGGGCAAAATACACAAAAAGCACATGAGATGAGAAGAAAAGGAGCTACAAAGGGTTTTTTTGCTTCCAGCAACATGAGACACTGCCAGTCTGCATTTCTTTTTTCTCCCCAGACAAGTTGCTTGGCAGTCCCATCCTCTGGCATGCCCAAATTGGAGTTCTCCCACTCCTTTCATCTGCCACTGGGGAAAAAATGCAGAAGTGACATGTCTGGGCTCTTAGCAACCCAGCTAAGTGGCACAGCACTGAAAATACCACCAGCAGCTAAACCATTCACTGCTCTCCACGTTTGTAAACACAATAAATGCTGGGGACACTGGGGACATTTTTCAAAAGTGCTTCTGCCAGAGACTGAATCAGGGACAGCCAGTTCAAGCCTATTTTGTCTTACCAGGGTCTGCTGCTGGGATTTGCTGCATACCCTGCTCACCCCAAACACAAATGTCCTCTCCAGCAATGGAGAAACCTGCGCCAATCCTTGGGGAACACAGCAAAACAGGGCTGGGGAGGTTTTGCTCTTGCTGCATTCCCAGTGGATTTACACCAGCACTGGGGGCAGAGGAGTGACACTGCCCAGCAAGGACGTGGCCCATCCTCTAGAAGAGAAAGGAATGAAGTTTTTCTCCAGAGGGAACAATCCCCATCCGTGGGTAGCACAGGTCAGTACGGTGAGAAGCACTGAGACTCTTGCCATGAGCACACACACAGAGCTCCCAAACCCACTCACAGCCTGGCTTTGCCCCCCTGGCGTTAGGAAACACGAGCATCAGGAGCAAGCCAGGCTGGGGGATGCAGCCATGCCCAACAGGGATGCATGGACACCAGGAGATCCAGCACTCACCTCGGAGGAGCCGGCACACCGAGCAACACGTGCACACTGCAAGAGGAGCTGAGAGTTAGGAACTCCTTGTGAAGCCACTCACTCTTAGAAAACACCTGGCGCCACTCTGGAGGGCACTTCAAGGCCCTGGTGTGCACAGGGAGGTGACAGCATGGAGCACAGGCTCAGGAACGTGCCTCACCCCAGGCTGTGTCCATGTGGGTGCTAAGGATGGGTTAGGTTCAGCTCCCTGGTGCTGTTCCCAGACCACTGAACAGGGGAACTCCTGTCTGGAGGGACCTGGGAGTGTGGACAAGCCATGGGAGCATGGATGCACAACCCAGTGCACAAGGCTGTATGGTAACAAACACAGGGTGCAACACTGGCATTTGTAAGGCTGTGTGCCTGGATTCTTCCAGCAGGTTTAGAGTTTAGGTAGTTCAGGGATGTGTGGGTAGATTTCTTTAGAGGCTGTGTGAGTGGTTGCAGCAGCCTTCTTGTAGATTCTAGAATTCTTGTAGCAGTCTACAGAGTAGAATTCTAGAAGCCTACAAGATTCTTGTAGATTCTAAAATTCTTGTAGCAGTCTACAGAGTAGAATTCTAGAAGCCTACAAGATTCTTGTAGATTCTAGAATTCTTGCAGAAGTCTACAGAGTAGAATTCTAGTTCTACAAGATTCTTGTAGATTCTAGAATTCTTGTAGAAGTCTACAGAGTAGAATTCTAGAAGTTCTACAAGAATTCTAGAATCTACAAGAAGGCTGCTGCAACCACTCACACAGCCTCTAAAGAAATCTACCCACACATCCCTGAACTTCCTAAACCAGGAGAGTCCTACAGGAACTAATATCCCGATGGAATTGCCATAAGAATGAAAGCAGCCAAGGGGATTGCAGTGCACCCCTCAGTGAAAGCAGGTGATTCATAACTGTTCCTGAACATGTGTGAAGTTTACAGCTTCATCTTGAGCACAGCTTGTGTTCCAGGAAGCAGCCTAAATTTCCAGTTGGAGCCTTTCAATTTAATGCTCACAGTGTCATCAATGACTCCACAATAAAGAAGAAAAGTGTTTGAGCTCTGTGTGATTTTTTTAGTCATGATTATCCTGCACTGGAGACACTGGAAGTTCTTCTATAGTTTCACAGTCATTTTGAAGCAGCACCACTGAGAGCAGATGTCTCAGTGTCCCTTGCACTCTGCCTCCACCTCCTCATTGCTGCTGTCTGTGCTGCTGCTCTCCACTGCCTTGAGGATCTGACCCAGGTCAAGAGCAACCTGGAAGCAAGGGATAGCATTTAACTTGAACCAATTCCTTGATGGGGTCAGCCTGTAAAAATAGGATTTAAATGTATCCAAAGGAAAAGAGATGGGGCAGAGGCAAGCAGCTGGGTTACAGCTTTCAGTGGGAGTGCTGCCTCACATTGGCTGGATGCTGCTGTGGAACTATGGCCTTCCTCAAGATATCTGCTGTGGGCTCAGCCTCTGATCTCACACAGAAGGAAGCTGATCACAGTTTTATGACAGTTTTATGTCAGTTTATTCTCTGCCAATTCAGACAACATATATCTGGGTTGTTCTCACACATCTTTTTGGTTGATGGGCACTGAATACCCAAACACATCCCGACTGCTGATGTTCCCCCACCTTTGTTCTGTACTGCAAAGCTTTTGGTCCTTAGGCACAAGACCAAAAAACCAGCATTGATTCTCTCCTGCTCAGAGGAATGGAGAGTATCAGAAATCACACTGTCCATTCCTGCTTTGAAATCATTCCAGATAAGAATGATCTTAGCCTGGGACAGGCTTAAGCAGAAAGAACTCTGGGTTTGGGCAATACAGAGTGTGGCTGCATTGTTTGTGATCCTCTGCCCCAGGCAGCACCAGCTCTGCACAGTGACTGTCCTGTGATGCAACACAAATTAAGGTAATGCTAAAAGGTTAACAAGTGCAAAAGCTCCTGTTAATACAGAGATGTCTGTATGTGGATTGTTACTGGACATTTGCCAGAACAACAGGATTCCCTTGAAAAATATCTGGAAAAATATTGTTCTGGAATGTACAGTTTTCCATAACAATGCACAGCCACATGACATTTACAGCTCCCAAAGGAAAGAGGCAGCTCTGCCTGTGAAAGGGCACAGGTTGGAGCAGGCACTGAGTAAAATGTCACAGTCCATCATCTGGGTGCCAGGACAATAAACTGAGAAATGCTGAACCAAGAGAGAAGTGAAAAATCAGAGGCAGAGGTGGTGGGCCTGCTGTGTGGAAGAAGGGGCTCACTGTGTGCCCTTGGTGCCCATCTCAGGAAGGTGGGCACGTTTCCCTGGAGCTGTTTTGGGGCCAGCAGCCCAAACCAAACCATGGCAAAAGCAGCCTGTGCCTCTCCACGCCATCGGGGTGTGAGGAGGAGGAGCAGGGTCTGTTTGGGATGAGCTGACTGTGTGCAGAGCTGTCCCACTCCTGCAGAAGGACCATGCTCACAGCACAGCTGCACAATGGACTGAAAGGCAGCAAAGGCAGAAAAAGGTAAAGTTGTCTCAAAGCAGCTCCTGCTTATTTTATTTCTTGGCCTCCTAAGAAACTCCTCAGCAGGCAAAAAACAAAAAAAAATCCTTTGCTGTATCTGCATGAGGCTGTTACAAAATGGCAAACTCTTCACACAGTACTTTGTGTCAAGAGGGGATTCAAAGAATCACAAATCCACCTAAGCAACACCATTCAATTACAAAAATAACAACAGTGGAAACAAAACAGGCTGAGTGTTTGTGCAGCCTGGTCCTGCAGCCAGCTCTGGCCACAGCCAGGGCCCACTGGTGTCAGGAGAGCCTTTTCTCCTGCTTCAGTGGGCTTGGAACCATGGCCAAGGGTTGTAAAACCAGAGCCTGAACCACTGCTGGTGCTCACAGGGGGCTGGGGGGTTTAATACCAACAAAACTGAATTTTAGCACTCCCTTCTGTGCAGGAGAGACAACAGACCTCTCCCTATGCCCTTGTCTTTCCAAAACCCTTTTATTCCAGATGTCACATCTGTTCTTAAACACAACAGTCCCACAGGAGGGTTGGCACCAGCAACGCCGAGTTCCAGGTGTGGCTGTGTGTCCCAGCTCCGGGCATGGGAGCCACACAAACATCCTGAGCTCATCCCCAAGAGCCCTCTCTGCTCTCAGCACCCCATGCCAGGCCCTGTGTGATGTCAGGGCTTTAGCTTGCATTGGCTAATTGAGTTAACATGCATTTTTGTGTTCAGACATCATTGTTCCAGCTACACCTTAATTGTAACCATGTCAGCTTCAGAGCTCTCATCAAAAAGGGATGGTGCTTTGGGTGTGTGTTTCTTTCCTGAGTGCTTAATCTAAAATTCTATAATAGCAAGGCTGTTATCCCTCAGAAACTGAGCTCTGCTGTGCTGTCAGTCAGAGAAACCACACCAGGTGAGAACGTGGCTCTGTGTTTTTCACTGGGAGCATAACCCCAAAGTGCAGCCCTCAGCTAATCCCCTTAATTAGTGTGGTCACACAGAGATCAAGGAGCAGGCACAATTCTAGCTGGCAGCAGTCAAGGACAATCAAGATAAACCTCCTTTGAATTACATAAAACTTTAGGTTTTGTTTTGGGAATCATTATCCTCCTATTTTAAGGCTTCTCTTAGAACACCGGGAATGAAGCATTTACAGAAGGAAAGGGTAAGATGTTTCCTTTTTTGTTGGTTCTTTTTTTAATGTTGCTAATATAATTTGTGGATTTGCAGTGGGACTAGGATGGAAGGAAAAAAAGAGAGGGAAATACCTCCAAAAAGCAGAAAAAAATCAAAACAAAAATATCTACTTTAAGTCTTCTTTGGGTGAGAGCCTGCTGATGTAAGAGGTGATAGAGCATCAGGAAAATAGAAGTACAATGCAGGTTCTGCAATTCACAAGAAAAATTGTCTATTTAAAATGAACACCCTCATGCCAAACACTGTCTGGGTCATTTTTGATGACCCCATCTGATGTCACTTTGGCTATGCCCCGCTATTTCTAAAGCAGGTAAAACACCAGAGGAGTTCAATGTTTCTGTGAGGCACTGGGGACACCTGACAGGGACACTGATGCCATCTGAGGGCTGTGAGACAGGAGACAGGGCTGTGTGCCTGCTGCTCTGCAGTGGCTGCTCATGCCCACTCTCACAAATTCATACATTTCATGGATATAAAGCACAATAATGGGCAGGGGCAAATTCTGTCTGCCCCTTGCTGTCCAATTAAATAAATATGAAAGGTGGGGTGATGGAAGTGCCCAGAGCAGTGTCACCTCAGCAGAACTCGGCCCTCAGGAGGTGGCACAGGGTGGTTGGCACATCACAGCCTCACACACACACACAGGACAGCTGGCTCTGAGCATTCTCCCCTCCAGACATTCTGGCTGCACACAGAATGGTGCCCACATAAAACAGCCCAAGGACTGCAGAGACCAGAGCTGATCTTTCCCTTCCTGTGATCAAAAGTGAGAGCAAAGCTGGAATCTCCCACCACCTGCAAGGGGAGGCTGTTTGTATTCCCTGCAGGTGGAGAATGAGGCACCTCAATGAAATCACCAAGTGAGATGGGACAGATAGAGGTCTTGGAAGATTTTGCAAATTTGTACAGTTTCAATAAAAAAAAAAAAATTAAACTCAAAATATCAAATTACTTGAATCCAAAATTTGTGATAACACTTAGTCTGAGTTCAAAACATTTATGAACAATTTTTCAGAGATTCATTCTGAGAGATCCTTGTGCACTATGGACACAAAACCAGATCAAAATAAAAAACTCCTGTGTCTTAAGACAGGGGTTTGTGGCCAGGTGAGCTGACTTCACTGTCTCAAGAGTAAAACTACAAAGGCTGCTCTACTTAATGGGGAACTAAGATAACTAAATTATGGTTCATTTGTGTCATTATTTATTTTTGTCTACATATGTGACTTTTTAAAGACTTTTATATTCTGTGTGTGAATACTTTATTTTCAGACTGATTATGTCAAGAGAAGTGTACACAAGGCCTTATATAAAGATGAGAATAAAACCACTGTGCACCAACATTTCAGTTTATGAAGAAAATGTAATTCAACAGATAATATTAAAAAAAAAAGGAGAAGTCTGATTCACAGAATTTGTAAGAGGCTTGAAGGATGCTCTTTAGGAAGGATCAGACAAGACATTTCTAATACCATTCCAACACTAAAGCAAATTACAAGGGGTAGCAGCTACCCAGGCTTGAAACAGTGCAAGTGTTTGCACAGACCCCAGCACACACAAGTAGAGACTGCTGAATTTCTGACTTGCCAGCAAATGTTTCACAACTACCAAGTGCAACACGCCTGCAACTTTCCATGGCCTCTCACCACAGCACTGGAGCTGAGTGATCCTTGGTGGTGTGTGGGAACCCTGGGATAACCCTCCACGTCTCACTTTTTGAGATCTAATCTGCAAAGCTGTCTCCAATTAAATGCTTTGGATTTGGACTCAAGAAGATTTCTTTACTCAACCTTACAGCACATTTTTTTTAACTGAATCCTCAGGAATGGATCTTATTTACAGCATATTTTGTCTCGTTGTTCTTTCAGAATTAGAAAACAAACTATTGTCCTTAAAATAATTTCTTAACTGAATCCTCAGGAATGTATCTTATTTACAGCATGGTATTTCTTCCCTTTGTTCCTCCAGAATTAGAAAACAAACCAGACACAGTTTTTTCAGCAGCCCCCAGCCCAGCTTTCCAGCTCAGGTTGCAAAGACTGAGTCTGGCTTCTCTGCACACTCAAGTCTCATCCTCAGCACCAGCCAGGAATAGCAACCATCAAATGATGATCCTGTTTTTTCCCCCTGAGTGCCAAGAGAGCCCAGAGCATGTCTGTGTCCTGGCAACTCTGGTATGTGCTGCCTGCAGTGTCCGTTTCCCTCTGTCCCTGCCAAGGGCACGACTCCACTGAGCAGTGTGATATTGAAGCCAGCACAGCACTGAAAATAACCCTGGCACTCACCTGAGCTGCCAGTGCCTTCTGATGCACTCCTGGCTGGTTTGGGGTGGCTCTGTTTGCTGCCTGTCCGCACAGTGACCGAGGCAGGGACGGTGCTGCCGCTGTCCCCGCGGATGCTCGACAGGTCCTGCATGCTGAAGCTCCGTAGCCTCTCCGACAGGGCTCCCTGTCCCTGGGGAAACAGGCACGTCAAGAACACAAAGTCAGATCCAACATTTTGAGACTTTTCCACTCTTGCTTATTGAAATTGGTCCAATAAACCAGAGATGACAAAAATGTGTTGCTAAAAGCATCATTCCCTCTCTTGGCTCTTCTTTTTGGAATGTTCTGTGGCAATTATCTCTGATTCTTCATTGCAGTGATGGGAGCACAGAGCAGCCTTGGCCATGTGTTCAATTTGCAGGGGAGAGATGAGTGAATCTGACTCCATGTTCTTAGAAGGCTGATTATTCTATTCTATTCTATTCTATTCTATTCTATTCTATTCTATTCTATTCTATTCTATTCTATTCTATTCTATTCTACTCTACTCTACTCTACTCTACTCTACTCTACTCTACTCTATCATATTTTATTATAGAGTGCTATACTAAGACTATACTAAAGAATAGAGAAAGGATACAGACACAGAAGTATTAACAAGAATGATAATGAAAAACTTGTGACACAGCCTAACCCTGACTGGCCATTAAGTTAAAACAATTGACATGAAACCAATCAATGACCAGTTGGCAAACAATCTCCAAACACATTCCAAAGCAGCAAAACAGGAGAAGCAATCAGATAATTATCGTTTTGATTTTTCTCCGAGGCTTCTCAGCTTCCCAGGAGAAGAAATCCTGGCAAAGGGATTTTTCAGAAAATGTGACAGTGACAGCCATGTGTAAAGGAGCAGGGTGTTGCTTTGTATTTCCAGTAGGTACTTTCCTTCACTAGGAATGAGTCAAACAGATTCTTGGCTTCAGAATCATAATTCAAAGGCCTGCATCAAAATAACTCCCTTTTAAAGTTAACCATCTATGATGATATTTATCCAGCCACTCTCAGCAACACACAACATTTCCAGAACACTGACAATTTGAAAATTTAAAGTAATTTAAAAATATTGTTAAATCACAAGAAAAATAACAATGCTTTTTTCTTGCAGCTTAATGAAGTAATGCAATATTTCCTTTCTTTTTACATTAATTCTCAATCTGACAACAAAGATATTCCCTGATGAAAGGAATGTAACTGTAAAGGATGGGTTGGTTAAGTGACACTTTCCATTAAAACTGCATTACATCAAAAGGTTGACTGTAAGTATTCTGTAACTCTCATACTACACCACAGCCATAAAGAAGGAACACCAGAAAATTCAATCCATACAGAATCATAGAATTTTTGAGCTACATTAAATGACATTCAGAGTATAAATTGTATAACTGATAAAAATTACATTTATGCTTTAATAATTTATTGAGGGGGGAGGATCTGAAAGATACTTCATGGCACATAGTCTTGAAAAAATACTGAAGTAAACACAGAGAGCCTGATTCCAAAATTCTTTCTGCAACTGTAAATTAGGAAAAATTCAACTGATTGATTGACTGAGATGAAATCAGAAAGAAGGCAAATAAGAGACAGTAAATACCGTCCTGTTTAACAAAAAGATAAGGCAGCCTGATCAACTGCCCCACCACTTTAACCTAGACTTGTGTTTGTCCAGGCAGCACAGCCTGACCAGGACAGAGCCCAGCCCTGCTCCCTCTGGGCTGCAGATTTGGCATCCTGACCTGGGTGCAGGCAAGGCCAAGCTCACCCTGGAGCTGCTCTGGCACAGAGAGAAGCTCAGGATTCATCCTGACCATCCACAGCCAAAGCAAGACTGAGCAATTCCTGCTAAAGCTCTTGGGCAACACTGCCTGTCCCCTAAGCACTGACCCACTGGGAAGGCAAGGCAATCATTTACCTGCTGATTTAGCAACACCACTTCAGAAATTCTGCGTGCACAGCAGAGGAAAATCAGTGCCTCTACCTCATACAAATTCCTCAGCACCTCACTGTTAGGGTGTGTAGGTAGAGAGGGCATCAGGTGCTGATACCTGCAGTCACTGTGACAGTCTGCACTTTTTACACTCAAGAAAAGTGACAGACCAGTAATGTCCAACCTTCCAGCCTGAAGCTTTTTGCATAAGAAAAATGAGTTCAAACTTCCTTCTCAACTGCACATTTAGCTTTCCTGCAGACTGTTAGAGAGAAGCAGCAGACTTTGCTCTTTCCCACCAGCCTATTCTACTTTTGAAAGTATTTTAAATTAAATTGATGGGGCTTCTTTGCTTAAATACCAAGACATATCATGTTGCTGATTTTACAGGCATGGCAGTGGAGTCCTTAGAATTTATATTTTGCTAAACTCTCACCTCTGCCCTCGCATTCTCCAGCCTGGCACAAGAGTTGGTGCCTGAATTTTGGCTACTCCTGCCAGTGGCTGAGCCACTCCTGGGGTATGTTCTCACTCCAAGAGGCATCTCCAGTTAATCCTCTTTTTTTTTAAGCTACATTTACTCTGCAAATGTTTCTGGGCTGGTGACTGGAGTTGCCTTGCATGGCTGCTCAGCTGGCTGAGATCTCAGCTGCCCAGAGCTCAGTGCAGCTCTGGATGGATTTTGGAACCTGCACTGAATCCCTGCACAGACACCAAATTCTCAGTGACTGATTCAGAGCCAGCACAAGATATCCTACCCTGCAGCCTGATTACAACAGGCAGATCCCCAGTGAGAGCAAGCTGACCATTAAATAACATTTTGCTGGTGCAGAATGACTGGGCCAGCAAAGCCAGAGGGTTAGCAACTATGAGCTGCAATTTGAGTGCTGTGTTCCTCCCTCTCACTCAGCTCAGGTGTCAGCAGGGCTCAGGCTGTTCAGTCCCCCAGCTAACCCAAATCCCATCCCATTCCAGCCAGCAATTCATGGGTGTGGACATGAGGCAGGTTAGAGATGAGGTTCATGTGTCAGACCAAGCTGAGAGGGGGGATGGCACCAATACATTGAAAATGGAGAAGATGTGTTAATATTCTTGCAGTGCAGTGATAGAGCAGCATGGAATGATCAAAGGGCCCAGGAGAGCTTTGGAACAGGGACCTGAGATGTGCCTGTCACCTATGGGTCTGTTACATCAGTGTGGAATACAGAGCCTTGAGCACAGACTGAAGCAGCTGAACTAAACAACTTCCACTTCCTCCAGGAAAAAAAGAACTAAAATTGCCTTTTCTTAATTTTTTATTTAATTTAACCTGAGTTTCTAACAGCAAAAATAAAGATGGTTTATAAAACAGGTAATAGCAAAATATTACTGTTACTGTTCCTACCATTCTATGAAGCAATTTTTCCAAATATCAGAAATGGCAAGAAGAGCAAAGGCCTGGGCTGAGTGAAGGCACTGAACACCTGTGAAAACCTGCAGAGTTCCATTTCCTTTCTTTGGCCTTTCTAGGGCTAGATCTTATTTACTTCCTCCTAGAATACAGTGTAACACTCACAGTTCTTTCCCAATTACCACAATTTTACTTGACCCCAAAATACAAATGTGACAAAAATTACCACAGAATGGGGGTGGTTTCAGAGTAAAATGGAAAATATTGTTTACCAACTTTTATTTCCCTGCCACATAAGCAGTGAAATCACAAACATTTGAAAAGCCAGCATGGGGAGGGTTTGCAGAGCTATGTTTTAGAAATAAAGACTTTATCCAGATGTAATGTTTATTGTTCCACAAAAATATTTCTCTTTTATTAACAAAAGAAAATAACAAGTTAATAGCTCCATTTCTCGACAGAATAAATTTAGCACAGCACATGTTTTGGGCTGTGTTTTGTTAAAACAATCGTGTGGAAGATGAAGAGCAGCTGTTTGGGGGATTTTTGTTTACTGTTGTGGCCATGATCATGCAGATGCTCTTCCAACTGCTACAGACATGGGAGATATCCCAGGAATTTCAGCAAGGAGAGAGGATCCAGCTCCTGAAGCTCTGCCTGTGCAGCACATCCCCAAAGATCTGGGCTAGTTCTACCCTAGAGAGTGTGACAGCAGAAACACCATGACAGGAGCTGCAGTAACACCATTTCTGGCAGCAGCGAAACAGCTCAGTGTTATTACAAAGCTTCCTGAAAATCATGACTGGGAGGGACCAAGGATGACACCTCCTCCCTCTCCTCCTCACTGAGCACCAACAATTGCCAGGATGATGCTGCCAGGGTGGGACCTGTGCTTTTGGGACTTTAGAGGACACAAGCACGAAATGGAGCTGGAAAAATGAGCCCTAACTTCCCTGGGCACAAACTCACTGCCTGGACTGAACTCATCCAGCTTCTCTTCAGCCATGGACCACCCCTGTGGGCATGGCAATTCTGATTTTACAGTGAGGTTTTGGGGGCCAGAGGTGGGAACAGAGGTGTCTCTCTGCTCCCTGATCACTACAATGCATCTGTCTCCAAATTCATCTGATCCTGCCCATAGGTGAAGGTACAGCACACACTGAAAGTGGAGCTCTTCAGCTCTTCATCTACCACCCCCACAAGTTCTCTGAGCCAGGGCTCAGTGCTACTAAATAGGATAAAAGACAAATACTAAAAGGACACGGTAATTTCCCTGCCCAGTCACTGCTATCACCTGATATCAGCCTTATTTAGATTCAGGACTGCACCAACAGTTTGAGGGCATTGGCCACCAAGACAAGCTCATTTGTGATTCTAAGTGAAATTAAAGCTCCCATCCACATGGCAAAGTAATTAATCTAAAACTAATTTAAGCATTAAATTAAATTTAGTCAAAACAACAGTAGTATAGACATTGTTATCTCACCCACATCTAGCACATCCTCCTCTTTTTGCTTTAAAGATTATGACAAAACAGTATTAAAACACTGAACATCCAGAGCCAGCAACCTGCACGCTGCCTTCCTCTTCATGTTGCAGACATCACCATCATCGTCTCCAAAAACAAACATCAACCTCTCTGGGCCCAGAGCACAAACACTGATGCAACCAGTATTTGCCTGGAAGGGTCAGAAATACTTTCCAAAAGCTGACATCTGCATTGTGACAAGCACTGTAAAAGGCACTCCAACAGAAAGAGCTGGCACTGTCTTAATTTTTTTTGCCATTTTATAATCAGTCTCTGCCTTCCCATTTGAAGTTTTTAGAGGAAAATGCATTTAGGAGTCTGGGAAAAATTGGGTTTACATTCAGTGGAATTATTAATTATAAATACTTCATGTATGTAGGTAGCTAAAGTACATAAAAATAAGCAGATAATTTAAAAATCTGTAATTTATATAACAGTCCCATTGAATATGATCTAAATATAAACAAATAACAGTGTCTAGATTTTATCATTATTCCTTCAGTCTGAAAATATGACAGAATTCTGTAAACATTATTTAGGCTTCAAAACCCCTCTAATACCTACAAATTCCATTTTGCAGCTGTGGAAACTATGACACAGCATGACAAATCAGGAACCCAAAACTGCCAAGTCACAACAGAGAAGCTTTTAATGCACTCAGTGTTAATGCAGGATGGCACCTCCTGGCCTTTTGTCTCTTAGGATCAGCAGTTAATGGAGAGCAGGGGAGCACTGAGTCACACTCAGCACACTGCCAGCACAACCCTCAATCTGTGAATGTTCTCCTCTCCTTTTGCTGGGACTGTGGTTAGCATTCTCCCCCACAGATGTCGGCATGCAGGCTGTAGCCTTCCATCCTGTCCACACCAGGTGTAGGGCACATTCCCCAGCTGGGGCTGTGGTGTCAGCAGGACTGACCCAGCCAGACCTGCCAGAGATCTCCAAAAGATCCATCCTGAATTAGGTGAAGTGTCTAACAACGGTGAAAAATCTGTGAGGCCAAAGCTGAAGGAAAAACTCGCATGCCGAGACAGCAAGGAGACAGAGAAAGAAAAACAGAAAAGACCACGAGGTCAATTTGCCCCGACCTAGAAATTCCTTTGATAAAGAAGAACTGGTGCTAAGTGTCATGCGGGATGAATGTGTATGAACCTATTGTGAAACTGCATATGCATTTGGAAGGGGGATAAAAGGAGGTCTGAAATTTTCAGGGGTACGCATGCCCTTTGAGGAGAATTTTCTCCGTGTGCGTCCGGCGCCGTAAATAAACATACTGAGCTTTACAACTTTTATAAAGTTGTGAGGTTTCTTCTTTTCTCCGCAAAACAACTGCAACCCCAACCATGCCCACAGAGACCCAGCACAGGGAGAGAGGCTCCCTCCATCCATTAGTGACAGCACAGCAGCACACACACACAACCAGCCCAGTTAAATGAGTGTTCCATGGAAAAGCTCCCTCCTGGAGCTGGAACCTCGTCCACTGCCAGCAGAGCACTTGCAAGGCAATTTGCTGATGAGATCAAGGCCAGGCTTTTAAAGCTCAGCACGCAGCATCTCCCCACTGCAAGCAGAGCAGACAGCACTTGGCCTCAGAGCAATCTCAGGTGAAACCAGTCCAAACTAGTCTAACTACTAGTCTAACAACTAGTCTAACAGGGAGCAGACATTAGTTAGGGGTTAGTAAAAGCACTCAGCAGATTACCTGCCCTTTTTTCTGGTCCCAATACAAGTGTAAATGGAGTAGCTGAGAGACCTAACAAAGGGAAAAAAGAGAGCCATTGTGGCAACACACATCAAGGCTTTGAGAGAAAGATCTATTTGAAGCACAAGTAATCGAGGTGAGACATGAGCAAGACACTGGGCACCATGTGCAGGGACTCACATACACATAAAGAGCAGGGACACCCACCTGTGGACAGGACCTGAACACAGATCCTCCCTTCCTCAGCTTCCCCAGAGAGATGGAGAAACCACTCCATAACCCCAGCTGACAAGGTGTCACCTAACATGTGTTTTTAAGAAGTAAAGCAAATTATAAACACAATAGGCTGCTAGTCCACTCCTAAAACAAATTATAAACACAATGGGCTGCTACTCCACTCCCTGCACTTGACTGATGCTTCCCACTGGAGAAATCCCCAGTGCCAGGCCTAATGACTAATTTAGGCACAGGATTATGAGAGGGACACGTGGCAGTCATTTTAGTGAGTGACAGCTCTCCTGAGCAGCAGGGGGACAGTGGGGAATTGCTCACTGAGCAGGGGTTTCACACAGAAGCTGCCTCATGTCTGGCTGCAGGCAGGCCCTGAGCAGAGCCAGCAGTTTTATGGGCTGATGAGCAAAGGAGAAAATTGCATCTGCCACCATTTGAACACAAACATCCTACAAGCAATATCCTTATTTATGGCCAGGGCCTGCGTGCCATGCCTAGTCTGGAAGAGCTACCTGTTTGGAAATGTCAGACAGTAATAGAGACTCAAAGGGAAACCAGCTGACGTTAATGTTGATGGTGGAAATGTAATTTCATCCACCCTTTTTGTTTGTGCAGTTCATTTCCTCTCCAAGGAACTCTTTGTTATTGTTTCTCCCACACTAGTCTCTTTGTATAAATTTATCTTTTGGTTCTGCTGTCCTGTGCATTCAGTGAGTGTTGTTTGCTTGTTGGAGACACCAACCAAGCAGCCATGAAAGGGAAACTGGAAAGATTTACCTGGATTGTAACTCAAACAGCATTGGAATCCTATAGGTTTGTGAAAAACAGATTCTTAAGGACTTCTGAATAAAAGATGCATCACACATGACAGGAATACTTCACAAAGTACTGTAATCAGTGGCTACCATATATTTTAAGAAAGCCATTTGTTGTTTCTCTTTATTGGTGTAAAATAGCTCCAAGATCTTTGATTTTGGATCCCAAATGGAGATCCTTTAAAAGAAACCACTTTCAAAAGAAACAAGCTCAGCCTCTCTGAGATAACAGCAAAGTGTCCCAAGGCTTCTCAGAGTGTGAACTCTGAATCTCTGTGCCCTCTGCAGCTCCAGGCCATGGCACTGATGAGGGCACACAGATGATGTGGCCATCACAGATGGGTCAGAACTGTGCTCCCAAGTGTTTGCTCAGCAAAGGAGCACTCTCCCTCTGAGCACTGGCATCTAATCATTACAAAGAGGCTTTATCAAGCATCTTCAGGGAAAGGATGCTCCCCACCCCTGCCTCCCTCTCCCAGTTCAGGTAGAAGTGCACCTCTCCACTCTTCTGTCACAAAAGGCAGCGTGTCTCTCCCACACAAGGATTTTCCTCCCAGTTTCCACAGTAAATAGGTCTAAAATCACACGGTAAATTAGGGATCTAAATATTGATTTTCAGGCAATTGCACTGGCTACACCAGCTGGATACTAGAAATTACTTAAATGATGCTGCTTGTCTAAAGAGGATAAAGCCGAAATCATCACCAGCATTTCCCTCCCAGTGTCCTGGTTTAAAAAACAGCAAATGCACTGAAACACTTCCTTATTAATTCATTGAGCCTAAGGGTTTTGAGGTAATGAAGCTATAACCCTCCAGGGGAAGGTGAGCCCAAGGGTGGAAACAGAAATGAACAGAATGGAAATGCCTGCCCAGCCAGGAGGTTTGGGAGCTGCTGAGGCTGCACTGCAGGGCATGATTTGAGCAGGTGGATGCACATCCTGAGCCCCCCTGTGTGTGTGCATGGCTGCTCCTGTGAGTGACACACACAGTGACTGCTGTGTCCACATTCCCCACCCATCACAGGCTCCTGGGCTGCTTCTCACACTTCTTAGGCACAAATGGGCTTTTCACTGACACCAGTCATGTGTGCCTGCTCTCTGCACCTCATTTAGCTGCTCCTGCCAAGGCCCTGCACCACGCTGTGCCCACTCCCCTGTGCAAAAGCGGGCACGCAATGGGCACAGCATGGGCTGCTCTGCCACCTCACCCACACCAGGGCAGGGAAAGGCAGGGGCAGGCACACTGTCAGAAACCTCTGCAGTACACTGATCTGCTGGCATGGCATGTTTTCTCCACATCTCCTTTGAAAAGCAGGGTTGAGGCTGCAGCTTGGGGATGGTTAAGTGGTTGGGAGCAGGTGGGGAAAGATGTGGGTCTGCTTGGCAGGGTTGGTTTGTTCAAGGTGGGGAATAAGGATACATCCAAACAGGTCTGAGAAACTCAGGAGCTTGAAAGAGAGAGTGAGAGAGCTGGGGGAGAGTGTAAAACTGGTGATGTGTGGGCTGTAGAAAGACAGGAGGCAATGGCTGGGCAGGGATAGAGGAGTTGGGGCTGGGGACAGGGCAAGGCAGCAGGTGGTGGCAGGCTCAGGGTGACAGGTGAAGGATAAGGGCTGGGGGTACATACAAGTGTGCTGGGGAGGCTGCTGCTGCTCCCCAGCCCCTGGAGCCTCCCCTTGCTGCAGCCATGTGTGTCCCAGCTGCTCCCACTGAATCCTCACAGGGGGCAGGGAAAAGTTCACTCGTGCCCAGGGCCCACTGATGGATGCACTGCCTGCCAAGGCCTTGCTGTAACAGCCCTGCTGCTGCTGCTCCCTGTGCTGTGACACAAATGCAAGCTTGTTTTGTCTCCACCAAGGTGAGCTGGAAAGGTGGTGGTGGTCAGGGCTCCTCAGGAATGGAAATGGCTGAGTTAGCTGGAATTAACTGAAAACACACAAAGAGCAGCAGGATTTGCTGCCTGGTCATTTAATCCTGCCACTTAGGACTGATCCACTTGAAGTCCCCACGTGTGACAGAATCACCAAGTGATGAGGACAGGATTAGAGCCCCAAATGAGATTATGCTCCTTGGTAGGGGCAGGGAAAAGATCTGTGTTGAGCACCTAGCAGGGGCAATAAACCAGATATCCAACATTCTGCTTGCCTAGTGAGCATCAAAAATAGACTCTCCAGAGAGAGAGAAAACACCCCAGTGAGCCAGCTGGGCAGAGCCAGGGTGCCTGGGACACTGACAGCTCCTCAGCCTGTAAAATGAGCTGGCACAGGCCCGTGCCAGCATTAGCACAACTGTGGCTTCAACACAGAACAGAGCAGGGGCAGCAGCAGGAGGAGGGGAAAGGAAGGACAAGCCTGCAGTTGGCTAACTGAAACCAAGGGGATTTAAGATAAAAAAGGGAAAGGGACAGAGGATCAGAGCGAAGGAAGGTGTGGCTGTGCACAGCTTGCAGCTTCTTAGCCTGCAGTAAATATACAAGCAGCAGCCTGTCACACACCAACGGAAATCAGAGAGGCAGATGCATTGTGCTGCACGAAAAAAAAAAAGATGAAGGATAAACAGGATGGATTAAAAAATATGATGGACAAAAAGAATAGATAAAAAAACATGATGGATGAAAAGAATTAAAAGAAGGGCCTTGCCCAAAGATCTTATCGTGAAAGACAAAAGACCATGATGGATCACAGGTCAGACAGAAAGGAGAGGACAGGGCTGGGCACAGCATGAGACATGTTCTCTCTCAGGTACAGGAGCCTTTAGATTTCAGCTAATTTACTGAAAACAGATCTGTACAGAGTCCCTTTGCAGCCCAGCAGCTCACTGTGTACTGCCACCATGCGAAGTTGATTTGCAAAGCCTGAAGGTCCATTTCTGCATACAAAAACATCTTTTCCTCACCCACTAATCCAAGTGAAGCAGTAAATAATCCTCACATTCACTTGCTGGTAAAAGCCATGTTTTCCATGGAAGCTGCAGGAGTTCAGTGCTACTGAATAAATCATCATCTCTATAGGTTCCAATTGTAACACAATCCTTTAAAGGCTGAAACCAAATGAACTCACTTTCCCTTCTACACTCAACACATCACAGACTAGCTGGATACCCTTAAATCTTGGCATTGGGAAAACATGAAAAGCCTTAGAAATAGTATTCTCTTTCCTCCTTCCCTGGAAACTTCCCCCTAAGGACAGCACTGCAGGCTGGTGTGGCATCTGTCTGCTCAAAGTGTTTTCCAGATAATTACTCATTTACACTTCTCTCAGGCAGGATAATCTGGCCCAGTTATACCTTCTCAAGTGAGCAAGGAAGGGCATTGACACAGAGCTGACAGTGGCTGAACACCAGGGCAAGAGAAACAGCTCCTGCTGTATCTCACACCAGGCTGTATCTCACAGCAGGCTGTATCTCACACCAGGCTGTATCTCACACCAGGCTGTATCCCACACCAGGCTGTATCTCACACCAGGCTGTATCTCACACCAGGCTGTATCCCACACCAGGCTGTATCACACAGCAGGCTGTATCTCACACCAGGCTGTATCTCACACCAGGCTGTATCCCACACCAGGCTGTACCCACACCAGGCTGTATCACACAGCAGGCTGTATCCCACACCAGGCTGTATCTCTCACCTGGCTGTATCTCACACCAGGCTGTATCACACAGCAGGCTGTATCCCACACCAGGCTGTATCTCACACCAGGCTGTATCCCACACCAGGCTGTACCCACACCAGGCTGTATCCCACACCAGGCTGTACCTCACAGCAGGCTGGAATTCTCACCAGGCTGTATCCCACACCAGGCTGTATCCCACACCTGGCTGTATCTCACACCTGGCTGTATCCCACACCAGGCTGTATCCCACAGCAGGCTGTATCCCTCACCAGGCTGTATCTCACACCAGGCTGTATCTCACACCTGGCTGTATCCCACACCAGGCTGTATCTCACACCAGGCTGTATCCCACACCAGGCTGTATCTCACACCTGGCTGTATCCCACAGCAGGCTGTATCCCACACCAGGCTGTATCTCACACCAGGCTGTATTTCACACCAGGCTGTATCCCACAGCAGGCTGTATCCCACACCAGGCTGTATCTAACACCAGGCTGTATCCCACAGCAGGCTGTATCTCACAGGAGGCTGTATCCCACACCAGGCTGTATCCCACACCAGGCTGTATCTCACACCAGGCTGTATCCCACACCAGGCTGTATCTCACAGCAGGCTGTACTCACATCAGGCTGTATCCCACACCTGGCTGTAATTGTCACCAGGCTGTATCCCACACCAGGCTGTATCTAACACCAGGCTGTATCCCACAGCAGGCTGTATCTCACAGGAGGCTGTATCCCACACCAGGCTGTATCTCTCACCAGGCTGTATCTCTCACCAGGCTGTATCTCACAGCAGGCTGTATCTCACAGCAGGCTGTATCTCTCACCAGGCTGTATCCCACACCAGGCTGTATCTCACAGCAGGCTGTATCTCACACCAGGCTGGAATTCTCACCAGGCTGCTCTCCCTGCCAGCACAGCAGCACATTCCCTCTCAGAAGGACAAGGGACAGGAGCTGCTTTAACCATCCCTGGATATTACACTGGGAACAGACTGGGGTGTACTCCCCTGGACAGCACAGCTAATCTCGCTGCTTCCCAAGACCAGGAAGGGATGATCTTGCTTTCCTTTCCTCTGGCCATGCTCTCACAGTGCAATTCAATCCCTTTCCTTACGTGGCTCAGCCACTCGAGATAAGTTTATGGGCTCAACAGAACAAACCCTTTTATTTTTCTTTCAGGATTAACTTTCTGATAGATAAGAGATAACCTGAGGAGGTCCAAAATGCTGGGGCACCCTGGGAGCTGGAGCACTCCCCCATTTTGCAGAAGGAGAGCTGTGAGATTGGCTCACACTCTCTGTTGGAGCTGCACCCTCAGGCACACAGAAACAAGCAACTTGCTGGAGGCCACAAGCCAAAGTAGTGAAGGAAACCAGGGATTCTATTTTTTCCTTATACATTCAGAATAATTTAAATGTCAAAGCTGAAGGAAATACTTGAATAGTCCTTGCTTTGTTGTAAAAATCAAACAATCTATTAAATAACCTCTCAATCTTATTAACAAATCCTTTTCCCCTCCCCAAAGTAGTGTGCAAGAAAGACTCTTCTGGCCCATTCACAGGTTGCAATATCTTAACAGTTTTCTCTAGAGCTGTGCAATACAATAATGACAGGAGTCAGAGTTGTTTTCTTCCACCACTGAAAGGGGAGCATTAACTATGAAAAACAGCAGCTTCCTTGTACTGTGGAGACTCTCCCCTCTCTTCCCCATTGCCACTGGAGAAACATTTTAAGGCAGAGAGAGTCTTAAGAAAAGCAGCAGGAAAGTGGAACAGTGGGAAGTCAAACTGTGGTGCTGGCTGCTCATTGCAGGGAACAGCTGATGCAGACACTGTTGCAGCCCTGATGGGGAACAGGTTGGCACTGTGGGTTTGGGTTTCTGTTGAGCTTCTCATATTCAGGAGCTACCTAGGCAGGAGCCAGAATTCCTTTGGGATTCACACACAGTTTCTCAGTGTGTCCTAAAAACAGCTCTAGCACAGCCAGCCTGCAGCACCTTGCAGGAAGGGGCTCAGAGCAAAGGCAGTGCTGCAGAGCTGGCATTCCTAGAGCCTATTTATGACTCTTCAGGCTTACATGGCAGCAGCAAAAGTGTTAAGTGTCCTGCAGGCATCACAAAAATTTTATTTCATTCGGCATATGATACACAGCACTATCCTAGCTCCATGTTTACCACAGGTTTCAGTCCAAATTTGGTTTATCTCCCAGTCCCTGGGTTACAAGAGTCTCCCCACTGAAGAACAGCTCAGGAGAAGACAGGCCTGACAATATAGTCTGCACAATGCTAGGCAGGCAAAAAGGAGACAATTTTTGGGTCTAGCATATCCTTGTGACCCCATGAGCATGGTAAACCCTTTGGGCTCTCCCTTCTGTAATACCTTGCTTTCAACAGGCTTTATAAGCTTTATGGTATTTGGCCTCCCAAGGATGCATTCTGCATTTTTGCAGGAAGTAAGGCCAAGACCTAAGTGATGTGCCTTAGGTCATAGGAAAAGCATTTGGCAGAGGAAAATAACTTCCTTCAAGTCCCATTCTCATGTTGTTCCTACCACCAGTACCCTCCTGGTCCATATGTTTCCAACTATCCTTTTGGAACAGGCCTGGTAGCCAAGTCTCACACTGTGCACATTGATTCACCCCAAAACACACTGTGCACATTGATTCACCCCCAAAACATGCTGTGCACATTGATTCACCCCAAAACACACTGTGCACATTGATTCATCCCAAAACACACTGTGCACATCGACTCACCCCCAAAACACACTGTGCACAACAACTCACCCCAAAAACACACTGTGCACATTGATTCACCCCCAAAACACACTGTGCACAATGATTCACCCCAAAAACACACTGTGCACATGGATTCACCCCCAAAAACACACTGTGCACAATGATTCACCCCAAAAACACTCTGTGCACATGGATTCACCCCCAAAACACACTGTGCACATTGATTCACCCCCAAAACACACTGTGCACATTGATTCACCCCCAAAACACACTGTGCACATCAACTGACCCCCAAAACACACTGTGCACATCGATTCACCCCCAAAACACACTGTGCACATCAACTCAACTCCCAAACACACTGTGCACATCGACTCTAAGCCATGATAGCCCATGGCCAGAGGGCAGGAGCCCAAAATGCAGTTATCAAGTCCTTGCAGCTTTCATGCAAGAAAAGGAACAACAGATAACAGCTGTTTTCTGGGTTTGGCTCTGAGGCAGGAAGAGAATATAGATACACCTCTTCAGATGAGACCCCCTCATCCTATAACTACTCATCCTCCAAAAGCAGCTAATGGCACATCCCATTCACTCTTCCACAACATCCCAGCAGAGAACTACACACCAGTCATGTTATGTGAATGCCTTGCATAAGAACATGTACCCTTCATGAACTTCACCTTCTTTCCTGCCGCTACACAAAATTATAGCTCACTACACAAAATGATGAGAGAACCCCTACCCCCACCATCTCTCCCCCTCCACACTGGGGCTGCTGCTGGCAGTGGAGGCAGAGGAGGTGGCAGTGGCTCCTGAGATGTTGATGTGAGCCCTGAGCTGCAGCTTTACCTTGGAAGCTGCCATGACAGCTGCCGTGGCCGCGACGTTCAGCCCCCGCTTGCCAAAGTGCACCAGGGCGTCGTAGCTCCGGTCCTTCGCCTGGATGAGGCAGTCATCGATCTCCTGCCACAGCACAACACAAAACAAACAATTAAAAAAGCACAAGAAGGACAAGCTCAGGCTTATGCTCCCAGCCTCAGACTCAGGTCATGCTTTACAGATGTAGATGTCCCCCATCTCCTCCATTGTGGCTGGAAAGAAATTCACAGCCAACATTTGCAAAGAGGAAAGGTTTGCTGGGGGGCAATAACTCCCATTGTAGGATTGGGGATCTCCTTATTCTACAAATGGAAGATTGGGACCCAAAGCTGGGGTCCTGGAAGCAAGAGAAATCTGCCTGAGCAACATGAACTGATAGCTGTGATGGTGTTCACAGTTGGATGAGGGAAGAGATGAGGATCTGACTCCATGTTTCAGAAGGCTGATTTATTATTTTATTATATATATTACATTTAAACTATACTAAAAGAATAGAAGAAAGGATTTCATCAGAAGGCTAGCTAAGAATAGAATAGGAAGGAATGATAACAAAGGTTTGTGGCTTGGACTCTCTGTCTGAGCCAGCTGACTGTGATTGGCCATTAATTACAAACATCTAACATGGGCTAATCAAAGATCCGCCTGCTGCATTCCACAGCAGCAGATAATCAATGTTTACATTTTGTTCCTGAGGCCTCTCAGCTTCTCAGGAGGCAAAATCCTAAGGAAAAGATTTTTCATAAAAGATGTCTGCGACACATAGCCATTTGCAAATGGTGCACTCCAAAGACAAATGGGATTGCCTCATGGCTAAAAATACTCTCATGATGACACTGGGCAGCTGAAGCTGCACTGCCCTGTGGCCAGGACAGGTGGCCTCAGAAATATCTGGGATATCTCTGCACATCACAGCAGTGGCCAGCTTCAGATGCCCATGGGATTGGTAGGCCCAGAGCTTCGGGACTTTGACACTGCTCAATTTACAGTGAAACACTTGGGGAGGTTCCTGCCCTTATTGTCCCTCCCTCAGGACGCTGGGGTCTGGATGACAATGGTAGCAAGGACTCCTAGCTCTCAGCTGGAGGATGTGCTGGGTTAGTGGGGCCTGGAGGCTGTGAGGAGCTGCTGGCTGCTCTCTCTATTCCCCATAGGTAAGAGGTGACAGCTGAAAATGCATGAGCCCCACTTGGGAGAAGCACAAAGGGAAGCAGAAACAAGGGATTGATTCCCACTCTCTTTGGTCAGGACTGAGATCCAACTGCTCCTTCCCTGCCTGCGGCTAAAGGGAGAGCTTCCATCTGCAAGTTGCCAGTGCAGGAAAGAGTTCCCCACTCAGCAGTTTTCATGTTGGTATGTGACAATAGCTGTTCTTGGTCCGTTTATTCTCATGAGCCAAACGGATCTGCCTGACACTGTCCCATTCACAGCCACAGGAATCCACCAGGCAGGCAAATGATCCAAGTTGTAATGTCCCCCTCCCAAAATTAGCATCTTTAATTTGAGCAAGACATTTTTTAACCTAGGACCCCAACAGGCTACATGCCTTTTTCCACCACACTACACAGCCAGGCATGTGCTTGCTAAGCCCATTTTAGACTGCCTGGGCTTTTTGTCTCACTGCTGTACAATGTTTTGGGCAGAACAAAGTTGAGGAGTCCTGGCTGCCAGACCAAGTTTCTCTGTTTGTTATACCCAGCCACAACAGAGCACTCCAGCTATAATCAGCCAGTACATGCAAAGCAGCTCAGGGAGTATTTTTATCCCCCCTCCCTCCCACCTTCTCAACTGCACCAAAATGAGTTAATAAATGTGAGTGCACTGAACAGATGCCAGTATTTAAAAGCACAACGACCACAAAGAACAAAAACACCAACCAAAAAGAGGGGATCAAATGATAGAGGAAAAGAATCAGCAACTCCCAGCCCTTCAATGGAAATGAATGATACAGGGAGTGGAATAAACACACCACAGTTCTGTTCCACCCAGAGAGGACCCAGGCACCTCTGATTACCTTTTCTTTTGAAGACAGAGTTGGATGAACAAATTTCCTGTACAGGAGGCTGGAGCCTTTTGTGTATGGAGACAGCAGCCAAGCTACAAAAGCTATTTTGAGTTCATAGTAGAATGGAAACCTAGAGGAAAAAGAGGGTTACTGTCTGCTCCCAATTTAACCACTGCCCTTAATTAGAGATGCTCAGCACAGGTAGGGATTTGCCAGCCTAGCTCAAGGCAGCTTTTGCTTACCAAAAAAATCTAAGGATTAAAGTGCATTGACTCAGTTTTGAGCACATCTCAATGACACATGTGGGTGAATCTTTACTTGGTTATCAGAACCATTATTTAATGGTCTGGAAGAGACTCTGACATGTGATAAGAGGAGCTTTCTATATGCAAAGATCACAGGAGCTGCCTTCACAGTATCCCCAGTCACTGTGAGAAAGCAAAGATCAAACCAGCAAACCAATATTTCATTGATATGTATTTATGTACTTTCCATCTCCTCTCAGCTTTTAAGCTAACACTTACATGACTAAAATTGAAATACAAGAACCTTTGTGGTCCAAGCAACATAAAGTTGCAGATCCACACTGACTTTCAGGTAAAGCTGCAAAATATGGAGGACATCAACAACAGGCCATGCTTTAGCGAGGGATATCCTGAAATTAAATTATCCAGACTCTTTTCTGGAGGACAGAGCCCAGAGCTCAAGACTGGCCACCCAGCAGCATCTCCACGTGGGCAGGCATGTTGCTGCCAGCAGTGTGAGGAACAATTGTTGTTCTTTGCAAGCAAGAGCAGGGCAGAGAGCTGTGGTGCTGACCCAGAGAGGCTCCTGCTGTGCCACACAGTGCTGTCCCTGGGCCAGCCAGCAGCCAGGTCTGACACCAGGGGCCTCTGCAATGCTCTGCTCTGAGCATGGATGGGCAGGTTCATCTCCCACCCCACTGAGGATCTCTAAGCACACTCGATTTCACAGGCTGGATGAGCCCTCTGCCATTTCTCTTGGCAGTCTCATAGAATTCATCCTCCAAACAAACCACAAAGCTCCAGATGAGCACAGGAGAGGTAGATCTGCATGCAAATTAGATGGGCATTAATGTCTTATCTCCTTTTCAATAGATCTGACATGTTGCCAAGTTCTCCTGATTTCCTTCATCTGGAGGACTCACTCAAGGCAGGCAGTGCTGTGCAGGAATAGGCTGTAGGGGCCATGCACTACAGACACATTTTCATCCTAAATCTACAGATTTCTGGTAGAAAGGCCTTGTTGCCAACCAAGCGACAAACACTTTCAAACCTGAGCATCCAAAAACCACTGAAACTGATAAATGGGCATTTCTGTACTCCCATCCTGACAGAGGCCACCAGGAATCGTTCCACTGGCACCAGAGAGCCACATCAGTGCTGACTGTCACTGTCCTCCATCAAACCAGAAACCCAGACTAACCAGGAACGTGCCAGGCAAAGCATCCCAGGAACAACCACCCACACAGCAACCTACTTGTGCTTGTGCTGCAGGGCTGTTTGCACCTGATCCTCACTGTGTATTTACTGTAGGATACAGCCAGGCAAGTCTAAACTCTGCCTGTAGCTAAATCAACTGTTATTTGTGTGATGACCTCTGCAGCATCCAACTGGGCAGTCAGCTGTGCCTCTCTGACAGGCAGGGCTGACACTCCAGTAATGATTTCCCACTAATGAGATACCACTGAGCCTTTCCACTTCTTTCTTTTCTCTGTGACAGCACTGAGAAAGGAACCATGTCTCCCGCAGACAAAAACCCTCAATGCACTTGAAGCTGCTGAACCCCTGTGCAGGAGTCAGTGTACTTTTGTGTGCCATTTTTTTCTCCTTGTAAACATTTCCATTTTCTTTTCATCTCATGCCAAAGAGCCTCTCCCCCTGGTGCTTACCAGCAAAGAAAGATATCCGTGAACGTCTCTGCTGTCGTGAAGAGCGCGAATATGATCCAGTACATCATCCACTTGACCTGGTAAACAAAAACAGCCTCAAACTATCTCTTACAGGCACAAGTGCACAGAACTTGCACAGGAAAAGAAATCCTTACCCCCTCACCCTCCCCACTGTGTATTTAGCAATTACTGTGGACTTGAAGGTGCCAGTTTGCCCCACTTCAGCACATAACACGTGTCAGATTTACACAGCCTTGGGAAGGTGACTGTGGCCTTTAGGACTGCTCTCAGGAAAAGAAGAGCACAGCCTGACTCTGTCCTTACAGAAACTCCTCTGGCCAGCAGAGCATGACAGCCCTATCACAGGGCATTAAAAATCTCACCTGGCTCAGTTAATAGCAAATATTAATAGAAGGTTGTTGGCCAAACTCCAGTTAAGACAAAATGTAATTACTTGCATAATACCTACAGCCAGCAAAAGGTAAAGAGGTAACTGCCCATCCCATAATTCAGGGCTCAGGAGCACAATTAACTGACCACAACTCACTGACTCACAGCCCTGGGGTGGCTGTGCCTGCTCCCACCCACACCCAGTGCAGGGACAAGGGCAATAGTTTAAATCCCTTGGCTTGGGCTTAGGGTGGAATGTTTTATCTCACACTGGCAGTGAGAGCATGTGCTGTGCTCTCTGTTCATCTGGAGAAACCCCACTGCCAGGATGATGGTTTCCTTTGGGGTGACAGCAAGGGAGTCTTTGGGGATGGTGACTCGGTCAGATAAACTGCAGCACCTCAAGTAATCCAGGAATTTGGAAATGTTTGTCACTGAGCACTAATGGCACCTAAAAGCATAGCTCAGCTATTCTGAACTATGTAGTATTAGCTCTTAGGATGGAAAAAGATGGGGAGACAAAGGTAGTTAATTTAACTGACAACAGTTGTTTAATTGGGTGTATTTGAAAATGGAGATCTCTAAGCAGCTTTGCTGGAATGTTAAAAGGCTTAAGGAAGTAAAACCCATGAAAATCCATGAAAATCCATGAATTAGAGAATTGGACCATGTCAGTTAAGGCTGGAACAATTGCAATAGGTAAGGAAAGGCTGGAGGGACAGCACAAGAGGGATACCTACAGCAGGTGCTGCTCTGGGGAATGGAAGATGGAAGCATCAATAAATCTGGATCTCACCAGCATGGAAATGATGTCCCCATCTTCTCCCTGATACAGTGGGACAGTACTGATAGTCTCCATCTCCCTGTAAATACTGGAATGATTCCCTGAGCACCTGTCACTCTGCTACCCAACTGCTCTCCTGGGATTTATATTTATGTGCATATTTATATCTATATGTAGTGTTACAACAATAATGGCACTGCCAAATGCCTGAGAGCATCATCTTCCCAGTGCAGCTTCTGCCAGATTTGTTGTGTAACTGTGGCTCCTCAGAGCCTCAGTGCCAACGTGGCTCTCTCACTTGGACATTGCTGCCAGCAAAACTTTTAAACACAAACCAAGACCTGGTGTGGATGGGCTTGGATCAGCCTAAAACATTCATCAAAATTACCATTACCAAGCAGAATAAAATTAGAGTGATGTAAGTTTTGATTAATAAGTAAAGGTTCCTCCTGTGTCAGTGTAAATTATTACTTCATTTATTATTTTTTTTAATCAGGCCTTATTGGATACATTGCCACAACTGCTAAATTAAACTGAAATCAATGGTAAGGGCAGACCAGGTCAGATCAGCTGTTCCACATTTGCGTCACAAGCACAAGTGTCTGATGTGAGTTCCTCTTTTCCAATTCAATTTCCAACAGGAATTGGACCCTTCAACAAAATACCTTTCAGTAAGGGACTATGGAAACATAAATTATGAGTGGCAGACACTGCTTGGAGATGCTTGTGCACATCTTCAGCATTTTCAGGCAAAGAGGCCCTGAGAAACTCAGCTGTGCAAGGGCTGCAGAGACATTTTACCATAAGTATCTGCTGTGTTCTGTGACACTTATGATTCTCAAAATACCCCAAACCATTTTCTGAACGAGGAAAATTATGAACAGAACTCTTAGCAGCCACAGTGAGTCCCAGATTGAGTTTGCACTAAAGATTTAATGGGATAGACATGTATGCTTTTATCCAGATGAGAAAATGGCCTTGTTATCCCTGGGATCTTGAGAGGATTGGAGAGTCAGGATCTGGAGGCTGAGCTGGGCTCAATGAAGTTAAAAGAGCTCAGGTTATGAAGGGCACTACAAATCCCACAGGACCCCAACAGCATCCAAGTGCTTTTGATTCTCCCTCATTTCACTTTCCCTGATGGCCCCATATGCCTTTAGAAACCAGGGCCCAGGGAAGATTTTCCAGCAAAAAGCAAAAAGAGAGCACACCCAGCTGCCAGACCTGCCTGTAAATAGGTCGCCCTGCGAGGAAGGATGTTTCTGCCTGAGGATTCAGTCAGATGCACTTCTAGCTGCCTCCTCTTATCCTTGTTTTGAATGAGCAGTTAAAGCTTCAAGGCTTTTTGAAAAGCCTTTGATTTATGCTGCTCTTCAGAAACAAAGAAGAGCACACAAAGCTCTGGATGCCAAATGCCTTTAAGCCAGCTGTGTATCTCACCACCAGAGGAGCAGCAGGCATTGCCAAGGAGCACAAACCCAAGGCTCATTTGTGCCCAGCAAACACCCAGCCGACCTTCAGGCCAGTCTGCCCCTCTATGAGCTTTCCCAGAATACAGACAACACCTTTCCAAGGTGGTGAGGAGCAATCTCAGAAAACAACCCCCCAGAACAGCCACAAACCTCATTACTCACATATTCTTTGATGTCCTTTGATTTCACGGCTTTGTAGGAATAATATGCGGGGTAAAGTGTGCCAAATATAAGCCTGGAAAAAACAAACAAACAATAAAGGGATTAAATTGATTTCCTGTCACAGGGAAAGATTTTTTTTCCCCCCCGTGTTTTAAATGTGGGTTTTGCACTGGTAAAATGTGTTAGGATTTGATTTACGCTTGAGTGCACTAAGTACAGCACAGGAGTGATTTTGCATCACTGAATTCAGAGCAGCTATGGCCACTGACTTGAATGAAGAGCAGAGATTCAGGCTGATTTTTCTTTTGCAATGGTTTCCAAAGCTGTACCTTGTGAGTTACACACAAAGCAAAATAACCAAACCAAACAAAAAAGGCCACCACCACACTTTCAAAAGGAAATTAAAAGTCTGATCTTGAAACAATCTACTGCAACACCAGGAATATGGGAGTATTGCTTTCAGAGAGAGAATTATTGGTCTAAAATCCCTTCCACCTCTATTCAGTACTCTGAAAAGCTGGCAGGTGATAAAGCAGGATCCAGGTTCTAGTGGTGCAAGGGTTTGGGTGCCTTATCCTACATTAATCCTGGTACAGGGAAGAACCTTGCACTGTTCAGTAAAGTCAATTTGGGCTCGTGAAAGGAGAAGGAATCTGCCCACCAAGATATGCCAACATGATCAGGCCTAAAAATCCCAGCTCTGCTGCTCTTTCAGACAGCTTCCTTTCATTTTCAAGCCTGAAAGGGATGCTGTCAGCTTCAAGATTTCATGTAAGAAAGAAACAGGGATCTGTAAGTTAAAAATAGCACTACTGAGAAAAACACGTGGAGAATTTTTTATCCTGGTTCTCTCTGCATCACTGCCTACATGCTTATTCACTTGGATTATTCTGGACGTAAGCATAGGCTTGTCAAAACCACTTTGCCCTGCCCAGGTTTCAGTCAGTTTTATTCAAAGCAGGAGCATGATGCTGCAAAGTCTAAATTTAATAGATTGCAGGGTAATGTTTACTGGCTTGCAACTACCCATCCTTCCGCTGAAGCTTTTGCTTTTAATTCACACAACTGTTTCCTCTGCTCCTGGGAATGAAAATGATCAATGTTTCAATCCCTAATTGTGGAGCCACATGGACCCAGAGCCATCTTTTTCCACCCTGCCAGCAGTGACTGTGTGCTGAGGGACTCATAATTACAGTCAAGTCCATTATGTGCAGAAGACATTAAAAATTAACACTCTGGGATACGGTGCAGCATCCTCCTTCCCGGAGCTCAGGAAGGTATTTATGAAAGAATGGGGTGAGCCAGCACACATCTTGATTTCCAAAGCAGGGACCAAAGGCAATTTGCCTGCTATTCATCATGCTCACTGTAGCATGGCTTAGCAGAACCTGAAGCACAATGCAGACTTCAGAAAAGCAGCTACTGACTGAGGAGATCCAACATTTTACAGAGGCTTCCCACTGGTTTCCAAAGGCTTTGCTGGCAGCAGTCAGCTCCAAACCTATCTCGCTCAGAGGGGCTTGTGCTATCTGCAAGGATCAGATACAAACACTCAGAAAGATCCTGGGAAACCAGAAGGGGTTTTGTCCCTTGCAGTATCCCACCAAACAGCAACAAGGGTGAAGGCAAGGATGAGCACACACACAGTGGCTTGGTCCTGCTCTCACTGAGATATAATAACAAATATTCCCAGTTCAGTGGCAGCAGGACCTAATCCAAAGAAGGAAGAGTTCACAAAAGGAAGAAAGCTACAATACTCAGAAAATAACAGCTGAGCACATGAAAAATATATTTGGCTCTCCTTATAAAATGCACTGCAATGCTGTTCTTCCTTCTTGGCCTAGGCTGGCTGCTATCTCACACTTTTATTTCCTGCAAGTAATCACTGAATGATTGATATTCATTTCCTCAGTTTCTGCTGGTAACAGAAAGTCACTGGATCCTGAAGAAGCAAATGGTTTATAGGAATAGCATAAAATAATTAGTTGCAGACAATAAATACTTGGAAAAGAAAATCCTGTGAGGGAAGGAAATTGCAATAATTCTGCATGTGCAGAGCAAGGGACAGTAAATAAGGTGATGTGATCTCCCTAAACTGGAGATTCAGAGTTTCACTGATTTGCCTTGCAGTGTGTTGTGTGCATATATGGACATTTATTACTGCTGTGGTTTACAGACTGAAAATTGTTTTAAGGAATGTTGGAAGCCAGTCTTGTCACTCCTGTGGCTTCCTAAGTGGCTTGGGGTCACAATCTCGGGGTACACTCTACAAATGGAAGACAAAATATATTTGGGCATTTCTGTAAAGCATATTCAGGGGTTTTAAGACAAATATTTGTGTATAGGGATATTCCAAAAAGTCTCTTGAAGTTACTGTCTTCACTTGGCCTTGGATCAGGGTTGAGTACAATTGATTTAATTCCAACACACACATCAACCCTGCATCTCTTCCCTCAGTTCCTCTACCCTGCTGAAGACAATAATTCTCACTTCCCCCTCATCCAAGCTTCCTGCATAATTAAAGTTATTGTTGATTCCTGCCTTCCTTCATCTCCATGCTCAGAATGTTGCCAAGTCACTCCTTCTGCACGCTACACACAAACCTGAGGCTGACCCTTTGTCCCTTGAAAGCCATCAAGTCTTTCTTGCCCAAGTCTCCTTCCCACCTCTGTGTGCTCCCTACCCCACCTGGATGTTTAAACCCCTCTCCCCTGTCCCCATCACCCCCACTCCCAGCCTAACAAGCTGAAGTCACTTATCTCTGCTTTCCATGCCTGAAAATGTTGTTCCTAACCCCTGCTGGTTTGCTCTTTTATCACATCCTACCTCAGTCCCTCCCCTCTTTCAATGCCTGCAGTGCCACCACCCTCTTCCTCTGCTGTTCCCTGCATTTGTTCTCCCACACCCTGGAGCTCCTGTGCTCCTTGCTCCTCATTGCCCATCAGTTCCCTGCCTCCAAAACAAGCTGTTCCCTCATCCTGACAGCCCCAGTCTGAGACTGCAGCCCAATTCCAGCCACATCATTCCCCAGTGCTCCTCATCTCTGTGTCCTCCTTCTGCCACGCCTCTGATGTTCCCTGAACAGATCACAGCACCTTCAGCTTTCTTCCCACCTCCCCAAAATCACAGCACTGCCCCCCAGATCCCTCCCACAGCTGCCAGCTGAGCTGGGATCAGATGTGCTGAGACTCTTTCTGTGTTACAGGCTCTGTCTGTCTGTCTGTCTGTCTGTCTGTCTGGGGCTGGCCAGCCAAATCAATGACCTCCCTATGGAGTCAGCACTGCAGCTTTAACCTCCTGGCAGACAGTGCTGTAAAACAGTCTCCCATCCAGCAGCTAATTCTTAGGAATAATGTAGGAAATTTTCATTTGAGACCTCTCTGACCCATCTGTTTTGGCCACAACCACTTTGCAGATCCAAACATTTTGCAGCAGTGGAAAAACAGACAACTTAAGTCTCATTTCCTAAGGAAACCAGCATCAACCCACTCCCCACCCATTTCCATCTTTCAAAGCTTCTTTGAATGAGCTGTGTACCCAAGAAAGCCTTGTCCCTTTTACCTTCTGTGCAGAAGCAGATATCCTGATCATCAAACTTCCCAAAGCTTGATGTAGCTGCTACATTTAAAGCCACAGAAATGTTCTGCAGTCTGGGCTAAAGCAAGCAGACACCCTCAGGGCACAGAGAGAGACAAGGTGACATCCATCAGGGAGCCAGGAAAAGCTCGCTTGCAGCACTAAACAAACAACCACAACAGCCTGACAGTTCTTACACTGCTCCGTGCTGGAGGCCTACACCAATTACAATCACCTTGAAAAAAAGGACAAAACAGCAGCTGTAAAGAAATCACTGAAGAGTCAAATAATTGTGCAACAGGAGGCAAAAATCTAAGTAAAAGGTTAGACTGCCTAAAGAATAGGATAAGGATTAATGCTGAAAATCCTATAATCCTATTAGGCACCTCAGCAGCAGCAATCCCCAGCCTGGATCATTACATGTGCTTCTGGTCATTCTTTGTCAAAAGAGAGACACAAAGGCAGGAGGGGAGAGAGAAGGACAGGGAAAGAGGAAGTGCACTGGGGAGGATCCATAAGAGGGACTGGAAAGGCTGGAATTGTTTCTTTTGCAACAAAGATGGATAACTGAGGTTATTTACTCCTCCTGATGCAGTGCAAGGATGCTCAACTCAATAAAGAGAACAAAGGCAAAAGGAGGGGAGAAACCCTCTGTAGCACCAGGAGATATTATGTGGAATGGATGAACTTCATTTATTAATATAATTACATTATGTGGGATTTGGGGTTTGGGTTTCATTATTGAAGTTTACCATTAAATGACACAGGAAAGGATGAAGCTTCCCATGTTGTGGGGTTTCCTGATTGAAGGGGAATAGTAAAGCAATTGAATTGTTGAATTGTTGGCTCCTCTCTAACAAACCCTGCCATATTCCAGGGGAGCAGCTGCAGCATCACCAAAGCTCCTTCTGTCTCCCCTTACCAGGACAGCCACAGTCAGACCTGGCTGTTACATCCTTCTGTTCCTTCTCTGGATCTGCTGCAGCAGTGGTGTGACCATCACAGAGCACAGGCTATCCCAGATGTGCCAGAATTCCTGACAGAATCCAGGCTACACTCTGGGGAACAGCCCCAGAGCTGCCACCATGACCTGGGAGGCTCCCACAGGACATCCTGGGCTCTGATTTGGTGATGCTGCTTTCCTCATGGAAAAGCCATTTACCCACAGAATTAACTCTCATGCTCCACAAAGCAGCCACTGAAATAAATGGAAAGGCTCTCAGTGATGGTCAGGAGCTCTTGCCAGGACTCAGGTTACCTCCAGAAATGCCTGCACATCCACTCCCCTGAGCTCTTTTAACCACAGGGGTATTTTGTGGGTAGAACCTGCTGTTACAAATATACCACCATGGGCTAGCTACATCCCCAGGCTCCCAAGTTTTGCTCCTCTAGTTACCATGCCACCAGCAGTGTTTGGGCTGCCCAAACACTTAGAACATTGCACCATCACAACACAAATAGAACAGCCCTTATTTTGCCCATAAATAACAAATGTTCCCATTTCATGGGCACACAGCAGCCAAGACAGCAACTTCTGTGCACAGGGATGGACACATTTAGAAATCAATGAGATATTTCCTATTTTCTCGACATGTTTACTGGCTAGTGTGTGTTTCAGGTACAGAAAACAGAAGTTGAGCTGTCACCATGCCAGCATTCCTCAATGATACCACCAAGAAGGTTTGCCAATAGGTTTGTGTCCCTTATTATCAGTCCTAATTAATGTTCCCGCAGTGCCACAGATTAAAAATAAACAGCACTGCCTTTGCACTGAAGGTCCCTGGTTGAAATCCAGCAGTCAGGGATGTGAAAATAAGCAGTGCACCAGGTAAGGGAAAGGGTTAATCTGAGTCCCTGGACAGGCCAAATGCCTGATATTCAAGAAGGGGCTGGGGTGGAGGAAGCGCCAGCTGCAGAGGATCTATATTCCTATATACCCTAGGAGGTGGCTCCTGCAAATTCTTTGCAGCAGAATGGTGGCTCCAGGGAAGTCAGGAACGGGCCTGCCCACTCTCAGGGTGCCAGCTGACACCATCCCCACCTTGGCCCCGAGAGATGTGGGTACCTCAATGCCAGACTGACACCCTGATACACTCTGAGAGCACTCGTGACAAAAATATCCCTCAGGGAAAGCGCTGGGTCCTGATACCCCTGAGCCAGACCAGGCTCACTTCAAACTCCACTGGAATCAAATCCTTGTGGGGCTGCTTCAGTGCCCAGGGCCAAACGTGCAGGTGTGCCCATGTCACTCAGCCAGTCCTGCAGGTAAAGCTCCTCTTGCACAGCCACCCAGCACACCCCTCTGCTTTGGGAAACATTCCTCTGCACCTCCTGGGTGACCTCTGAGCTCTCCTGGCTGCCAAGACCATGTCCTCACACCCACACTTCCACAGCACGCACACACCCCCACCAAGGGAGCAGAAGGCACTCCCAGGAGAGCTCTGACACAAGGATGCTCTGCTTTCCATCCAGACCCACCTCTGATATCTCAGCCAGGTCACTACAGAAGCAAAGTGAAACTTCATCTTGGTTAATGTAACCTAATGGCTGCTGAAACCCAGTCACTCCTCCTGGTGTGACTGCACAGGGATGCCCAACAGTTCCTTGACTTCCAGCAGAAACAGCAAGGCAGGGACTGTCCTTGATGCTTCTAATTTAAGCAGCCTTCATCTTCCCAAAGCAGCACACGCTCCTCTGCAGTTGTCATGACCCTTTGTTGCTTTCCTCAGCCAGGGCACTCCTCACACAGGAGCTGGCACATGGCCAGGCGCAAACAGGTGAAGAAACAGCAGCGGGGACGGGTGGAGAAACTGGCCTTGGCCAGCCTGGAGCTGTCACACAACCACACTGGGGTCACAACAGCCCCGAGCATTTGGGGGCAGGGTGCTTTCAGAGGCTGCTCAGTACAAAGAGACCTGGGGGTTGACAACCAGCTGGGAATGAGCCAGCAGTGTGCCCAGGTGGCCAAGAAGGCAAATGGAATTGTGGCCTGCATCAGCAATAGCGTGGCCAGCAGTTTCAGGGAAGGGATTGTCCCCCTGTGCTGGGCATTGGTGAGGACACATCTCAAGTGCAGTGCTCAGTTTTGAGCCCATCACTTCTGAAAGGATGTTGAGGTGCTGGAGCATGTCCAGAGACATGCAACCAAGTTGGTGAAGGGCCTAGAAGACATGTCCTATGAGGAGCAGCTCAGGAACTCGGGTTGTGGAGAAAGAGGAAGCTCAAAGAGACCTCACTGCTCTTTAGCACAGACAAGATGTAGTGAGGTGGGGCTGGTCACTTCTGCTGCGTCGATAGAGAAAGGCTGAGAGAAAATGGCCTTAAATGGCACCAGTGGAGGTTCAGATCAGATATTAGAAAAAAAAAATCACTGGCAGAGTGTTAGGCATTAGAATAAGTTGCCCAAGGAGGTGGTGAGACATTGTCTCTGGAAGTATTCAAGGGGTGTTGGGATGTGGCACCTGGGGAGATGATTTAGGGCTGACTGTGGTTGTGTGGGGTTGGCAGTTGGACTGGATGATCTTGAAGGTCTCTTTCAACCTCAATAGTTCTGTGAACTATTATATTTGTTCATATTGAAACACTACATTCAGACTGGTCTAAACAATCACAGAATCACAATTACTAGGTTGGAAGACACCTTTAAGATCATCGAGTCCAACCCATGTTCTAACACCTCAACTAGATCATGGCACCAAGGGCCACATCCAGTCTTTTTTTAAACACATCAAGGGATGGTGACTCTACCACCTCCCTGGGTAGATGATTCCAGCATTTGACCACTCTTTCTGTGAAAAACTTCCTCCTTAATTCTAGCCTGTATCTCCCTTGGCGCAGCTTGAGACTGTGTCCTCTTGTTCAAGACCAGTCCCCACTGTTCCCTTTTCTACACTTCCTGTTACAAGAAGATAGAAATGCTAAAATAACTCCATTACTGATAGAGAGACCTTGTTAAATATTGGGATTGTTATGATAATGCACGTGATGCCTACTAAAGCCTGACATTCCTAGAAAAGCTACCAGCAGTGAAGGGTCTTCACAGGGTTATGCTTACATGAGATCATATTTAAAGTCCATTCAAGATTAGGCAGGTACTTAACCCTTCCCAGGGTTACTGTTCCAGACTCTCCTCAAACTCAGGCAGAATTCTATCAATTCACACTCAAGCCAACACTTGAAAGTCCTCTCTCCAGTCCTTCAGAACAGAGAATGCCTGTGTGGCTGCTATAAAAATACCCCAGAGCTCTGCAGCTATTTTAGGAAGCAAACTCCTTGCAGGTGGAGGTTCACTAAAGCTGCTCTGCTCTCCTTCAGGCTGCCATCGGCGGAGCTGCTGATGAGAGAGAGGAATTTGCTGTCACCCAGACAATTGGAAAGGGCTCTGTGTGGGGCTGCTGTGGGACCTGTGGGAAGCTGCAGTGAACAAGAACAGCGTGGCTGGCACAGCCCAGGAGGCTCTGAGCAGCTGCCTGGCACAGATAGGGTTTCGTGGGCCTCGCCAGGGGCATTTGAGCTGCTGCTGCTCCTCCCTCTCCAGCTCCAGCTCAGCAGCACCACGGCAGAAAACAGGCAGTGCTGGTGGGAAAAACGCCAATCACTTGTTTTTAAAATTTTTTTAAAAGTTTAATAGTAATAAAATGGGTATAAAAATAGTAATACAATTACAGTAATAATAATTTGGACAATTTGAATTAGGACAATATGAGACAATAGAAACAAAGAGTTATGGATGGTCCAGGTATCTTTTTCTGGGCAAAATATGCCCAAAAAAGGACCCACGTTAACAGAGGATTAACCCTTAAAAACAATAACTTGTTGCATATTCATACATCTTACACATGATGCATAAATTCCATTCAAGGAATTTATGACCAGGATTCTGTCTGGTCATTGTCAACTTCTTCCTCATAATCTTAACAGCATCATCCTGCCAGAACGAGGCAGGAAGAAGTTAATTTCTCCGGATAATGGAGCAATGAATTCTCTTTCTCTGAAAGATTTAGGTGTCCCGTGCCTGCTATCTCAGTGTGGGTCCTTTCTTTAGGAAAAAAAAAGCATTTCACATTGCATAGTTTCTATTTTAACATTTTGTTATAACCTAAAACTATATTTAACACACTACTTAAGAGAATTAATACAGCATTACTTTCTAACACAACACATATAATATTCATATTTGTGAAAAGCCAATCATAAAATACGCATTTTTCACAGCTGGCACAGCCCACGGCTTCATCACTCTGCTGGGGAAGAAGAAGCAATCAATCCATCAAAATGTGATACTGAGGGCAATAAAATCCGTGTCTTTTAGGAAAGAAAACATTCCTGTTCTGTGACCAGGTCAGGCCTTCACGCAGCTCCACTGCTCCAAAAGGCAGAGCTCAGTATCTGTGTGTCCTGATGTTTTCCCTGTCCAGTCCTGACCTTATAATTCTGTCTTTGAGAGCTTTGTTTTTCTCCAAGCCAGATAAATGGCAATTTGAAAACTAAGTGGTATGGTTGAGATGGGAAGGGCTGCTTTTCCTGACTCTGGAGAGGGGGATGTTTATGTGGGAAAAGGCTTTTTTAGGAGCACTGATATTATATTCCAGAGATGACAGATGGCTCAAAACCTGCACTGTGAGTTAGCCTACAGATTTATGGTAGGCTCATGATATGAAAAGGAACAGAAAAACTTATAACCTAACCAAACTGATTTCTAGGCTAAAAAAAGTATAAACTATGGATTGCTTATCAACAGAGAAGCTCCACATTATTTTCATAGAAAACCACATCACGTTGAAAGTATTATTTTGGAACTATTTTGACTGATACTATATGAATCACCTTTTAGGAAGTGTAATCTCATATAGAAACCCAAATTGAGAGCATAGTCCTACTACATTCTCTGTATTTGAAACCTCAGTTCAGGTTATGGAAGACTTCCACCATCAAACCATAAGTGCTACCACTGTCTGAGGAAGTGGTGAGAATCACAAAAGCTCCTGCTCATCTACATCTCCCTGAAAGACGGCTTTAGACTTCTTGTGGTGTACTCACGGGACAGAAAACAGGAATAAAAAAATTAAATTAAACCATAACACATCCAAATCAATCGCAACACAACCTCCTTAGAGTATTGTTACTTCAGCTTCCCAGGGACAGAACATTACTAGCAGTGCTTAACTAAATGCAAGGAATAGTTCAGCTCAATGTAATTTCAGAATTAAAGCAGAAAAATCTCTTTGGCCCAAATACTCAGCTAAAGTATAAAAATACTGAAAAAGTCAGAAAAATACTGCCTTTCCATGCATTACCAATGACTCCATGTGCTGTAACACCTCAAGCAGTCCCAGGGTTGCTGTGAGCACCTCTGGGCCTTGGAGCTCTCCAGAAGCTCTTGGAGGAGGACAGAAACCCAGGGTAGATCTCTCCACCAGCCAAGGAGAGCACTTTGGTCCAGAAATGGTCAGGCATAGTCATGGCCAGCTTGGTACACAACAGCCTGAGGTGAAATCCTACTGCCATGGGCAGGGCCACCTTCCACTACTATGGTGGATATGGTAGATGCTGGTAAATTAACAGTAAATGTTAATTTGATATTAATTTACTGTTATTTACCAGATGCTGGTAACTCCTTCCATCAGGAAATTACTTTCTTACATCTCTGAGGACTCCAGAGCATTAACCAGAAAACCCAGAAGATCAAACATTTTGAAGGACCAGACTCACTGAAAACAAGTGGGACCCAACTCAGTGTAACCTCCATGTTCCAGAGCCAATATCTACCTCTTCATTAAGTAAATAAACAAATAACCCATACACATCTTTAAAACATTTCTTCTCATTTTGATAACACATCTCAAAGGAGGATTTCAAAGTGCAGTATAAATATTATTGATATGAATATCAAAGCTGGTGGCATTACTACTGATTTCTGATTATTTCTATTTCATTAATGGTTTGTGTCTATTTTAAATGTTAAGAAAGTGAGACATTAAAATCATACAGGAAGAATCACATCAGGACATGAAAAGTGCTCAGTTTTCAACTCCAGTTTTAAAGGAAGAGTATAAGAAAGCTAAGGTAAGATGATTCTACAGGTAATTTCAGAATATTCAGCCCAGCTCCATGCTTTGGTTAGCATGGGTATCAGAATGCCACATGCTAAATATAACAGCTGCAAAATTGCTGTGAGTTCACAGGCCATGCAGACCAAGTTTCTCTTTCTGGCCCACACACACAGATTGGTATTTCTTCTGGGTACTATTAACATTTTAGGGAGTGGCTGGACACCTGCTTTCGTACTAGGACCTGCATATTTTTTATTTTAAAACATAGGAAAACAAGAAATTGTCATACAGCTTGAAAAAGAAAGCCTTTTCTCACAAGTGTTTGACTCGGGTTTCTGGTGTGACTTTAATAGAGTTCTTTCCTCCAGGGTCTTTTGTCATTTCATTCATCCTTTTTAATCCCTCGATTTTACACAGCTATTAACAGCATTGTAATGAAATGCATGGTGAACTGAGATAAACATGAAAGCAGAGCTCTCCAGCTGGAGCTGAACTGATACAGAGCAGCCCCCAGACTAACCCAGACACAAGGGAGAGGAAAGGAGAAATACATCTCTATTCTGAAGCCATGGAGCACTAATGAATAATCAATCAGATCTGCTGGCTACACCTCTGAATTCAGCTTCAACTACCAGGACAACTCTTTGCCTCTAATTAAAATAAATTAGAAGAAAAATGACCATTTAGTGGCTAATCCTAAATCACGGTGTGGGGATAAGTGGTACAAAACAGCAGCTGGGGCTGCCCCAATAACACCCTGACCCCAAGAAGCTCCCAGGGCTGTCCCAGGGCAGCATCAGCCCCACGGGGGTGACACCCATCATGACAGGGTGATGGGAGAGGCTCCCCAGAGCCCTGCGCAGGCTGGGGCTGGTCAGCACCCACAGGGTACCACACTCACTATGGGATGCGTGGGCAGACAGTGGGCTTGGGCTCCCACACGGAATGGAAAGCACAGCAAAATGCCAGCCCTGTGGCACCTCTTGTTTCACATCCTCACCCACAATGGTCACCATGTGCCCACTGAACCTCTGGAGCTCTCCTGGAGAGCATCTGGGACAGCCAGCACCCACCTGAGCTTGCACTGATAATGCTGAGTGCAGAGCAGGATCCTTCCTCCAGGGCTGGATCTGCAGGAGCCAGGCTCACCCAGGAACAATCCCCTGCCACAGGTAAATCACGAGCCCCTGGCCCTGGCCAGTCAAATGTTCAGTATCTTCATCTCTGGACTCCTGTTCCTGCTTACCTTTGCTTTGAAGAATTATTTTTATATATATAATCGCAGTTTCCTTTGCTGCAACTTGCTTCCATTGCCTCTCCCTATTGAAAACAGGGAACCCCTGACACGGAATGATTGGCATCTGACTCCATGACTCAGAATGCTGAACAATTGCTTTAATAAAACTATAGTATATTACATTAATACTATATTATAACTATACTAAAGAGATACTATATTATACAAAAGATAGTAAAGAATACTAAAAAAACCCTGTGACTGTCACAGCTTTGAGCCAATTGGCCAAGGAATCAAAACCATCCTCAGCAGAATCCAATTGCCAAATCACTTCAGGTAAACAAACTTCCTAACACATTCCACACGTGCAAAAACAACAGGAGCAGCAAGTAGAGGTAAGAATTGTTTTCTCTCCTCTCTGTGCTTCTCCAGAAAAAATCCTGAGAGGGAATTATGTCTTTCTCTGTTTGGAGAATGTGAATGCCACATCTCCCCCTTTTGCTGCACCTCCACAAAAAGCCTTAAACGAATATTTACAAACAGTGCTCCAATTCTCTTGCTTAGCCATTTTTGGTGAGCTAGAGGAACAACTACATTTCCCTTATCTCTACAGCCACACACAGGGCTTTGTGTCATTAACTGTGCAGTTCACCACAATGGTTTTACGGTAATGTTGTTGCAGGATCTATTCTTACACAAAGCCATGAGCAGAGAGGTCCTTAGCAGCTTATTTACCCCTATGCCAAACACCAGGGCCCACAGTACATGTCTGGAGATAAAATGACACACCCTTTCCTCTGCTGGGAGCCTCACAGGGAAAGTGAATTACCCACACATGGCTAATAGTCATGCTAGGATCATTTTTAAAAAGATCAAGAGCTGCAAAGCCTTGATCAAGCTAAAATTGATTTAAAGAGCTTTCTTAAATGACAATCTCCTCCAGAGCCCCTAAACTCATCCTTTAGAGGTTGGAGAACTGTATTTTCAGGGTAAATAAAGAAAGATTAAATGAAACTGCTCCTAAGAAAAGTTATATTCAGCACTGTTGAAGGGTTGATCTATGATAGTAACAGGACAAATACACACTCCAGGGTCCAGGAATCTTTAATTTTTCTGATCTAATAATTCTACAAGGCTCTACTTTTCTCTTCAGGGCTCTACTTGAGGACACAGCAGTACCATAAGCACAGAAACACCAGCACCTCAGTAAGCCTTCACCATCTTCAATCAGTTCTCTCCAAGTCTTTGGGAAATAGCTGAGTTCTCAGATCCCCTTTGTACATTTTGTACTTTGTGCATCAGCCCAGCTGATATTTACTGGTAAATAACAGTAAATTCCTTCCCTATTCCTCCATAATAATTTTATCTTTTTAATACCTCCAAGTTTTGTATTCCTTGACCAATATTCAATTTCCTTTTAAATTTCTGATATTTTCCAGCCTTACCATTGCTTCTCCCTGAAGCTTAACAGGTCAAACACTTTCCTGTTACACCAAAATTCTAGATTTCAATCTCTGTAATATTCTAGTAAGTGAAGTTTTGGTCTTTAACTAAAGGCAAGTGAGAGAAAGGGGTTTCTTTTTACAGCACAGCCACTATTCACCTACATTCTATTTTCTTAACAACCACTTATTACCTAAAGTGCAGGCAAGGCTCAGCAAGGACAGCTATCTACTGAAGCATTTCCTGGCACAGCAGCTCATATTGAGAGCTTTAAAATCTAACAATTTACGATTTTGGACAAATAGATACCTAGGGTAAAAACTTTCAGAGGAGGCTGAGATGACAGATATCTCCATGTTCCATTGCCCATGCTGGAAAAGAAATGGTTTTCACCACTGGAAATCAGCAGCTTGGTCACAGGCCAGGCAGTGTGAGATCAAAACAGAGAAGTTGCAGTTTCCAGGCACTGCTTCTGAGCCACCCCCACCATTGCACAGAGTGATAATCCCAGCAATTCCCACATTTGCTCATTTATTCTCATCAGGTGATTTCTTGGAAGCAATTACAGGAACATTTCCATTCAAAATAAAGTATCAGGCAATAGTTTCTCAGAAAAGAGCATGCACAGGTTCAGAGTACAAATCAAAATATCCGATGCTCACAGGTATATGCAATACATGCACATATTCTAGAAGTTGGGATTTAAAATGCAGTTTCACAATTTGAAGACACCAGGTTTTTTTAATGCCTAAATACAGCAGTGTTGCTATCCAGATACTCAATCCTCCTTCTGACAGATGTCATGTTCCCATTTGCATTCAATTTTGATCTCTACCAGAATTCTCATATGTCTCTGGATTTCAGGCTTTAGAGAGCAAAAGGGATAAGTCATGCTGCTCTCCTCTATTCTGCATTTCCCCAAACACAAATGTGTTCAGATCAAAGCCTGTGGCACAGGCACAGCCATGAGGAATCACACTTTGTCTCAGGCTGGGTAGAACCAGTGCATTGCACAATTCTGAGCAGAAGGGGCTTTGCCTCTCTTCTTTCTTTTGGCATAGGGACTTCACCTCTTTTCCATTCTCACCTTTCCTCTCACACATATACCAGCTACTCAAAATATAAAATAAAATATAAACTGAGCCTTAGGAGCCAGATGGAGACTTCACAGAAATTACTGGAGAGGAAAGCAAAGGGCAAGACAGCCAATTCTTCAAGGACCATTTCTGAGATTTCTAAATAAGCAGCTGCTTGAGAAGGCAGCTTGTACTTTTTGTGGGAACACCCACACTGCATGCTATCTCATGCATGCTCTTCCATCATTAATGTTCATTAATACTGCTGGGTTAAATGCCACAGCCCAGGGTCTGTCCCCTCTCTCAGGCAAGGGTTGCAGGTGCCACTCTAAAGAAAGCATTTCTATTTTGAAATGAAATGGGTAATGAAACAAAATGTAGCTGTATAAAATGTGTCTGGAGAACTGGATTTATACAGACTTCAGCCATTTATGGCCTGGCTGCTCAGAGTGAGGTTTCTTGGTCTCAAGAATATACATAAATTATAATAGTGTTTGAATAGGGACCTGGTTTGTTACAGCCAAGTATCTGCAAACCTCAGCAGAATAATAATTGAAAAAGAAATCTGAGCTGTTCCAGTATAGCTGTACAGCTCATCTGAGTGCAAAAAATCTCAGGACACACTATATCAAAGAGATGAAAAGTATCTCATCTATGAATAAATCCTTGGGGGTGTGGGGTATGATTTTACAGATTGGGTTTACATGAGATTAAATTGAATTACCACAAACTACATGGAAAGCAGACTGGTTAATTTGAAAGTACCATGCAAAATCAGGCATAGTATTTATAAATTTAAAATGCATGTCCTTCTTTATGGACAGAAGGGAAGTCTGTGGAAGACAGTGGCTGTCTGCAGGGTCTCAAGCAGCTCTGCTGATTTTGCAGCGACTAAAATGAACACTAAAATGAAAGGATCATGACAGGAGCCCTCTATCCTTGATCTGTCCCCACTCAAAGGGCAGTTTAACTCAAAGCTCATCAAGAACACAAGTCCTCCATTGACCTGGCCAGCTTCAGTACCTTAATATTCCATTTTCCTCCACTGACCTGGCCAACTTCAGCCCCATATTATTCCATTTTCCTCCATTGACCTGGCCAACTTCAGCCCCATAATATTCCATTTTCCTCCACTGACCTGGCCAACTTCAGCCCCATATTATTCCATTTTCCTCCATTGACCTGGCCAACTTCAGCCCCATAATATTCCATTTTCTAGGATGCAGCTGGCACCCTGTGCAAGGCCCTCACCATTCTGAACTACAAACACAACCTTAGCTCTCCCACCTGGGTGGATTTACACCACTCACAGACCTCAGCAAAGCAGCACCAGTTGAGACAATTTGAAGCTCTGGTATTGCCCTAGGGATGACAAAATTATTGAGGTTTGCACTGAAACAGCATTTTTCAGCTATTTATTTAGTTTGTCTGCAGAAAATCCGGCCTTGATTCTTCAGGTTTACCACAAGCCAGGATTGGGATTTTTTTTTGTGGCAGTTCTTGCTAAAATTTGGCAATGCACCCCTTAGCCTACTTATAAGGGCAAAATAGAGAAGCTGCAATTATTCCAGATACAAACTTTTTTCCTCCTCATCACGTACTCTGACTTCTTTCTTAGTGACAATCAGAAGCTTTCTGTTGAATTCCATATTGTTGTTTGGATGATCACACATCATTTCACACAGATTTTGTAATTGATCACATGGCTGTAAGGCTTTTCTGAGCACATAAAATTACACATTTATTTGATTGCTGGATTTGAGGAAAAGAGTTTGTGCAACTCCTGATGAACTGAAGAATCTCCAAATCTTCTAAGAAAGTGTGTGGTTCCTCAATTATCTCTAAGTGTTCACCACGAATTCCCATCTTAGAGGGAACTGCAACAGAACACACCATGCACAAGGAACTCACAATGCTGCCCAAATTCTGATAAAAACAGATTAACGGGAATTCACAAGCAGACACCAGGACAGGCAGCAGAACACAAGATTTTTGCAGATCTGCTCAAAAGGCCCACAAAAGTCTCCATTGCAGGCTCATGACAGTTACAGCTCTATAAATACCCAGATATGGATTTATCTGTGAGGTAGATTATGTCCTGAGAAAGCATCATTAGACCTCAGATTTTCCATAAATCATTGGAGTCAGCAGGGGATTGGTTTGACTGATTGCACTCTGACAGTTCTGAAAAGAGGTGAGCACAGTGTAACAAGCATGAGGAAATTCCTACAACATTTATGGAGGAAACAATTTGCTCTTAATTCAGTGTTTGTGTTCTTAAGGTGTATTTTAAAACAGCAGCTTCCTCTCTGCATTTGATCCTATGAGAAAAACCCTTTCTGTATATAGGACAGCAGAGTGTGTTGCCATGGAAACTATTATGATCTACTTAAATTCAACAGATCCAGCCTTCTGGGGTATATTCCCCAGAGTATCTCAATTTAATTATTAATGTTCTTTCTAAACAGCAACATCTTTCTGTTTTGACCAAAATCCTTATAAAGCAGAATGAAAACAATAAACCTGGAAAGCAGAGTCCTTTGCTCAGCTACAAAAGAAGAAACAGGTACAATTAAAGCAGGGAAAAGGCAAACAGCCTCCAGGCTGCCCTGACAATGAGCTTTAACTCAGTCCCAGATGAACTGCTTGGAAGGGGGAAACTCTCATTCAGTGCTTGTGTCCATCGTGCCCCTGGCACCTCTGCTGTGGTTTCCAGCAAAAATACCAGCTGGGATTGTGGGATTCTTTTGCAGAGGGACATGCTCAGTGGGATCTTGTGATGGTGTTCACAGGGGCTCTTGGATGAGGGAAGAGATGAGGATCTGACTCCATGTTTCAGAAGGCTTGATTTATTATTTTATGATATATATTACATTAAAACTATACTAAAAGAATAGAAGAAAAGGTTTCATCAGAAGGCTGGCTAAGAATAGAATAGAAAGGAATAATAACAAAAGCTTCTGTCTCAGAGAGTCTGAGCCAGTTGACTGTGATTGGCCATTAATTAGAAACAACCACATGAGACCAATCCCAGATGCACCTGTTGCATTCCACAGCAGCAGATAACCATCGTTTACATTTTGTTCCTGAGGCCTCTCAGCTTCTCAGGAGGAAAAATCCTAAGGAAAGGATTTTTCATAAAAGATGTCTGCAACAGGATCTAAACACCAACCAGCAATTCCTTTGCATATAACCACCTGTCTTGCAGTCATTCTCAAGTCAAACCTCTCAATCTTTTTCCATCAAATATGTGACTGAACTCAAAGCCTTTTAGCCTCAGGGCAGCTCCAGCATCCACCTCTCTCTTTCACATGTCACCATGAATTCTGCAGGTAGATTTAGGAGCCAGATGGTGTTATTGAACCTGACCTGACACCAGGGATAGTTTCTTGTGGGTCACATAATCTGAGTGGCTTTTAGGTCTAAGTTTAGACATGCACAGACCTCGTCCTCCCAAGCAGAAGAGGCAGCGGGACAAGCAGAACCCTTCCATGAGCACAATGAGGCTCAAGAGCTTCAAACTGCTCATCCACAACAGGGCCTAAGGCAGAGCATGAGCCAGAGCAGTGCTGTGGGAACTGCCCAAGCCAGAACAACACCTCATCACGAGGGCAGACTTGCTGTGAGCAGCTCTCCTCACATGCTCACAGCAAGGGTCAGAGCATTGTGCTGAATACACCAAGACAAAGGTGACCATGAAATATTGTGGTGAATGGAGAAGGTAATTTTCCTGTGATTGCTCTGCTCTTTACCATCACCAGGTGTTTCCCACCTGTCCTCCCTTCAAGGCTGTTCTTCCTGCAATGCCACACAAGATTCCTGCTTTCACTTCTCCACGAGTGCTCCTCAGGGACTGACAGCCAGGAGAGCTCTGCCACAGAAGAAGCTTTTCTATGTAAAACATCTCAGAGCATCCCATGACTTCTGACCATTGGCTTGGAAATTTCAGCTCAGAATTCATATTTACCTAGCCCCTCCAATTCTGTTCCACTGGGGGTACCTCATGCCCACATCAGGCTCTGCCACGGGCAAAACAGAACTGGTAGTTTTCACAGACAGAGATTATCACTAGGACTATTTTACAGTTACCAAATCAGGAAAGAATAATTTTCCCTCTTCCCACTGCACTGAATCCAGGTTCTGGGTATTCTCATATAAAATCTGCAGCACAAGCCCTTTCCTTGGTTATTGGTTATAAGCCTCCCTCAAAACATGAGGCAAGAAATGTCTGTCAGTTTTTGGCTTTCCAGTGCAAACATTTATTTATAGGCTGGAAACAAGAGATAGAATAAATGAGCCGAATGAAAGGAAGCAGCAGCATGAACTCAACAGGACAGAAGTGTTTCTCCTGCAGGAGCTGCAACTGCTCATTAATGCTGACAGCACTGGGCTGCCTGGTAAATTCACAGGCAGGTACACACATGGTCCTGGCATCCCTGGGATCTGTCCAAAAGGCACAACATTCCAGACATGAGGGGCATTCTTTGTAGCTCCTCACAAATAGGTTCTTCAATATTGGTTTTGTGGTTTTGTTCTCCTGTAAAATTTGCCATTTTTGGAAAGCAAAATATTACTATTACTCCATGAGAGAGAAAGGGGAAAGAGAGGCTGCAGCTTTACTGACTAATTGATGGATCCCTTCTTTAAAACTGGATGTTTGTTTGTCAGCAATTGGGGCATGAGCAGTCAGGGAGGCAGCAAGCAGCATGTGCAGAAACAAACAAGCCTTTCCTAAGCACGGCACCAGTTGTCCCCTGTCACTGCCAAGAGTAAATCTCCAGCTGGACACCCAATCCTCTGCCTCCATATAAATGTGTGTCCCTTCTGAAACACAATCCTTGCTCTTCGTCTCTACTTACTGTACAAGCAGCTTCTCTCCTTTGATGCCATCCCTGCCCTGCTTCTGGCTCTGGGACCATTTTTACCGCCTGCAGATCACTGCCTTAGCACCCAGAGCAGTTCAAATCCCCTGCCCTCCCCTTCTCCTCTCTCTTGTCTGCAAGAAACAAGCAGCAGGGCTCTCTGCTAAGGAGTTATGCCTGTTCTGAGGCTCACAGCAGAAGATGGAGTGGTTCTGTGTACAAATCCTGGGAAAGTTCCACCCATGTTTTTAGCTCTGGCATGGAGCTCCAGGCCTGGAGTGCCTTCCCAAGTCCCACCTGTGGAATGACCAGGCGTGTCCTGTTACCTCAGTCATCCTCTTCAAAAGCACACAAGTCATGGAAAGATAAAATACAATCTTCATTTTGTCACTTCTTCTAGCTCTTTCTCACCACTCTGCTCACCATCTGCTTTGCCTGTATTTTATCAGTTTAAATTCTGTCTTACTCCATGCATGTAAAATGCCAAATCAGAGCATGAACACCTTACCAGCAAGTGTCACAGAGAAATTACTGAGGAGCACAGGACCAGTCTCAAGAATGACTTACCTAGAATGCAGAATTGCATGTATTCACACCTTATTTATTTTTCTATCACTACAGAACTTAGAAGAACCAGCTAGAGACCAACCCTCACTGTCTAGGTGCTGTAAAATAAAAAACACTAAATGAACTTGCTGCCCACAAGAGTTTGCAATCTAAGTAGCATACCAGTGATAACCAAAGTATGTGAGACCTTCCCTGCAAAAAGCAGCATGTGATTAACTTCAACCACAGAGGTGATCTAAGGGAGATTTTGCCATCTGAGCCTGATCACACGGATGGATCCTTTCATTAGACCTCACAAGACCTACCTGAAACCTGAGTGGCCCCAAGTGGACAAGCCAACAAAGGGAATCTAGACTCACATCCTTGCTGCCTAATGAAGAAATTTTGTCATACAAAGATTCTGCAGTAATCCAAACTGGCTAATACTACTGCAGATCTCAGTTAGCCTGATCAGCCTGAAAGTTCCCAAGGTATCAGCTCTGCCTGCTGAGACATGGAAGCAGAAACACAAATGCAGTGCTCAGGATTCAAAACCAACTGCTCAGGAAATTGGAGGTGGGAATGTATGTTGCCTTCCTTCATTGAATTTGTACCAAGCATTTCCCCTTGACCCAACAGCTCTCCATGCAACACAGAACCCCTGATGGAAGCTCCAGTCTCACTCTGTTAACTGCACTAAGAGCACATGAAAGGGTTTCTCAACCTTTCCTAAACATTTGTCCATTCAAACATTGAAAGAAACACACAGCTTATTTTATATCCCACTGTTCCTTAAGGACAGATGATAAATAAAAAGTCACATGAAACTGGCAAAATGTTGAAATGTTGATACTTTACAAAACTGTAATTCAATAGATTACAAAACTTGTAAATAAAAAGAGAGTAAAAAGTGGCATCTTCTATCTAAATCAGTTAGGACATAACTGCCTGTACGAAGGTTTCTGGTTTAGAGCTGAAACACTGGCTGACCACAGCTCAAGTACCTTGGATCTAAATCTCCCTCCTGTGATTAGCAAACCAATTTTAGGCAGTCTAATGCCTGATTTAGTAGTCTCTATTAAGCAGTCTGGCTCTTGCCTTCTGCTGACTGTTACCCTAAGGACAGCACTGAGGATCTGAAAGGGAACAGGTCATGATTCAGAATACTTTGGCCTTTGGTTGTTTGACTGCCTCAGTAGCATCTATTTAAGTATGTAGTTTTGCTCTATCCCTCTCAACCCATCAAAAACCCATACAAAAGCTCCACACACATTTCCTAATTCCCTTTATCAAGTTCCCTTTTATTAATTTATTGAGCAAGAGGTCTGGAGGAAATATGTTACCTGTTACCCTGTGGAATTCTGGACACATCACTTGACTCTGTGTGTCTTACCTGTACAATGGCAGTAAACACCTCTTTAATGACACAACATTAAATTAATGCTTCAAAGAGCTTTAATACAATGAATGGAAAGGGTCCCAAAAAGGCAAAATTCTGTACAAAGGCAAAGTCCCTTGGCTGTATCCCATAGCTGCCAGGCTGGTAAAGCATCCTCCCAGAAGCAGCCAGATCTGTGATGTGCACAGCAGAACACCATCCCCACGGGGGCCAGGAGCATTCCAGCACATCTGTGCTGGGCAGGAGGATCTGGGGCAGGGCTGCAGAGGAGCAGGCAGCCCCTGCCGTGCCCTGCAGCGTGATCACACGGTCACATTTCACACCAAGGGCACGGCCAATGTCGCACCTGCGCTGGCCGCTCCTCCGGCACTGTCACCGGCACGTTCTGCCCCCTCAGCAGAGCCACGGGCTGCAGCAGGGATGCACATCAACAGCCACAGAGACCGTGTGCTCTTCTCACTGCAGTGCAAGCCTGCAGCCTCTGCTTTGGAGGCATTACACCACTTTTATGCAGGTAAAGTTTATCAGTAAACTCCAAGTATGGCAGGGGGTCTGCCCTTCCCACTTCCCAGCTCCAGAGCAAAGAAGAGTCCCCAAACTCATCCCACAGCCTTGGCTGGGAACTCACACTGCACTTTGGGTCCTTTGCTGTATTTTCAGATAATTTTACAGCTCTGGTGTGAGGCCTGCAGAGAGCAATGAACACCCGAATCCCTCATGTCACCTGCCAGCACCGAGTAAAGCAGGCTGTGAAGGACCTCAGTGGAGATAAGAATTGTTTTCTCTGAGCTTTCCCACAGCTTCTCAGGAAAATCCTCAGAGAGAGTAAAGAATCTCTCTGTTCAGAGAATACGTGAATACTACAGACCTTCACATACATCATGCATGTCAACTAAAATGCAAATGCAGATGTATCAATAACCAATACATGACATATATCAAGTGGTAACATCAGCTGAAATGCTAATGCTGATGTGTCAATAACCAACAGCTTGAAGCTTTGCTCCGCTTTTATGAGAGCAGTCCCTGCCTGCTTGAGTGGATCCTGTCTCTGCCTCTCATAAAGAAGACACAAGTTATCATTTTCTACCTTCAGATAATATCCATGATATGACTTTTCAGGTTTTGTTTCATTCATAAATTTCTTCAGGCTTCCTATACACATGAAAAGTGGGAGGAGGAAGGATCTGCTCAGTTTCTGTAAAATGGAAATTCTTTACAGATACAAAGATGAAATCAATGTCTGACTCAGCAGCACTATGAATTGACACCAGATGAGGATGGGGTGGTCAATCTCACAGCCTTGCTAAAACAGCATTACAATAACCAAGAAAGAGAAAGCTAACAAACTGTGATAGGGAAGGAAATCTTCAAACATCAGGTTAAAGAATTCTTTGGTTGCCCTTTGATTTTGTTCAGAATCCAACTCCTTCCAGGGACAGCCAGCACACAGAGATGGGAATTCCCAGTGAACATACCGAAAGCTGCCATTCTCTTTCACATCAAAACATAAGACAGCAGAGAGGCCATTGATGATATTTTGATTTAAAAGAAAATAAATGCAGGCAAAAAAAAAGCATAATTAAGGCTGTGATTTTTCACCATGAAGAACATATTTAACCATTTTATATTAATTTGCAATGCACTTCTAAGCTTCTCACAGGAGGAATTCAATGCCTAAGTCATCACATAGCATCATATCATCTACTGATAACCTGTCTAACCCAGCTTGGTTTCTACTGACATTTCCTTCCTCTGCCACGTGTTCCAGATTGAAAAATCTTCCAACAGGCAGTGTGATGTGTCTAACTTTCAGAATGGGAGCCAAAACCTTTTATTTCTGTTCTGTGTGATCCCAAGCACATAAACCAAGTCTCATGTTTGTGAGCAAGGACAAGATTCCCATGCCAATACAACAGGCTGCATTTATATACAGCACTTTTAACTTCTAGATAACAGCCAAAGGTGGCTGTCCAGCATTGCCAGTGCTGTGCACTGCAGCTGAACTGGTCTGCAATTACAAAGATCCCAAGTCCTTCCCCTAGAGAGGCCTCTGCCTTTTGAGGGAAATTGAATCTCCTTTGAAATTAAGAACAATAACTTGTAGTGCTAAGACAGACCAATGGTCCCTTCTGGTCTGCCTCAGGGAAGATAAATTCACAACAGTTCATTGCACTTCACAGATGAGGAAACTGAGTTACAGGTGCTCCAGGATGTCCTTTGAGATGTACCCAGAGATGAAGAATAAAAAAGGCTGTAATTAACCCACAAAAAATGATGTTATCCCACTCCAGTTACTGTGAGAGGCATAGGAACAAGTCACTCCATGATGCAACAATTCCAATTCCAGAGATCACAGGCATCCCTTGGTGGAAAAGTCATCTGTAATCCACTGCCATGAGAAAAGAAATATCCTGATTTAGTTCTCACTGAGATGAGTGAAAAAGCTACCTGGAATAGCACCACAGGAGAATGAGAATTGAGCTCTTAGAGGAAAAAGACATCCAGGGACACGATTATCTTTTTGTTTCACATTTGTACAGTACCTAGGGCAGACCCTGACCATAATATCCTTGACTTTAACACACAGCTATGGCAGAGATGCTGCTCTGAAGGTGTCATTTCTCTCCTGAGGGTTCCCAGCACACAGCTCTGCAGGCAGAACAGAACCAGCCAGCACTCTGGACACAAAGCCCAAACACTGAAGGTGAAATGAGGTAAGAGAGGTTTGCAGGGAGCTGCCTGGCTTCCTGCTGAAAAAGGTGAGAAGTGCTACAGGTTCTTCTCCTTCAGCAATGTTTTGGAAATAGAAAGTGCCAGGACAGAACCAGTAACAACCAAATCAGAGACAGGGGAAGCAGCAAATCACCAAAGAGACAAAGCAAAGGCTTTTGTCTAAAGCCCTTTCTGTTAGCTGAGTCATATCAGACATAGCCCCTGTGGAGATCAGCAGAAGTCATAAGAGCACAAATCAACATTCACAGTGTGACTAAACCACACCACTTTCTTCATAATCCTTATCAGTTAATAAGATTTAATGAAAGAACAACATAGGCACAAGCAGAAGGAAAAAAAGCCCAACCAGGTGGCCATTCCACTTAAGCACAGCTATCTGTCCTGATGGATCAACCAGTGATTCATAATGAGGTGGGGAAACTGGATTAAATAGACTAAATCTTTGCCTTGATCCTAATGTGAAGGCCTCCTGTACACCAAGGAGTCAGGGATCCAACTCCCAGTTATTCTGGATGGTCTGTGCTGTGCTGCAGGGGGATCCTGGCTGTCTGGCCTGTGGTGGGATGCACATTCCTCCTGGATGCAGGAGAAACTTGCTCATCACCTGACATTAAACCACCTGTCCATCTTTGTTTTCATCTAAGTGTAGCAACAAGCTCTCCTGTGAACATCATTTTCATCTGCCAGGAGGAGTGAGGAATGGGAATGTCTTTAGAAATAAAAAGAAAAGGCTCTGAGAGTTGAAAAGATCAAAGTGTAAGGGAACCTTAGCACAGACAGATCTGCATGGTGTGCTGTGTCAGGCTGGAGGGCTCCTCCCTGTCAGACACCTCAGGGTTTCTGGGATCTGATGGAATGTAAGATTATTTATACTCTCCTCTTTTTTTTTTATGCAATGCTACCTCCAGCAAATTGTGTTTTAAGCAATAGTCTAAAGAGTCCAAGTTTCTCACTGAGATCATAACAAACCAGCACTTCTTGGTACAAAATATTCTTAAAGGATGGATGTACACTCAGCAGTGGAAAGAAAAGTGATGACCAAGCTTGGCTTGCCCTAGGTTTCCTTGCAGAATTCTTACTTATTACTATGACTATTAAATAATTAATATTTACACTGCATATTCATCATTTGCTACTGAAAATGCAGCATAACAAATAACTGGTACTGCCCTCTGCACAGCTGAGTCCATGCTGTGACATGTTATTCTGATAACACTGAAGAGTATAGGCAGGTCTGTGTGCTCAGCTAATTAATTACCTGACTGATCAACTGCTCCAGGTCCTGCCCCTAGCAGGCTTTCACCCAGCCCATGTGTCTTAAATGAAATCATCTGTGTAGATGTGCATGTGCTCAGACAAGTTCAACTACCATCTCTGTGTAGATGTTCTTTGTTCTTGAGGATTAGCTGGGTTACACGATGATGTGGGTTTTTCAAAGTGGAAATTACTCTAGTAGAGAAGAAAGAAAAGCTGCCTTAGACAATACATGCTACAGCTCACATTGCTGGCAGAGATATCTGCACGGTTATACTGTTCAAATTAAATCTCTTAAATATTTAACGCTCTTTCCCAGAATGAAGTGCAAGCCAAATAATGGCTAGCTGCAGCTGAATCCAGATGTCAGACATCCAGGGGCTAAATTCAACTCGAGAGCCCCCTAAAATCTTCACATCTGACACTCAATGCCTTACTGATGCAGAGACATAACTAAGATGAAGGTGAGTTTTCCTTTTGATATTTCATCTTATGGCAAAAGAGACCTTGAAAATGCCTTTCTGGAAACATGCTGATGGTGCAACATCATGGCACGCTTCTTTCAGACAAAGAAAGTGACAGGCCCTCGCAGACACTAGGAAATAACTTAAGAGCACAACAGATGTCAGGAGAGGCACCTGTATGTGTATGATGGAGAAAACTGGCAAATTATTCACCTGATGCCATATATCAGCCTTCCCCAGCCACATTTCCAGAGGGAGATCAGCCATCCTGCTGCCCCACCTTAAGACTGTAATCTCCCTCCTCCAGGAATTTTCCAAATTACATCCAAAACGCCTTTTTCTCCCTAAACCTCTTCTCAGATGGGGCAGATAAACATATACCTCGGGCTTGCTCCTTTTTCCCTGTTGCCTGGGAAGAATTTCCAGGAAATTTTTACATCTATTCCCACCTAGAGCAGTTTCAGCCATGGAAAAGCTGTAGGAGGAACGCAAAGAGCCACACGTTTCTTCTCCCGGACTGACAGGTTAAAGGGAAAGCGAGATCGCCTTTTGAGGGGATGGGCGGCCAGTTGCAAAGAGGAAAGAAATATTTGATATTTATTTCGCGAAACAGAAGAAAGCGGCGGCGGCGGCTGGGAGACCCCGCGGCCGCCTCTCCCACGCCCCCTCGCGAACCCCCGAGCCCGTAACAAAGCACCGAGACAAATCCGTGTCCATTTTCCCACCCGTGGATGCTCCATTAGCCCCTCGGAACCCCCAGCCCGGTAACAAAGCACTGAGACAGATCCGTGTCCATTTTCCCACTCGTGGATGCTCCATTAGCCCCTCGGAACCCCTAAGATCGGTAACAAAGCACCGAGACAGATCCGTGTCCATTTTCCCACCCGTGGATGCTCCACTGCCCCTCCGGACACCCTAAGATCGGTAACAAAGCACCGAGACAGATCCGTGTCCATTTTCCCACCCGTGGATGCTCCACTGCCCCTCCGGCCGATGTCACCCGCTCTCTTTCTCCGCTGTCACCTTGCGCTGCACAGCGCGGCACCGCTTTACCCTCCAGCCCTCCCGGTGATTTTCTCATGCTGGAAAATCCCAGCCGACCCACCTACCTCACCCTCCGGGCAGCCAAGCACCCCGGCCCCGACAACACCCCGCTAAATTTAGCCCAGCAGCCAGGCAGGGCCGGCGGGACGGGCGCCGCGCACACACACGCCGCAGGTGCCGGGCGCTGCTACTCACACCACGAGCCGGGAGATGATCCATGAGACCATGGCGCTGCCGTGTGCCGCAGGGCCGGCTCTCCCGGCGCCGAGGGCTCGCCCGCCGTCCTCGCCCGCTGCCGGCCGCCGCCCGAGTGCGCGGGGCGGGCGGCTCGGCCATCCGGCCCCGCAGCCTCAGCGCAGCCTCACTGGCGGCACCGCCCGCAGCCAACGCGCAGCCGGGCCCGGCCGCCCACTCTGGGCAGGGCCCGCAGCCGCCCCCCGCCGGAGGAGGAGGAGCAGGAGGAGCCCCCCAAGCTGCCCGGATTCCCCAGAGGGAGCTCTGGCGTGCGGAAGGGGTCCCTGCCCCAGCCGCAGGTACGCGGGTGCTTCTGGAGCACTGCAGCCGAGCAGGACACCAATAAAACCCAAGGGACTGTTCGCATCAAAGGAATGGCAAACCTAAGGCTCGGGGTCCATGGAAAGAGAGGGGTTTTCCCGGTTCCCCCCACCCCCTAAAGTGTCCAGGCAAAAGGGTACTGACCACAGGATCCAGGTAAATTCCCATCAAGAGGGAATCGCTCCTCAACATCACTTTTCATTAGCAGATCTCACGGCTAATCTCACAGACCTCTCAAAGTCCAATTTCCATGAGGAACAGCTGCCCACACACAAAACAATATATGTTGGTTTGACCTGCAGATTGGTCTCTAAGTGTCCTTTGGGTTCTATTCCTTTCTTTCACCGGCACATGGCAAATGGGGTTGGATTGCCCAAAAATCATCTCTCCTGCTCTGGTTTTCCCCTTCTACTGGAAACACATGTGCCCATGGCAATTAATGATGAGGTTCTGTCTTGTAATCCTGAGATCTCAAGCTTGCCACCAGAGCTGCCCTCCTTTACTTGGAGGTTGCTCTGTGGAGCAGCTGGCCTGTTTGCGGCACTAGGTGCAGGGCTCTGGCCACCCCTGTTCGTGAGAGCACTGCAGGATCCTCTCCTCCACACCACATTGCTCTTTCTGAAGACTGGGCAGCTGCAGCAAAGTGTCCCCAGAGCTGAAAGATGCTGAAAATCTCTCATGTGTTGTGAGTAACCTGGGAAGTACTCTTGCAAGGAGAGATTGAACATTTCAAACCAGAGGCAGCAGCTCTAGGAGCTGATCACGGGCTTCTCCAGTCCCAGGTCATCACAGACATCCTCACAGCCCTGTCCACAGTATCCAGAATGGTTTGGTTGAAAGAGAACTTAAAAGTCATCTTGTTCCAACTCCCTGTCATGGGCAGGAACACCTCCCACTAGACCAGGTTGCTCAGAGCCCCATCCAGCCTGACCTTACAGCTCACCTTTCCTCTGCTTAGATGAAAATTTCTCCATAGTAGGATCACCTTTTTGTTGTAATTTTATTGCAAAGCTCCCTTACCTTCTCGATGATTTCTCGTGTGAAGCTCCTCACAGCATAACCAACAAAACTCCATCTCACCTCAGCCAGCTAACCCACTCTTTTATAGCACTCATCCTTATTGGACACAGCTGTGGCCTGTTAAGGGCAGGCCAGTTCCTAATCTTTGGTGATTAGTGCAGCTGCGACTCCACAGGTGTGCGACTACCTATGCACTATCTTTATTTTCTTATCCCACCACACATTCTATCCCACCACACCTTTTCTCATGTTGGCTCTCCGGATCTGCTCCTCAGAAAACCAATACGTCAAGGGACAGACGGACACACCAACAACTCACAGCCTTCAGGTAAAGCTGCAGGCACAGAGAGACACGTAATTAAAGTTATTAGAACTCAGCACCTCTGGAAATTAAATTCGGGGGAGGCGAGCGCTGCGCTGGCCGCAGTGGGTCGGTGCCTCCAGCAGGGGGAACTTCCAGCCCGCGCTGCGCCCGGGACCCGGCACCCCCGCAATGCTGGGGTACAGAGGGGCTGCGAGCCACAGCCGCGGGCGTGGGGACACCACACACTCCTTCCCCTGGGACTCTGAGGGTCCAGAGTGGCAGCATCGCTGCAGCCAGCACGGACAGGCACCGCAAAGGCAGGGCTGGGCGGTGCGCTGCAGTAAGCGAGTGTAAATTGTAAATTAGCCGTCCTCTGCAGGCGTGCTTGCTCTCAGTGAGAACTGCCTTCTCTCCAAAAGAAGCCATTAGGTCATCCAGCCCAAATTCTTAAAGCGGTGAATCATCCTGTGGCTGTCTTGCTTGTATATCGTAGCCAAATAAGTACTTGGAGGTCTGTTATCCGGGATTTTTCCTGTGTCAGGATTATTTAGTGCGAGCTTTTAGACTGCACGTTGGCAGACGATTCACAACATTGTTACAATTAATGATGGGATATTATCAAGTACAAGGCACAGATCTCTCTGCAAGAATATTTGTGTTATCACCAAAGTACATAAAACTTGCCACTCAGTACTTGCTGCATGTTTCCCTGACCAACAAGAGAAGATATTGGATCATAAAGACAGATAATACAGAGGGCAACACCCAAAGCTGCAGCAAAACATTTTAGTGCTCAAATCATAACTCAGCCTCGTGTCCCCTTGATTCCCTCCAACGTTGAGCTAAGAGTAATTTCAGAGACCAACTCAGTGAGGAGGGTATTTGGGGGATCACTCCTCCTAATAAGTATATCCAGCCCTTTTACACAGCACAATTTATGGTTAAATTCAATGCATATTCATTACATTCCTTGGGATAGGAGTGCTTATACAAATTACTTCCCAGAAGTAATTTGGAAGCCTTAGCATATGTAACACACAAGTGCAGTGTACTCTGGTAGGAAGGCTCCAAGTGAGTCTTCCTCGGGGCTCATTCTGATGAAGGCTGGCAGTCTTCCTCACTCTGCCCTTTTCACCTTTCTTTCTGAAGCATGCACAGTCCTTGACTGGCTGGCTCAGCGTTTTCTGCTGACAATAGGTTTTGTTTCTCTTATCTTGCCAAGGTGCATTCTGCTTCCCTTATCTTGACAGGGCTAAGGCGAATCCTGCTTCTTAGGCTTGTGGTTAGTATTTGTTGACTCCTAATTAACTCATGTAAGTGTGAGTAACCAATTTCTTTCACTCTTGCCTCCTCCAGTTCACCATGTTCCCTGCAACTCCTGCCAGTTGCCACTGCTCTTTTCTGGGCAGCAAACCTCAAAAAGGTTAGAGGATTTTTGTTTTTCTGGCTGGCAGCAATCTCTGAGAGGGGTAAGCAGGACTTGGACCCTTCTTGTGCTGCTGCTTTGTACACAACTGGCACAATCATTGCCCGATGACTGATCTTAAGCCTCAAATGTACACAGATGGTTAACAAGGCAGTCTGGGGATGGCAAACCTAAGGAAATACAGGGAGCTTTACTGAAACAGCTGTTTGGTAAACAGAGGGTGAGGGAAAGACATTCAGCTCCACTGAGTCACCAGCGGAAGGGTGACAATGCCCCCTACCTACTCCTCACGGGCTGTGTCTCAGGACAAGTCACACTCTTGCGAACCCGAAAAGAAAGGCTTACAAAGGCATTGGAAAGGAGATAAAATCAAATGAAATGCAATTGAAAAAAAAACCAAAAAAACCTAGAAAATCGGGAGAGTTAGTGTCTTCAAAAAATGGTCTGTGAGGAAATGAGCTGTAGCGCAAAGAACCAAAACATGCCAAAACTAAGCTGACAGATGTTGCAAAAGCAGGGGAAAAGTCACGGAGGAAGACACAACTTGGAGGGGAAGATATGAGGGACATGGCATGGAAACTTTAAAAAGAAAAAAATTCTTCCCCAAAGTCAAAGCCATCAAAAGGCAGGCCATATGCCATCAAGTGAAGAGCTCTGTGCCTATGAGCTCTGCACGTGACATCCCAAGCATCCTGGAAAGAGGCTTTGCTTGAAGAAAGTCTTCCCTTTGCTGTTGAACCACCTCATCCAGTCTATAAAACAATGAAACCAAACCGAACAAGCAAAAATACTCCCAAAAAACAGAAGAGTTAAAGCGTAGGAGCAGATATGAATTAATTTATACAGCCAGCTCAGCAGGAATGCCATCCAATGCTCATGGAACATTTTGGAACTGCTTTAGCAGTAGAAGGTTTGGCAGTGGAAAATCCTACCCAGATTGCACCATTAGATGGTCTGATTTCTGTTTCCCAAATTATAAAACAAATCAGCTTTGTTACTGAAGGCAGAGCCACCACCCTTGCTGTAAATACTACATAGTCTTCTCCTAGCAACTACTTTTTCCAAGAAGTTCACAGCCATGGAAAAGTCAGACCCCCCAAGAGCTCTGCTATAATCAGAGTCATTCCTCTCAGGGAAAGGGGATCTCTGCCTCACAGCTGAACAACAACTGCCAAGCTTTTTAGAACAAAAGCGTCACTGACATACATGCACAGGGCTCTGTTACCAAACCCAGAAAAGGTCAGCAAGCAGCAAGTGCACACAACTCTTGTGTCCTCCAATGAATCAAACCTACACCAGAGGCATTTGAGAACAGCTGAAGTGCAGACAACCCAGCCAAGAAATGGAGCCAGGAACAGAGAAAAATATCAGACAGAAAATCTGTGAGAGTTGGGTGCTGAAGTTCATGTGGCAAAACCAAAAATGAATATAAAAAATATATAAACTACATATACCCATAGTGCACATATATATCATGCAGTGTTATTACAGCACCTAAAAAGTATCAGGAGAAGAAAGATAGTTTGATCAGGAATAAATAGTCTGCATCCCATCAAGGAATGCACACACACACACATACAGATAAATATATTCAGCCTCTTGAAAGGCTGAATATTTGGTGTTATAATTATAAACATAAATATTTGGTGTTCCACCCACTGGAATAGAATGGGTGATTCCTTGCATTTATCTCCTGATTTCTACATGGGAAGCAGAACAAAATAAATGAAAACCTAATGGGGTAACATGGACAATTAGAACAAAAATCCAAGAAGAATGCAGCTCCTGAACACAGTAATGAGAAATGCCCCTTTCTGAAATGACAGCTTTACTAACAAATATGGAGTAGACAGGAAAAGGTTAATTCCACCCATGGGGGAGATTGTTACAGCATGGGGAGACATTCAGCATTTCCTGGCTGCTATTTCCATCTTTATTATTGAATTAACTGTTTCAGAGCTATGGCCATTAGCAAGGGGAGATTAAGAAATGCCTATTTTGTCTCAAAAGTGGGGGTGTGGTCTGGCATTTGCACTGGGAATTGCAATTTCTGAGAAACACTCTTGGTTTCAGTGACTCACTACCAGAGCTTGGGGAAAACTTGGAGAGCAGCGTGTCTGAGTGTATCATTTGGCTTTAGGTAAACAAAATAAGAGGGCTTAGCCCCAGTTATCCAAATATAAACAAATATAAAACTCTGCAGCACAGATCTCAGCCACTGATACTCAGTATCTCTGATATTAAGCTCTGAATACCTCAGGTTGTGCATCAAAAGTGTCTTCTGAGAAGTCTGTTCTTTACTTTCCTTTTCTGTAACTTTGTCGTGCTACATGTAACTCACATGTTGTAAGATGCTTCCTCTGCCTTGGAATAAATCCATATGTTTTATATTAACCCATTAGTGGTTCTGAGGTATCTGCAGACCCTCCAGCTCCACGAGAAATTATCCTAGCTCAGCATGTTTTCCATTATACTGATCAGAATCCTAGAATCATAGAATATCCTGAGATAAAAGGGATGCATAAGGAACAAAGAAAATGCTTGATCTACAACATTTTATAAATTGATGAAAGAGTATTTTAGATTGGGAATTACTTTTTCAAGCTTAAAAGTCAATAAAGACAGTCATAAATGACCATTGTTATTACAGTACTTCTGACACTGAGGTTAGATTCCTTGCTCCTTGTTAGCTGCTATTTGTTACTGTTTACATCCTAAACACCCTGCTATGAACAGTGAACAACTGAAATATGAGAAGAATGGAAACAGTTCAATAAACCTCTCTCCCCACACACATATAAGCAAAAAAACCACCCCAAACAACAACAACAATAAAAATCAACCCCAAAACCACTTAAATTGTGACTTTGGATAATAAAAAGGCATACTGTCAAAACTTGAAACCACTGTGAAACCAAGCCTATCTTAGCTTTAAAACAGGATATTTAATGGCCATGGCAAGCTTCTGTGCATGATGAACACTGAGTCAAAACTAGAGAAGGTTTCTCTTCAAATTTGCTCTGGGCCCTTGTTATCAGCTACCTCAGGAAGGAGATACTGAGATGTGCAGAGCTTTGGTTGGATCCAGTGGGTCAGTCCTTACATTCCTGCTCTGGAAGGATGGATTATTCTGAATTTTATTACTGTGCAGTGTTTAACGATGGTAACAATAATGAATGTGCTGAAGGATGACTTGACCATGTTCTTGACCTTAAAGGAGGCAGGCAATGAAGTGCCAGTGTGAACATGAGGTTTGCTCAAGAGAGGTATTGAGAGAAATACGGTCAGTGCACGGCCTTGAGGCTTCACTGGGGCGCCAGTGCGTGCAAACAGGAATGCAAATGATAACAAGGGGCTGTAAATAACAAAAGGGGCCCCTCTGATGAGCAAAGAGAGGTTTCCTTCAAGGAAACAGGAGGAATGTGCAGGAGGCTGTCCATTGCCATAATTATGTCAGGAGAATGCTGCAGATGGGTCTTTGCAGTTTTTAGAGAGTGTCTTCACAGACTGGTGTAATAAAAGAGCTGAAGGCAGCAAGAGAGGAAAGCAAAGTGGGCTTCTCACCACCCCTTGCTGAATTACCTTTAACCAATTAATTTGGTATCCCAAGCACTGTTCTGTTTAGCAGCATCCTGCACATAGATGAACCCCCCCAAGCAATTACTAGGCGAATTTGGCAGCATAAAAACCTGTTTTAACCACTGTATAAATACTACTTAATGGTAAATTTTACTAGAGGGCTGCTATTGACCTTCTGGATCAGTTTAAATCCCAGCAGAAAGCAGGGTATGGTTTCAATTGTGTGTGGAGCCCTGAGGGAGGCAGATGGGAACGAGCTGCCCTGGCACAGCTGGCAAAGCTCCTTCCCATGGGAGCAGCTCAAGGCGCTGGCAGGTGAGCAGCAACCTCACTGCGAGTGCTCTCCTCTCTCCAGGGGCTTTCTCAGACTTCTGCCAGGTTTTTCTCTTCTTCCCATGCACCAGAATACACCTGCATCCCCCATGTGTGCCCTGCTCTGCTCCTGTCAAGGTGTGGAAATCACTCACTGCCTTTTAACTGTTTTGTCCTCAGTTATAAATGCAAAGAGAAATGCTCTTACACTGTAAGACTCTCACACACTGTATATTCATGAACATGAAATTCCACCACACCAAGCTACTTTCAGTTTTATTCCATTCTGGAAAAAGTAAAAGGGATGATAGGGACAAGAGGCCTCTTTTTATGGACAAGTTATATAACTGATTTTTTTCTCTGCAGTCAGGATACATGAAAAACTTGCAGCATCATCCTGCTTCTCTCTCTCTCTCATTATGTGGCAGTAGGAAGAAGAATTAATTGTCATCCCTGGGACAAAAAGGGCTATGTTCCAGAATGGAAACAGAAAAAATCCCAGGATCCAAACCAAACAATTAGAGGCTTAAAAAACAAAACAAAACAAAAGTAGACAAAGAAAAACTTCATCCATTGTGATAAGAGTTTTCAAGTTACCTTCTACAGGCTATTTATAGAGGCCCCCCATCCCTATAAACTTTACTCCCCTCTAAAGCCTCACAATATCTCACTTTAATGCCACCAGATAATGGTTCCTTGGCTTGGTACCTGCTACAGCTCACAGAGGTCAAAGTGAGAGCTGTGGGCATTGCAAACAGAGAGCTCCCAACACTTCCTATGGCTACTGAAAGGATTCTGACACATTTCTGAACCATGCATGCCTGTCTGAGGAAAGCAATAGTAGTTTTTCCCCACAAATAGTGATCCACTACATCTGCTTAGCACAGAATTTGAAAAGGCTACACCTGAAATTGAAATTTAGACTCCTAGCAGTCTACACTTCAATATCACAATGTACTCTAACAAAGAGATAAAAACATAACAGAAAACTGCTTAAAAAAATCAGCATCTTCATAATAATTTTAAAATAGCATTTCTCCTCAACCCCCATTTTCCATAGCAGTCTCCAGCCAGAAAACTGCAAGTCCCAACCTCTCAAAGTGCTAAATGAAGCATTTACAAATACATGCTTGCCTCCATACTCCAGTAAGAGGCTCATAACTGCAATGCATGGAGATGCAGTGATTTCTGCGCTCTCCTCTCCCTCAGACACCAGCCCAGCCATCCTCTGTTGAAAATACATTCCAGCTCTCTAAGAGCCCAGAGATTCCCCAGGTGCCACTGAAATTAAATGGCCAAACCAGAGGCAGTGACCAACAGCAGTGAAGGTGTGTCTCCATCCCGAGGGAAGTGTGCCAGCACATCCCACAGTGCTCCCACAGCTGCCCTGACACCACTCAGGTGCTGCTGCTGAAGGGGTTGCAGTAGTGACACAGACACAGGAATGTCCTCAGGAGCCCTGGGGATGATTTTTATTACAGCGACCTGAGGAGGTCTCCATGGTGAGAGAAGGATGAGAATCTTGTTTCTTGATCAGAAGGCTGGATTTATTGATATAAGATATATAATACATTATAACTATACTAAAAAGAATAAGGAGAGAAGTTGCAAAGGCTGCTAAGCTAAGAATAGAATAGAAAAGAATGAATAACAAAGTTCTGTGTCCAGGGAATCTGCCCTGAGCTTGGTCCTGTGATTGGCCCTTAATTGTACACATGGAACATGAACCAATCCCAGGTGCATCCTATTGCATTCCACAGCAGCTGATAACAATTGTTAACATTCTCTTTCTGGGGCCTCAGCTTCCCAGAAGATGCACAAATCCCAAAGAAAGGATTTCTATGAAAAAATGTCTGTGACAGATTTTCAACTCATGCCAAGCTCCATGCTGCTGAGCTACCCCTGGCTTTGTACAACAACTGAGTTACAAGTAACTCACTGAGGCCATTGTGTCCAAATTTCAGCTCAAAGCAGGGCCAACTTTGAGCCTGCATGACACTGGGGAGGACCTCATCTCCAACAATATTTTATAAAGTAGTCTAAACATTAATCTGTGACCTGTAGCAGAAATTGTGACCTGTAACACACCTGTTGCAGTGCAGTGAAAAATGAGTTTTACCTGTACAACAGCTTTGTAAAACTGGTGTGGTGGGCAGAGATCTGAGGCTGTCTCCCCTGGTGCCAGCAGCTATGAGAGCAACAGGTTGTGTTACAACCTCTCAGCTCAATGTGTTGTTCTTTTGGGTGGAAAACTGGTTCTGCAAAAGTCAAGAGCATTCCTTCTCTTTGCTGTAGGCAAGAGGATATCAAACCTTGCCTTTGGGTTATAGTGAACACACATGGTGGGCAGCTGCAGCCACTACTTATGAGTTAAACCCTGTAATGTCCTTTGTTAATCTAACTGCAATGATCAACTAGCCTGGAACATATTCACCATGGACAGAGAGTGTATGTTAGATTAACAGGATTACCTGCTGCTGAGGGTAATACCAGCCTGTATTTATTCAGCACTTCTCTGAAGAACACAAGGCACCTTTCAAAGGTGGGTAAATGTTTGTTAATCCCAGAGATGACCATGTAAGTGTAAAGGGGTTAAGTAATAACACAGGTTCACACAGTGAACCAGCAGCACTATTCCCAGATATTTTAACACAGCATTCCTGGAGCCACAGGTTGGCACAACCTGCTCATGAAGCCCCAACAACCACAGCACATCCTGCTCTCCCATGCCAACAGGCTGCCTATAAAACATTTCCATGGCCAGTTAAAGCTTCATTTTCACTACTTATGCTTTGCTGACTTTGAAAGACCTTACACAAATACATTTGGGGAGCAAAAAAGCCTACAGTACTTTCCTTTGCACTGGAGCATGTCTAACACACTGTAATGGAATAGTAAATGTAAACATTCTGAGCCATCTGTAAACTTTTACATGTATCTTTTATAACTTGTGGTCGTGATTTTGCATTCTTTGTGTAAAAACATTGTATGTCTTTAAAACAGTCTGATAAAATAATGTACTTGAAGAATAAAGCTTTCATTTTTCTCCCTCTTTAAAAGACCCTTTAAACCCACAACCAATTCCTGTCATTCC